>NW_005054302.1:16899250-16911252 GCF_000277835.1 Geospiza fortis
AACTTGCCCCTTTGGTGCAATTTGAAAGATTCTCCTCCTAGTAAATCCCTGTGATTCCAGATGCTCTTTCTTTCCCATGCAGCTTTCCCTTGTCTTTCTGTAGTTGTGTAGAAGAGCTGAAATGGGGAATTGTCCCAGGTGGATGCAGCTTCACACAACTGTCTGGCACATTGACATCCATCAGCCCATCAGAAACAGGCGCAGGAGTATGCCAGGCAGACCTCAGCAAGTGTAAGTCTCTTCTCCTGATGAAAGACAGTGTAGGATGAGGCATGAAGATAGCCCTCATTCCTGAGCGTGAGCAGGGGAAACAGCTCTCTGGCTGGCCAGTGGGAGCCCAGCCCTGCTAAAACTGAGACTGGGCTCAGTCACCTTTCACCCTTCCTGCCCCATCATCCTCTTGGTATGTCCAGCCTGATAATAAATTCAGGGATGTTAAGTGAAACAGCTGTGGATTTGCAAAGAAGTTGAATTCAGGTGTTTTCCAGGAAAAGCACTGCCCAAAAGTCTGGGTTTGCAATCTCACTGCTTGGAGGGATGGAGGCATTGGATGTGCACCATCATCTCCAGGCATCCCTTGGGAAGCCCTGTATCCCACCCTGAAATCCTTTCCAAGCCGGGACATGAAAATAAGTGAAACCTGTTTAGTTGTTACAGACAGGATTTAATCACCTTAAATTATTCTAAGTGGATGGGGAAGCATCCTGTGATCTCCAAGCCAAGCAGGTCACCTTTAATTTCCTTTTCCTTCCATCAGTAATGCTGGTGGATGGGTGTTTGATTTATTAAGCGCTGAATAACAGGGCTTTGGTGTGTATTGCTGTCAGAGAGATAAATAGGCCCTTTGAAGGCAAGTTTCAGGGAGGTGGCTGTGGCTTTTGGAATATACATATCCATAAAGCAATGCAGGCCGCCCCCTCCCTGGACATCCGCGATCTCTCAGACTGTGCACGGCTCTCCCCATCCACCCTGGGCCCGTAACGTGCTCAGAGTGATGATCCCCACTGTGCCCTGCTGGGAGGATGATTAATGCTTGCAAAGTGCTTTGAGAACATCAGATTAGTAGGACAGAGCCTCATTATTATATTAGCAATCACCGGATCCTTGGCCTTTTTTACTCTCAGCGCACTTAGAGGCGCATCTAAAAGCCAAATGCTGTTTACTAGCAAACCTCTCTGCGTTTGGGTACTTTGGGGAGGGCTTTTTGTGTTGTTCACAGGTTTATTTTTAATGATGCACCTGTGGTCCAGACTCCTCCAGGGTCCCCACAAACCACTACCCTGCTTTTCAGGCAAACATTGTGAAGATTAAAAATAAAGACCATTGGGCACTCACTGTTATAACTATAGAAACCAAATATTTGCTTCAACTATAAAAGGCAGGAGTGTTTATGAGTACGAGGCAAAAAGGCATTTCCAGCCGAACTGGAATGTATTTTAGTTCTGCAGACTATTTATAGATAGGCAGCCACTCTAAATTTGAATCTTCCCTTCCGTAAGCAATTTTTTGTGCCTACTGGGATATATCCTCGTCTGGGGTTTAGCAGCGTCACTCCAGGGTGTCCAAACAGTTTGGAGCCACCTTATGAGACATGAGACGTGGTGACTTGTTTTGGGGGGTTTCTCTGGCAGTTCTGCGAGGCCACAGAAGTTAGCTTGAAAGATGAATAAGTATTTCCTTTGACTATAAATTAAATATTTTGATTTGGAGCAATTGTTTTAACCCTTCCAGTGTGAAAGTCAGTTTGACTTTGAACGGAAAAATCCCAATATAGTTATGAAGTGCCAAATATAGTTATAAAATTATTTGTTTCAGGAGCTTGGAAGGGAAATTCAAGGATGTTTTTGTCCAACAAAACCGAAAAAAAAATTGCAGAATTATTATGAATAAGCAAAACATTTCTTGCCATGTCTGTCCTCAGACTTCAGCTAAAAATCAGCCCTCATCCCCATGCTTTAGATTTGAAATTGCTAGAGGTAGAAGAGAAAAACAGGGTGTAGGTGGGGAAGTGTGCTTGTTGAACAACCTGAAGACCTGCTGGGAACAGGGCTATGTGGTGTTGGATACCACTTGCCCTTGCCTTGGTGAGCACCAGCATCCAAGAACCTTCTCCTTGTTGGCATCCTCAGGTATAAAACCTGACATAAGGGTTGTTTGTGCTTCTCTGAGTCCCATCATGACACAACAGGTGCTATAGAGACCTGAGAGCAGCTGTAAGGTCAGGGAGCTTCAGTAAATTTACATGGAGAGACCCCAGCCCCAGTTAGCAATGGTGGTGAGTGAATGCCTACATCCCTGCTCAGCCTACTCTGTAAAACTCCCTCAGTGATTTCTCTCTTATCCTTGGTGTTTACACCCTTCAAATATTTGCAGACAGTTGAATTGCCAAGCCCCTGCTAAGCTGCCGTTAAGCCAAGCTAAACACATGAGCTCAGAAAGTCAGTCTCTCTGGCTCCATGATAATAGTTTGCTTTGTTCTTCTCTGAATTTCCTGCAGTTTATTGATACTTTCTTGGGATCCTGGCACCTGAACCTGATGGTGATACAGGAGGTGCCATCCTAGAAGAAAACCAAGTGATGGATAAGAAATCCAAGTGCCTGTGGCATGTGAAGCCAGAAGGAGAGCTGGGTTTCATAGGATCTAGGTGCTTCCTGGTCTTGTTTGACTGAGTGCAGACAGGAGGTGGCCCCAAGGCCCCTTGGCTGAACCCGGGGACCCGCTAATTAAGGCCAGCTGTTAACCCAGCTCCACCCTGTTCACTACTAATACAGGACCAATCTTTGTGGAGCTCAGTGGGTGCCTGTCTCATGGTCCCTCCTTGGGCTCATCCCTCCTGTCTTCTCCTTAGTGAAGTTATCTGAAACTGAGCTTTGCCAGACGCAAACCCCTCTGAAGACCTGCAGCATCAAGGGGTTCTTCAGACCTTCTCTCCCAGCTCACCTGTGTGTGTGGGGGCTGCTTTCTCCCATAGAAAAAAATCCTGTTAAATGTTATCTCTAGACATAATCAAATAGTCTTGCTGGCAGATCTTCCAAGTCTCCATTCTTCCATGCTCCTGCTGTTATAAACTCTCACTTGATTTTGCTGTCGAGACATCCTTGGCTTGCTGTTGGACTTTCTTCTGCATCCTGGGATGCTAAGAGTGGCTATGAGGAGTGCTTGGGCTACGCGTGTAGCCCACCCTTGCTGTGAAGGACAGCTGCTCTCCAGTGTTTTCTCAGGGTGGAGAACCCAGCAGGGTCTTCATTGCTCATCCTTGCTGGTGGGAGGAGGAGGCCACGTGTAGACAGGTCAGGGATCCATCATGGGCTTCACTCCTGTTTACACAGCTGCAGAAACCACTTGAGCTCACAAAGGGCATCCACAGAGCCAACACAAACCATGTGCAGCAGGGCTGCTGCAGCTTGGTGGGGCAGCATCAGGCTGGACCAGGAGTGCAGGGATGCACAGGGTGTCCAGGAAGTTCACAGCAAATGCAAAGCATGGGATCCCCTGCACATCAGGAGGTGATGCAATCAGAGTGCCTTCCCTCAGACTCTTGCAGAGCACAGGGAATATCCTTGGAAACACCCAGCCAGGGAATTTGAGGTATCAGATACCAGTGTAGACTCCCCATCTTTCTTTCCCAAACCCAACAGTAAATGGAGGCCTGTGCAGGAACATGGTGACTGTTTCATCACCTGTAGGTGCAGTCCCTGATCATGGCATGCCTGCATGCCCACGCCCACACCTTGGTGCCCTGCTCACTGCTGTGAGCCAGAGATAACTGCACTGAAATACCGAGGGTTATGCGGGTGGGAGAGACACACCATGTGTGTCAGATAAGCAGAGAAATTTGAACTGAGCAATGCTAGGATGGAGGTGCAGCACCCTAAAACAGAGGTTACAGCATCTTTCAGCTTCATTGTACACGGACTTGAGAAACCAGAGCAGCAAGCTCAGCCTGCCCTGCCAAAGAATTTGGGGACAAAGGCTCACAGTGAGACCTGGACCTGTTTTTCCCTGGCAGTCCATGCAAGACAGTTCTTACAACTTCTGAGCAAATTACTCAGAGAAACTCCATGCTCCCTTTGGAAAGTATCTGTGGCATTTCATGACCCCAAATTGCTTGAGGGACACCTCTGAAGGCCACACTTGGCTCAGCAGGTCAGATCCTTCATGAAGGTTGGCCACAAAGAACATTTTCTTCTGGCCTGCCTGGTCCAGACGCGGTGTTCCTGTTCCAGGATGGATCCCAGATGTGTGTTAGCATTACAAATACATCTCAAATCCCAGCTGCCAAGTCCTCCACCCCCATCCCGGTCCATCGTCTAGAGAGATGATTAACACATCCTGCAATAAAACTCATCAGTTCCTGCTCTTTCCACCCCTCTTTGCTGCAGGTTCAGGTTCCCACACACTGTTTTCTACCTCTGGGTTTGCAGAACTGGTGCAGGGAGAAAAATTACTCCTCAGCCATCATATAACTGCACTTTCCACCCCCAAAGTATTTTTGCAGATGGCAGTTCAGTCATTGTTTTGTAACATCCTTCTGTGTCTGAGTCTTTATTTGATGCTTGGAAAAAGGTGGCACAACAGGGTAAAACCCCATTTCTCCAGGGGTTTTTGACAGATTAATGGCAACTGCAGAATCGGATCTTGCAAACTCCTACCTTGCAAACTTGCATTCAGCCTTCTCCTGTAATTTATTCTGTTCGCTCACATTCTGCGTACTTCTGCTCATCTAACACCCAGGATATGTTATGAGCTTTATGAAAGTAAGAATAAGCAAGGGGTAATGTGTTCCATGTCTATCTCCAAGGTGCTTCTTCCAGGTCATTTCTTTAGGGGTGAAATTTCAGATTCTTTTTAGGTGTCGTCATGAACCTTTCTTTGCTTACTGTCTTAGTATCAAAGTTATTTGGCAGTCCCTTTGCTTGAGATAAAGAGCATCACATGAGAATGAGCCACAGAAAAGCATTTGAGCTTTAATATACTCCCTAGCAGGTATCTGGTGTGATGGTCAGGGCAATGAGCAGGGCACAGGATGGAGCTCTCAATCCCTCCAGGTTTGAAGGCACCTTGTGGTGTCTTTTTGTCATTGCTGCACTTTCCAGGTGCTTTGTCAGTGATGAAAGCAAATGGAGCTTTTGTGTCCTCTCTAATAACCTGAGAATCCTGTAGAATCTGAGCACTTTGTAGGCCGCCTTTCTGTGAGGAGAGCAGCTTTATCTTTATGACACTAATGGAAAAACAAGACCTAATTACAGCTAATCCCGCTCGTTTCACTTACAGGGCTACTTTTGGTGCTGAGTGGTGTTTGCGCTGTCAGTGTGGCTTTTGCTCAGCAGTGGCCTGCTCCTCCACATCCCATACGAGTTACTTTGAATCAGGGATTTCTGTGGAGCAAATCTAGTGATTCTCTTGCTAGAGAAACACAGGAGCAGGTAAGAGGAGAGTCTGGGTATAGGTCTGGACGTCTTTGACTAGAGGATGGCCAGGATGCACCTTAGCTGCCTCGTGAGCAAATCCCATCATGTGTGGATGGGTTCGTCCACCCACCCTTCATCATGTTTTCCATTTAGGTTGTTAGAAGGAGGCAACATGGAGAGAAATCAAGGTTCTTTCCCAAACCCACAGATTCAGGGAGGGATGAGCACTGCCTAGGAAGCGGGACCGGGAAGTCTTGTTTCTCTGGCTGTGTCCATTTGGCATAAGGGCTGAATGTTTCTTTTGTGGTTTGGTCTGTGAAGGCTTGTGTCTATCCCTTTGCTCTCGTGCCAGGGAGTCCCGGCACTTCCATCCTAGAGCTGTCTCACAAAGACAAAGGACATCAGTCTGCACACAACTTCCCCAGCTCTCCCTTTCGCCCTTCTGACCATTTTGTGTTGGAGTGGAGCATGTTTAAGTGGGTCAACAAAGAGGTCGTTTTTCCCAGCGCAAAGTACCCTAATAAATTAACCAGTGAGAATTTTAATAATACATGAAAGGAGAGAGGTTTGCTGCTTTTGGAAAGGCTTTTCAGCTATTGATGGGGTCAACAGCTGGGTCAGTGGCCACTGGGATTCCAGTGGAGGGAGAGGTGGTGGGCATCATCCTCCTCCAATGACCATATCTGTGCCGAGGGACAAAACAGAGCTACCCCTGTTTCACTGCACTGATACAAGTGTTTATATTGGTTTTTGAGCACACATTAGCAGGCAGATGGAGGAACTGCTATGGAGTGCTGGTAATGTGGAATTAGTACCCACCCTGCTGTCCACTCCTTTGAAGCCTGAGGCACATGGGCATCAAGCTGAGCTTCCAGCTGGGTTTTCAAAGTGAGGAGAGTTGTGTGATCAGTCAGGGGAAACCTCAGTTGTGTCTGGCTGCAGCCATTTTTAATGGAATCATTTAAATTTAAGGAGAAAAGGCTAATCTACAGAAGCCACACAAAACAGTCCTGTTGATCTGGTAGTTCCTTGGCTGTTGTGAGGTGTTTTTCAGCACCTCAGCTGATTTACTTCCCTTTGGCTGCCTTGATTTTAAAGAAGTCATTAAATAAGGCAGTATGTCACCATGATCCGAGGTTACTTTTGTGCCCTGTCCAGCCAGATGTGTGGCCATTCTTCAGGTCAGAGTCAGAATATTTAATGTTCTCACTGTGCTGTTGGTCAGACTGGAAGAGGAACAACCAGAAACCCTGTAGCATACAAAATGTACAACTGCAAGGGCTTCTATAGGCTCTAATTTGTAGAAGACAATAGTGATGTGACCGTTCATTAGGAGTAGGTTGTCTTTGAATGGGCCAACTCCTCATCCATTTGATCTTCTCATCGTGTTGACTAAGCCATACTACTGCTTATCAAGTGACCTATTATGCACTTGAGTTCCCAGAGCCAAATAGAGTATATGAGCTCAGGAATATCTTCCCTGGGCTTTGTTTGCTGGCAAAAGGCAAAGTCTGGGGCAGACACGTGGTTAATCAGGTGAGAGACTCTGTCATTGCCCAGTCATCTGCTCTTGCAGCACCCGTTAAACCCTGGTCATCTGCCTTTGAGGTGCTACCTGTTGGGGAAGGTCTTTCCTCCTGCAAGGGAGCCAAGGGCTTTCCTTGGTCTCTTCCAGATTCTTTGTGGATGGTCTCTGGAGACTGCCTCTGCTGCAACTGAAACTCTCAATGCCCATCTTCCCTTGGTTTTCGTAAGAGTTCCCATCACTGAAGGGCCATGGAAAGGTTTGAAAATCTGGTATTTGAGGAAAAGATGAGCAGAGCAGTATGAAAAGCACATGGAGGTCTAAGAAGCAGTGGTCTTCTCACCTTTCCACCGAAGCATGGGGAAAGAAGACAACAGCTTTCCAGATATGGGGAGAAACAGATGAGATTAATCCTGACTCAGAGAGTTACTTCCAATCCAGAAGGCAGAAGAAATGTTCAGAAGGGACTCCCCAGGCAGCAATAAGTTGATGCCCAGCATCAATCCTGGGCCAAGTGGTGGAGCCCACAGGTCTGCCAATGTCAGGCAAGCTGTCAGGAAGTGAGGGCTTAGTCCATACAGCCCCAAGCACCTGGCAAGTGAGTTAAAACCTGGCAGATCCCAGGAAGATGTCACCCACAAATGGGGCTCTTCTTCATGCTGTTTTTCAGGGATTAATACTAAGTCTTAGCATTTCCCTAAGTGAAGCAGATCTAACAGCTCCTGTGGGGAGAAGCTGCCAGTGGCACAAAGGGTAATGAAATGGTAAATATTGAAGACAAATTCATCAGACAGGGCAGTCTGGATCACTTGGCAAGCAGAGCACATTTGAAAAAAATATGTTAGAGGACAGCCCAATGCAAAATTGAACATCAAAGGAGAAAGAAATAAGATTGTTCCTACAGAAAAGGGCAGTGAATCACCAAATGCTGGGTTTTCTGGGTTTGGTAGAAAGAAACTGCGTGAGCAGCTCCTGATGTGAGTTGAGGCTGTGGCAGAAACAGCTACAGTGACCTTTGATGTCTAAATGAAGGGGTAGGAGGTGCATTTATTTTTCCTTACGTGCAGCAACAGCAAAATGTGTTGGAGTAACTGGCTGCTAATGTTGATCTGAAGAGGAAGAAAGGAAACACGGCAGTATTGCAGAAATGGTGTTTAGCACAGAAGTTCGTAGACTGGTGGCTGGTTCGTTTCCTGGAAGAGATGAGGGGTTGGGATAGCCAGGTGATTGTGATATTTTCTCTCTGTGAACATGCTAAGAGAGCTCCAGTCTAGTAGAAAAGGGCATCATGAGAGCCCCTTGCAAAATGTCAAACCCACAAAGTGACAGATTGGAAGCAACCCCCTGCTTGCTGTTTTCTTTCTGGAGGTGGTGGCTAAACACGAGGACAAATGAACAGTTAATGGGGTCCATATGGGCATAAGTATGCATTTAATTAAAAGCCTGTGATATAAAAGAAATCAGTTTACAGTCAAAATAATTCAGGCTGGAAAGGACCTTAGGAGTCCTGAACTGCCTTAATCTGTGTTTCTCACACATATGGGGGAACTTGGAGAACATTTCTTTTTGTAGGCACGGGGTTGTAGAACTGGAAGTGTTGTGAGGACTCAACACAGACCCCAATCAAGTGTTGTCACTGACAGATGTTTTGGCTATTGGGCACATCTGGAAAGATGTTCCTTGCTGAAGCAGGCTTGAAAACAGCAATCTACATATTTTAGCTGGCCACTCTCAACCAGCTGTGCAACAGGTAAGATCTGGACCCTTGCATGGTGCAGATTTAGGGCTGTCCCCATGTGTGCCCTGCATTATTCCCCACTGGCCTCCAACCCATTACCCTGGCTGCCTGAGCAGGGTGCCTGTCAGCAGGGCAGTGGGCAGGGCTGTGAGCTGGCAGGGCTGAGGGAGAGCCTCGGGGAGTGTCTGTGTGTGTGTGTACTTTCTGTGAGTGTCTCCTGGAAACCAGTGAAGCCCCCAGCAGGTTTCAGAGGGGCTTGACAGAAGGATGAGATAATTAAGTCTCCATGAGTTTCATCCAAAAGGGTGAGCTGTAAGAGGAGAGAAATCACTTTTAACTAAGGAAAGGCATTCACATGAGCTCACCATGTTATGAAGCACCAGGGAATCCACTCATTGGGGTGCCCTTTCAAGCTGCAGGAATGAACCTGAGGCCCTAAAATCAGCTAAACCATGAGAATCCAGCTGACGGGTGAGTGCCATTGGTGCTAATCTCCGCAGAGCTGTCTTTCTCATAGCAGCTTTTGGCTCCATTTCTCATTTCTGCCCACATTTAATGTGTTTGGCTTCACAGCCTCCTGCTTCTCTGTCTTGCCAAAAGGGAAACACCCACGTTTCCCGGAGCAAAGCAAGGGCACCACGTGAAGCCACGAAGGCTGAGCTCCACTGTGAGGGTTGGAGTGAACAGTGTTGCCTCCCTTGCCCCTTCCAAGCCTGGCACATTTGTACATCCATAGAGGGTCACTCCCAAATCCTTTCAATGCTGCACAGTGGTCAGTGAGCCAGCATCTAGGCTGGCAAGACTCCTCCTCCTCCCCATAGTATTTTCCCTGTTGTTAACAAGACATCCATCATCACACATGGTGGCACTCGGTGACCTTGGGGGGATTTCATTTCTGTGACCTTGTTCAGTCTCCAGCTGGGGCCAGCTAAACTTGAATCCTCCTGAGCACCCTTCAGCAAGGTCATTACTGTGCTGCCCAAAGGGAGGTCTCCTTTTGTGTGCCCCAAGCCTGGCTCCTGTTCCTTTCCTATGATATCCTGTCATTCTTGTCTTGGGTGAGAGGGAGTGGGTCATCTCCATCACCTTCTCCCTGCCATTGATGGTTTCCTCAGCATCTCTCCTGTGCTGACTCCTTTCCAGACCTGTCTCACTAGTTCCTTGCAGAGAAGCCATTACAGCCCTTTGGTCTTCCTTGTTGCCCCGTTTGTGCCAGCAGCTGTGATGTTGGCCCTGCCACCCAGACAGCTACCATGAGGAGGTGAAAAGGGCTGTCTAGCAGACTGTGAGTTCAATATGAGCCAAATCAGGCTAATTTCTCCCGTTGCAGAGGTTAGCTGAGCTGGAAGTAGTTACAGACGATGAGACAGCTCATTAAAGTGGCTGAAAATTAACAAGCCTCAGAGCTTTTCTAAAATTAGAAATCATCCCTGGAAAGGCAAGCCTATCCCAAATATCCTGCTACAAGCCAGACTCCTTCAGATGACAGGAAAAACATCCACATCCTCACACTTTACTATCAGCTTCACCCCCGTGATATCTCCAGCTCATCCTATCAAACCAAATTGGGTACTGGTTTTTGCTGTGCATAGAGCCTGTTAAGCTCAGAACAGCTCAGTATCACCTTGTAAGGCACTTTTTCTGCAGCCTTTAAGCAAAGGAAGTGGCATGCCGAGGGAAGGGGAAATCATTCTGACACATCTCTCATTCCTAATATCCAATTCTAAGTCCATCTGTATTTCCATCTGCCTTCACCTGAGAGACTGAGGGCAGAGCAGTTTAATTACAGGATTCACTGCTAGACCTGACATGGCTGTATATCTCCAACTGATTAAAACTGAATCTCAAATTGGCTTTTTCAGATTCTTTTCTCTGTTCAAGGGCCCTGCTTTAATTCAGGCTTGCTTTGAAACACAAGCCGTGTTTAGGGCTTGAAAAGGGTTCACTGATAGGGAATAGATAGCAGCCCCTTCCCTGTCTCACTCTGGGTCCCATGGACACTCATGGGTGTGGGACAAAAGAAGCCCCAAAATACGATGCCCTGCCTGGAAATTTTCTCTCAGCCAAGCCCAAGCCTGGTGAGAGTAAACCTTGTCCTGTCTTGAGCATCTTCCTGGGTGTCACAGAGGGCTGGCAAGAGGTGACACAGGGTAGGAGAACAGCCACAACCTCCAGGGGAAGGCAGAGGGGACATGTGCAGTTCTGTTTTGTCTCATGATGCCCTGTCCTGGTGTGACTGTCGCTGGGCACTCACGGGGTGGCTCATCTGTGCAATGAGCTTTTCGTGAGCAGAGGCTGGTGTACATTTGCCAAAGAAGCCTGGGGCAGGAGCTGTGGCTCCTGCCAGCACAGAATGGGTGCTTTTGGAGCAGATCCCCATTCATAGAATCATAGGATGATTTGGTTTGGAAGGGATCTTAAAGACCATATAGCTCCAACCCCTCTGCCACAGGTGACCTTCACCAGACCAGGTTGCTCTGAGCCCCGTCCAGCCTGACCTGGAACACTTCGAGGGATGGGGCATGCACAGCTTCTCTGGGCAGTGAGAGTAGGAATTCAAGGTAGCCCAAAGCTAGGGCTGAGGGAAGGGAAATTGCTGACAGTGCTGTGGAATTTATTTTGCTCTTGCAGAGGCCAGAAAGCTAGAAAAACTCAGTTATCAAAATGCTTTGCTCCAAGACATTTATGCATGCTGCGTTCCCATGTCCAGCCCTACTTGTGTAATGGCCGGGAAGGCTCTTATCAGAGACTGATACCAGAGTCTCAGGAGGGAAAAAAAATCTCTGAGCAGTTTGCTTTTCCTTCCAGAAACCCAAACTTGAAAAAGCAAACTAAACTCTGCTCTTGCTCTTGGTGTGCTCACATGGCACAGGCTGACTTGGTCTGGTGGGTTGGTCGGCCCTTGAGCGCGGGGTTGAATGCAGCCAGTGGTGGCAGCTGGCTTTTGCAAACAGACCTGGAGAGCAGCAGCCTTGATGTGCATCATGTAAAATATGTATGGCTGCAGTATCACAATGTGTAGGACAAGTGAAATATCACATCAGAGGCTGCTGGAACATCCTGTTTGGTTGTTGCAGCCCTGTGTCCTGTCAGGCTTCCAAGAGGCCATGGAGTACAAGCCTGGATATCCTGTAGATCTCCAGGGAGCCACTGGCTCTGTCTATCCCACACCCACTCACCTGCCTGCACCTCCTCTGCGTGCTGCTCCAGTGCCCCACAAAGGATGTGCCACAGCAGGGTGGTGGGAGAGATTTCAGCAAGGAATAACAGAGTGGAGTACAGAACAGGGCTGAATAGCAGGAAATAATTCCAGATAACAAAATCCAT
>NW_005054302.1:16911271-16943066 GCF_000277835.1 Geospiza fortis
CTGAGGCAAGAGTTGGGCTCCAGGTTCTTCTTGTGAGCCCCTTGCTTTCCTAGCAACTTCCCACTTGTAAGGGCACTGCCGTCCAGCTTTCAGCAGAAGGAATTATTCAGAAAAGGGGGACTAATTGCTTTAGTCAATGAGAGTTGAAAAATGCCAGTGCTGCCCATTCCCGTGCTAAATGCTGTGGGTGGATGTGGAATGAATGGGTGGCTACACTGGTCCTACATCAGGACTCAGAGTCTGAGTAGCCTCATCAGGTCTCCATATGACAAGTTCAATACTCTTCATTGTGAGTAGACCTGATTATGGAAGAGTAATTTAGATTTGGAGGTAACTGAGGTCAGCAAATACCTTTGGAGGTCTCTGAACCAGCTCCCACTCAAGGCAGGTCTAGCTTGAAGTTAGGGCCAAGTCTGGAGGTAAATCATGTTACTCCTGGTCTCATCCAGGCAGGTTCTGACCAGCTCCCAAGATGGACATCACCCACCCCATCTGGGTTTTTTGTTGTTCTGCCCTTCATTGTGAAGCCTTTTCCTTACATCTAATGAGGCTTTTCCGTCGCACCTCATGCTATCCCCATGCTTCTCTCAGTAGAGTTGGGTCCATCCTTTCTACACCCTCCAGACAGGAGCACTCCTGGACCTCCCAGGGTTTCCCGTGTCCTACATTCTCAGGCAGTCACAGCTTGTCTGGTGGTGTAAGTACAGCCTCACTATTTGGCATTATGTTTTTCCATCCCATCCTTAATCAGGCACTCCAGCATCCCATCAGAAATGCTGTCAGTGCCCTCACGTCCCAGAGAGAAATCTTTATTTTCCTAAGATTGACCATGCAGCACAAAAGCTACTGAAATCTTTCCAAACAGAGAACTCCCCTAAAATAAATATGAAGGGAAATGTTTTCCACATTGTGTCACTGCTGTGTTGCTCGTCCCGTTCACAGCGGGCGGAGATGGGGAGCAGGTCCTCCAGCTCACCCCAGTGTACCTGTAGCTCTGAGCCATCCCACACCCTTCCTTCCCTGGTAGCAAACATCTCTGATGGCAGGAGCTCTTTATGAAGTTTGTGGTTTTTTAAATGATCTTACAAATAAAGGGGCTGTGTTTGTGCCTCTCCTCCTTGAAACCCCCTCTCTCACCCAGCCGTGAGTGATGCTCGGTGCAGGACGTGTCCTGCTGGCTCTGCTGCCCTTGGGTGGATGTCACATGTAGTGATTCCGCATGTGCTCTGAAGCCTAATTACACCTCCAGGAGTGGGAAAAAAAATCCCGGGAGGGAAGGTCAGTTTGACAGCCTCAGATATGCACTGGGTTGGGTTGTTTTTTGGTTTTATTTGCATCTCCTTTGCTCTATTCCTCAGCAAGGAAGAGGCGCTTTGTGCCCAGCAAGGTTTCCCGTGCCCCGCAGGGTCTCGCCGCTGCAGCGTGGTGTTATTAGCGCTGCCAATCACGGCTCCCGGAGCGGGGCTGATAATGAGCCCACCCTGAGCTCGGCAGGCTGGCGTGTGATCAGCAGGGAACAGCCTCCATCCCTCTGCAGGGTGCGAGGAGCAGGGCTGGGACCTGCCTGTTCCCAGCACCCTATGGAAGGGTGCTGTGAGCCGGCAGTGGGCAAGGAGAACCACGGGGGGATCTGGAAGGGCAGGAGTGGGGCTCAGGGAGCTCTCTTTGCCCTGGGAATTGGGGCTGTGTGAGGGCAACCAGTGAGCACAATCACCTGCATAGACAGAGGGGGCTTTCTTGCTGCTTACAAATCTACTCCCAAGCCACATTTCCTTTGAGTTAACACTTACACAAGGAGGGGAGAGGTGTTCTTGCATGAATAATAAAACCAGCATCCTCCTGTCCATCAGACGAGATAAAAAGCCCCTAGGGACACAGAGGAAGACAACATTATTATACAGGTCACCAGTAGGTTATTCTGCAATCCTCCTGTATGGGGCTTCACTTGCTGATGCTGGTAGCACCAGGCACAACAGGGGACCCTGTTCCTGCTGCAGGGCTGTGGGGAGGGGTGGGCAGGACAGGATCTGCCCCCAGTGCTGGGTTACAGAGTCCAACAGCTGTAATTCTTGCAGATGGCAAAACCAGCACACCACTGAAGGACCCAAGCCACCCAAAACATGCTCCCGGCATACCCCCAGCATCCCCATCCACCTTTCCCAGGGGTGATCTTGCCAGGATGGCTAAAGTCGTGGCAGCCTGGAGGGGACACAATGGATGGAAAGAACAGTGAGACCTTTCCAGGTGTTGTGGTCTTTCTCACCTTCTTCTGAAGTGTGAACTCCTCTCTGCCACACCAGATGTGAATGGAGCCAGAGGGAGAACGTGCTCAATGGGATGCAAGACTAATCTGCACTGCAGAGTGAAAACTGTGGGGCTGGGACAGACTTCTGGCTTTCTGTGGATATGATGGCACCCCCATTGGCATCTGGTGGCTGCAGAGCAATGACAGGGGCCATCCTGCACCCAGGGCCTCTCTGGTTCTGGGCAAATCTGGGACACACGCACCTGCTTGCCCTGCTATGGGGTTTCCTGCTTGAATCACACAGTCCCCAGCTTCATCTTGGTGTGAGAAATTTGCCTGATGTCATGGCTAGGTCACTCATCCTGCCTGCCAGCTTGGATTAGATGCTGTGATTTGTGTCAGGTCAGGTTTTGGAAGGTTTATTTCACACTGCTGGTGTGCAGTGCTGGTGGGCATGAAGTTGTTGTCAGGGGGAGAAGGACCAGGACAGAGAGATTTCCTGGGAAATATACAGGTACTCTCCTGTCCTGTCCTGTCCTGTCCTGTCCTGTCCTGTCCTGTCCTCTCCTGTCCTCTCCTCTCCTCTCCTCTCCTCTCCTCTCCTCTCCTCTCCTCCCTATATGTGCTATAAGGGTATGGTGGTAAAAATATTAGTGTTTCAGATAGGAGAGATGTGGCTCAGAAGTTGATCCTAATTGAAAGAAATCCCTTTCAACCCAAAGCTAACAGTCTCTGACTGTTTCAAACTCCTCACTTCGAAGCTAAGGTAATATTGGATGGGCCACTCCTACAGGCCCCACCAAGAGCCATCTCTCCATGTTGTCACTATTTGCTTCCTTCTCACAATTGTGGCACTTGGCAAGTTCCCCAGGAATGGATACCTGGCTTTACTGATATTTAAATTATTATTTTCCTCACCTCTTTTCTTTTTTTTCTGAGGCAGCGTATGGGCTGGATCTCTGTGTTCACTTTGCAGAGAACAGGGGAGCAGAGAGGAGGATCCTGTCTGAATGTCCCTCACTATAACCATAGTCAATAAAGCCTCTCTCTGGGCTGTCAGTCAAAACATTTGGATTATTAGGCTCTTGGAGGCCCCAGATTCTCTGAGCTCTCTACCCTGATGCCACCAGTTCTGTCACAGCGTTGGACCATCAGCACAGCCACAGGGGACATGAGGGACCTCACTCCTGGAGCAGTGGGATGGTATCTCCTGCCACCCATGGTGGTATCTCAGTTGCTCAAGAGCAGCTGCCTGTTTGGTTTGGCTCTTCTGGTTCCTCCTCCAGCAGATGGAACAGGAAGGGTCCCAACCACTGCCTGAGCCCCCCAAACATCCTTACTAGGTACACTCAGCCAGTGAACCCAGCAGTGCTGCCTCACCTCTGCCACCCCAGCTTCCCATAAAACAGCCAGCTCCAGGTAGCATCCAGCTGGAAAGAACTCTGTTTTGTGAACCTTAACTTTGCCACTGCACCGTTGAGGTGGAAAAAAACTGAGCAGCAGCCACGGTTCTCAGTGCCCAGGGAGGATTCACATCGCAATAGGAGCATGGTGGGCACTTTTTTTTAACAAACAAGTCTTTAAAAGAAGTACTTGCCAAGTGTCAAAATATTTCTCAGTGATATTAAGGGCCTTCGGCAGCCGTAATTTAACCGTGAAGGAACCTGATGCCGGCAAAGGACCGCACAGCTGGAAATTTGTGCTGCAAAGCAGCGTTTTATGGCTGTTAAGCTGTTGGCCTCTCAACATTGTAAAGCTGTTAAACAAACACAGCCCTTGGCTCCCAACACGTGTCAGGGAGGCACAATGTTTTGGCAGGAGCAGACTGATGGCAACAGGGGCTCCAGAAGAGCTGTGAAGAGGTAGAAATAAGCAGAGGAAGAAAATTCAGGTGGAGGATGAGATGCCTGTGTGCCATTTCAGCCTCGTGCTGGGAGAAAGTGGTCTTGGAAAGTGTGTGTAGGTTCACATGGAGTTGGATCCTCCCTTGGTTTGGCATCAGATAAGATTGCCACACACGTTTGGATCCCATACATCTTACCGCTGTCATAGCTGCAGGTCAGTAGACACTTAAATCACTCTCTTGCAGGAAGGTGATATTCTAGGGAAGCCTAAATGTAGAACGTTTGGGTGGTATTGGTAGCTTTGAATGGGGAAATAGGAGTCCCAGGAGGATGAGCCACATGCTGCAAAGTACATATTCTTTGCTGCATATAGTGACACATTGAAGCAAGCTGTGTTGGTGCCAACAGAGATGCCCCAAGAGCAGCCACAGCCTGGCAAACACAAACTGAGCCCTGGTCCCAATAAAGGCACAGCAAATCCACAGGGAAGAAATAAAATACACTTGCTGAGCCCAGCACTCAAAAATTCAGAGAAAATGCCCACAAAAATAAGGAGGTTCCTGTCTATTTCTTTAATGTTTACTTCCACTCTCTTCTAGCAATTGTTGCTTATTCCTCTGGCTTGGAAGCTGATCTTAGGAGGCAGGAACAGCTGGTCCTGCTGCAGGGAAGTGTGGTGGGAGATGCCTCCAGCTGTGCTGCTTGCAGCCACCTGTCCAGGACAGGCACTCCTTAGGCTGCTGCCATGAGCTCATTTTCTGGGTCAGAAGCTGTATTACAAGAACACCCGTGACTCTTTATCATCAGGAGGGCACCACACAGAGATGGGCAGGGTGGTCTTCCCAAAGCTTGTGGGACTCCTGCCCTGTCCAGTGCTGACACTCTCCAATGATGCTCCACCTCCTGAAGCTTTCCAGGAAATGTTGTGCCTGCAAGACCCATTCTTTCGCAGCCAGCCTATGTTAAAACTTACCCAAAGCAACCAGACTGTGCATGTTACACTGTTTTCTCTGCCAGATCTTGACTGTGTGGTATCTTTCATTGCTACCAGACAGGCCAAAGAGAACTGGAGGAGTTGTGGTTCTCACACTGGTGATAAAAAGAGAGGTTGTGGTAGCATCATTCGTCTTGCTTGCAGCATTCCCTCCTGTTTTTTCCATGAAAACTCTAAATTCCAAAGTCTAGTTTCTGCACTTTGTGGGTTTTGTAATGCACTGTCTCAGCCATGAAGGGAGGCTGCAAGACTGGACTCAACATGGTTGGAAAGCAACAAGCTAAGCAGCAAGAACTGGTGCTGGATGTCTGCATTCAGGTGCTGGTTCCTGTGGTTGCACAACTCCATCTTCTTGCAGTCCTTCACTGATGCATGCCCATGTCTTAGTCCTGCCAGGTGGCTGCAAAGAAATGACTCAGTGTTAACAGGAAGAAGCTAATGGGACATTTACCACCTAGAACTAGGAAAAAAATGTTCATAGGTTTGTTTCCCAATGATTTGGGTGATCCATTTTGAGGAGATGGGCTAGTAAATTATTGCTTCTGCCTGATGAAATTGGTTTTTCCCTCCCTGATGGACAGAGCTCCACTGTATCTATTTTGTCACTCAAAAGCAGCCATTTTGATGAGAAGTGGGTGAGATTAAGCCAAAATCTGCTAGCCTTGCACGTCCTCTTGCTAAGCAATTTGCTGCTTCACTGCCTTTGGAAGATTGCATGGAAGTTGCTTTCCTGGCACCAGGAGCCGTTTTAAGAATTAGTGCAAAACTAATTTGATTACAAATCTCAAAGACATCAACAAAAGCTATTTTTAAGCTTTTGAGAAGTGTGGTCTGAATCAGACTGTTCAGGGAAAACACCACAGGAGTTTCTTACCATTATTTCAGCGATGAAATTCTCCAAAACTGTGGGATCCTGGTGCAGTTGGCTGGCTGAGATCTAGCACGCGCCCATCACCAATATGTAAAGCTTGTGCTCAGCACCTGGGCATTATCACGAGGGACCCAGCACACTCCTTGCCTTGGTGCCTCTCTTGGATTACTGTAGGTGTTTGTTCTTCCTTCTTAGAAATATCGTGTGCTTCCTCATAACCCAACCTCTTATAATCATCAGAACTCCAAAGCTGGTTATATATATAAATATAAATAAGGTAAATCTCATACAAAAAGCACCACTGTCAGAGCCAGGGTGGGATGGTGGGGATCACATCTCCTCCCTCGACATCCTCTGGTACAAACTGAAGTCTGTGTCAGGTAATGCAGGAGCACTGGTCACAATTCACATCATGCTTGTCCACATGCTCCTCTCAAACATTTGCTGCCTTCCAAGACACTCTTTTAAGGACTGTGCTTAGATGTAATCCTTCCCTTCCCTAGGCCATGGGAGCTGAGGCCTCTGCAAGGGAGCATAGCTCTGCAAAGGGTGGCAGCTCGAGGTGGTCCCTCAACCCTTTTCATCCCTCCCACAGGTGCCATGATCCTCACACAGAGCACACCCCAAAGAAACACTCTGCTCACCTCATGGGATGGGGGGTTACACCTGCACAATTTTCCTTCTAATTTCAGTTTTAGCCTTTAACACGTTATCCTTGTGGCTATTCCCTCTCCTGTGGGATCCCAGATGTGTCTGGCGTGGGGAGGGCAGCAGGGCCGCAGCTCTCAGGGCCAGGGCTGATGGCTGACATTTGTTTTGCTGGTTTGCTTCAAGCTTCACAACCCCCTGAGTCCATTCCGCAGGTAGTTTGGCCAAGAGCTGCTGTCAGCAGTGCTTGGAAGAATCAATGATAACCTTTTCCTTTGCTAAGGAGTTGCCTACATGCCAGGGAGCAGAGGATGCTGAAAAACAAATGAAGCTGGGATTCTCCATGGGTCTCCCTGGCATTATTCCTGATATTTAAAAGTTGTCCTTTGGTTTTATTAGTCTTTCTATTCTGGCATTTAAACAGAGATTGGCATGGTCAGTATCTGCAGACACATCCTATGATGCTCTCAGGGGTTTCTCTGAAGGTTAGGACACCCCGGGTTCTGCATCCAAAGTGCCTCAGTTCTTCCGAGCTGCTGGAAGGCATTTTGGCAATACACAGTAATGCCACTGCACAGATCATGGAGAGAAGGGCATTTGGGTCCCAGGAGCATGTCTGGGCTGTAGGGTAGGAGCAAGGTTCCTCTGAGCCTCAAGACTGGCACCTTTTGGGGTCATCTTATGTTATGATGCTATGTTGGTATTTAATTCTCCTGAATTTTAGTATCAAACTCAAGAACTGACCTGAGTCTATGCACCTCTTGCGGGTATGCCTGAGCAGCTTCTCAGAGCACCCCATGGTGGAGAAGTGTCATGTCCCTCTGTGTCACCCTGTGCCTAGCAGTGGATTTTTGCTCTCACAGATGCAGCAGTGAGGTTCATTCTTGTTGTTGTCTTGGTTTCAGGCATGGAAGAAACGCTGGTTCGTCCTGCGCAGCGGTCGGATGAGTGGTGACCCCGATGTCCTGGAGTACTACAAAAATGACCACTCCAAGAAACCTTTGCGTGTCATCAACCTCAATTTCTGCGAGCAGGTGGACGCGGGCCTCACCTTCAACAAGAAGGAGCTGCAAGACAGCTACATCTTCGACATCAAGACGAGCGACAGGACCTTCTACCTGGTGGCTGAGACCGAGGACGACATGAACAAATGGGTCCGCAGCATCTGCCAGATCTGTGGCTTCAACCAGTCCGAGGAGAACACAGGTACCATGAGAGACAGGTCCATTGCTAAGAGCATCTTCTCTCCTGTCCTCTCAATGGGCCCCAGGCCTCTTTCAGATCAGACCTCTGGGAGGGGAGTGCAGCCTGCCACAAGGCTGGGGAGGCTGAAATGAGAAATGGATGGACATGTGGGAAACTTTGATGAGGCTTTCCTGCCTTTGACATCTAAAGAGCTGTCTTGGCTATTGTGAAAGTCAGTCATTTTTACCCTCCATAACTGTAGAGCTTTCAGTCTCTTACAAGAAGTTGGTGGTGTTTGGGGACTTCTTTAGCTGCAGCCTTTGTCCCTATCCATCGCCAAAATCCCCTTGAGAGTGGTGGGAACCAGCAGTGAAAATCCCCTTTGCTCAGACGTTTCAATCCCTTGATGGAGTCAATCCCTTGATGCAGTAGGGGGAGAAGCTTTCCTGGAACCATTTTCCTCTCTACTGCAGTTTTCCCTGCTGGCAGACTCTCCTGTGCATGACAGACATACTCTCTGCACCTGCATCCGCATGTCTTCCTGGAACCCTCAGGGAAAGCACTGGGAGGAGGGAAGGAAAACTCCAGGTAGTTTATGTGCAGTGAGGGGACATGTTGTCTGAGTTGTGCTCCGCCATCCAAACTCGATTGCACTTGGGTAAGCCTGTGCATTGAGCACTGGTGAACTGCCTCTGCTTTCCCAGCACCACGAGGGCACACATAAAACCTGAGTGAGATGGGATGGGGAAGTGAGCATGGCGTGCAGCTCTGTAGTCACCTGCCCATCCCATTATCCATGGTAGCATCTCTGGGTACCTTTTGCTTCATCTCATCCTTGGTCCAGTCTCATCCAGGGGACTGCAGGCCTGTGCTCTGTCTGCATGAAACTCCCCGTAACAACGTCCAGCTTGGATCTGTTTTGGTCCTTCGTGGAGCAGCTGCCATCCGCACGAGTTGAAACCCTGCCAAGAGCTTGTCAGGCAGGACAGCAAACAAAGCACCACAGCAGCGCGGATGCGATCTTCACTGACTGACGCATGAGGCAGGATGTCACCTTGGCAATGGGTGCACAAGTGGCAGAAAGGATCCTTGATAACGTTGCCAGCCAGGTCTTTCAGGGAAAGGTCAGGCTAAATAAATTACATACCGTTCCAATGTCAGCAGAGCAGCCCTCGAGGTTCAGCAAAATTGTTCAGGCCCCTTTTTTAAGAGCTGTTTCATTGCAAGATTTTCCATTTTGCGTGCGTTCAGCTGGGGGAACTGTTTTTCTTCTCATTTAGTAAAATGAGCTTTCAGCCCAGCGGCAGCAGGATCGATACGGGACTTCAGTGAAATATAAATCTGGGCAGCAAAAGGAAAAACAATCTCCCACTTGCAAGTGCATCTGTCCCAAAGGGCACACAGGGATCATCAGGCTGCAGAGATCCAAGCACTATTCCCTGCAGGATCATGGAGTGACATCAGCAAAAGAGGAACAAAAATCCCTATTTGTAACAGAATCACAGCTCGTAAATGCTGTAGGGAAAGTACCCACTTGAAACAGTACCCAGCTGCCAAAGTTTGATTTTCTGAGTAAGCCAAGAAAAAGCCTGCAATGGCGAATGCAGCAGATGTGTCCAGATGCTGCAGCAGAGAGGGAGCATGAATTATTCAGGGCTGGCGCTTCACTTCGGTCCTTGCTGAAGCAGTGACCCCATGCTCACCTTTCCTTCACCATCCCTGCTAAGTAATGGCAAATAAATCATCAGTATCCCAAAGTGGGTAATGTTCATTTAAAGAATCCATGGCCTGAGGCTGGGTAAAGAAGTTGAGGGGTCATTGGAGCACGATGGGTGTTGGAAGTCTTGTCCATCTTGGCATGTATAAGCTCATCATGGGGTGCATCCTTCATGGGGTGTCAGCTGGAGGGAGTAATGAAACAGTCGTAGCAATGTTTGTAAATCTGCTGTGCTGTGCTGTGCTCCCTCTTCATCACCTTCTTGAAGTCAAGGGTGGATGGATGGGAGAGGAACAAGAGTTTGTGCGAGATTAAGACAGTTCCTGGGTAGAAACAGAGCTGGGGACACTTGGCAGTTTGTTCTTGGACTTTCTCCCCTCATCCTCAAGCTTCTCTGCCTTGTTGTGGCCTCTGCCTTGGAGAATGAATGAGTTGGTAATTGGATGAACCAAAAGGGGGGAGGAAAAGGTTACCATCATGAGCAGGAATAGCTCCATGCTAATTGTAGCAATTAATTAACTAAATCTCCTTCTCCCAGCAGACAGGCAGCATGGTGGAACAAGATCAGGAACTGCCAGGGAAGCCACTGTGCACATTTTTCTGGTTGTACTTGTTCCTGGGTGTGTGACTGCTTTACACTGGCCCAAAGCCTTGCTGGGTCTGGCCCCACAGCCAGGCTGTTCCCAGCTGGGCTGTACTCACATCCCAGCTAGGAGAACACTCCATCACCAGCAAACACAGTGACTGCAGTTGCCATCATATGCTGAGTTACTGCCACCTTGAAGGGACACCCCACATCAGCTGAGCCCCAGTCACTGGTCACTGTAGGTTTGCTTATAACCCAGTGGTGATGGAGGACAAACTCATTAGCTTTTGGGGCAGTTTGGGTAAAAGCCTGTTGCACCAGCTCCCCATGGTCGTAGGGAAAAGGCAGGGTAAGAAAGCCTTTTAGCATGATTTAGTAAGCAAATGGGCAACCTGGAGTTGCAGTGATGCCAACCTTCTGCACCAGTGTGGGACCGTGCTTAGGTGCTACCAACGCTCCCAAAAGGCGACACAAATAAAAGGCAAACAGATTTACACCCTTTGATGCTTCTTTCCGTTTGCAGCTCAAGGGGAGACTGCAAATTTTCTGTCACTTGGTTTTCACATTAGTCCTTCATGTTCTGTCTAGACAGGGGGACTCTCAGGATTAAGGAGGCTGGACTTTGGGGCAGTTTAATGTCATGCTATGGCTCACTGCTGGTTTGCTGATCTCCAGCTGCATTATACATCTGGTTCAGCGGAAGGAAGCTCGTTTCAGCCTCGGGGGCCTGAATGTCAGTGAAGCAGAGGGTCCTGCCTGCTGTCCCAAGGAGCAGCTGCTCAGAAAAGCTGCCCCGGTGGCTTTGTTCCCTGCCCCGACCTGAAAATAATTGCAGAGCAGCACGATTGCATCTGCCAGGAGAAGGGAAATTAAATTGATTCTAAAGTGTTTACCCAGACTGTGGCAAAGCTCTTTGTTTCTGTTAACACCTATTTACTTTGAGAGCTAATTACGATTTTTGAACAAGCAGAGCCTCACAGGATCCCGGCTCCTCTGCGTGTCTGAGGAAGCCGACCATGCTCAAGGAAAGTAGATTTGCTCCTGTGTCAGTGCTGCCTTTACTCTGCAGTTTGTACTGCTGCCACCTTGAGTGATCCAAGTACAGTGGGGGGAGACCAGCCTGGGACCCTGGGCCACAGACTACATGAGAAAGGCCAGCACGTGGGTATTTCAAACCATCAGCATTTTCCCTGCCCTACTGGGCAGGCAGCCAGGGCTCAGCTGTGAACTGGATTTTCTCATATGCTTTGTTTGTTGAAGTTAAAAAAATACCAAATCCCACTAAACATATCTCATGTGTCATTAACCCTTTCTGAAGCTAATGCTTCAGCCAAAACCCCTCCTTGTCCCATCCCCAGTGTGACAGAGGTGCAGCTCCAGCAGCCTGTAGTTTAATTTCTCACAAACCAGTGTTTGTGCCCCTGCAGTGAGCATGTCCTTGCAGGGGCCCTGTGCAAGGATTAGTTACTTTGAAGGAGGCAGTACCTTTATTAACTTTATGTCAATTTACTGTGCCACCCTCCAGTGGCAGTACTGTGCCATTATCTCCCTGGAGCTCCTCTTCTACCTTCCCCATGGAAAAGGGGCTCTTTCAGGGGCTTGGATTTGTGGGTGCTGACCAGACATGGGTGGGAGTTTAAAAGCTTATTCATGCACATCATTAATGTCCCTGTGCTAGAGGTTTAACCCAGACATGAAACCAGGGAAGGGAATATTTTTGTGTAAGTAAATGTCCTTGTTCTGAGCTGAAAGCTCCCTCCACTTGGAGACTTGGAGAGGGTGAGGAAGGCGTAGGAAAAGGATGGCACTGGGCTCCTGCCCTGATGGGTTGTGTCTGGCAGCAGTAGCCTCTCCCACCCAGTCCAGGCATGTTATCCTCTTCTTTTTTTTTTTTTTTTTTGGTCCCTCTGGGACTTAATTTATTTATTTCTCTACTTTGCTCTAGAGCAATTCTGGGTTCTGGCTAAGTCCCCACTCCATCTCCAAGGCGTGGTGTTGGTATTTTACATCATGACAGGGAGCAATCCCAGCAATATCTTGCTGAACATAGGTCAGGTCTGAGCATTAAAGTTTAATGGAGATGTGTCTGTCCTTCCTCCTTCAACTCAGACATGCTCATTCTAGCAGTTTAGTGGATCAGCCTCTGGATACCACTCACTTTCTGCTCGCACTGGTGAGATCTGCACCTCACACACCTGGGTGTCTTTGGCTTGGTTCTGCCTCAGACCCTCCACCAGTTGTCCCATTCCAGCCCACAAGAGCAAATTTATTGCTTTCACTTGACTTGCTTTGGCTGGGGGTCCCACATGGGCCACAGGCTGGTTGCCCCCAGCCTGCTGCCTGCAAGTCTGTGTCACGAGCCCATCTGGCTGCTCTTGCACGCTCCTCACTTCTCTCCCAAAAGCATGTTTGTCCTAGAAACAGGCCAGAGAAACCTCCAGCCCCACTGATTCCTTGCAGCTGGGTTTGCCTGGTTGTTTGCCCAACAAAGGGAGCTCAAGATGGACCAGAGAAGAAAACAACAGAGGTACCCCTGAAGACTTGCTGGGAGGACAGAAGCTGCCCAAAACTTCGTGAAGAGGCTGTGGGCTGCAAGACTAGGGTAAAACCATGTTTGAACGTTGTATACCACCCACCTCTCCCAAACACACCCAGGCCAGCAGTGTTCCCCATCCCTTTGTGCAGGAGCAGGGCACCAGGGAGCATGTGCAAGGTGACAGTTCCTGCGTTCTTGCCACCACTGCCTCTCCCATGGCCAGGAAGAACCAAAGCAGAGGGGAAATACACAAGACCAGGTACTTCCTTGCGATAGTGCCTAGCACATGCCTCTTTCCTTCCCTGTTTGTCCCATGGAGGAGTTAAAAGCCCAGAGCCCAGCCAGGGACTGTGCAGAGGTGAGGAATGTGGGATGAGAAATGGGGACAAGGAGGGGTATGTGGGGGTGTCCTTGTGTCCCTGACAGCACCCGAGCCCTGCTGTGTGTTGTTTTGGGATCTGCAGGCAGCACTGCCACCTAAGGGCAATGGAGCAGGCAGCCCCTTGTGGAGCCTTGTGCCCACATGACTTCCTAGAATTATAGAATGCTCTGGGTTGGAGGTGACCTTAAAGATCATCCAGTTCCAACCCCTCACCATGGGCAGGGATACCTTCCACCAGACCAGGTTGCTCTAAGCCCCATCCAACTTGGCCTGGAACACTTCCAGGGATGGGGCTCCACAACTTCTCTGTGCAGCCTGTGCCAGTGCTTCACCACCCTCACAGGAAAGAATTTTTTCCTAATATATAATTTAAACCTGCCCCCTGTCAGTTTAAATTTATTCCCCCTTGTACCACTTGACTTTTTAACTTCTGTTGCCATAAATCAATTGGTCTTGACTTCATCTTTAAGCCCTGATATGAGTTGTACTTGGATATCAGCTCACATGGAGGCCAGTCTGTCCCTTCAGACAGTACAACAAGCATTCAACAAGAGTATGTTTGAGTTGAGCTTGACCATGGGACGGACAGGGCATATCTGGTTGGGTTCATTCCAGACATGTCACCTTCCTATGTTTGTTGACCTACCCAAAGACCTAATATCCCCTGCCCCATTTGGAGATAGCTTGTGTTGGGACAGGAATGTGGAGCCTTGAGTGCTGTACTCTGACCTGCTGTCCCACCATACATACAGATGCAGCCCTTTCCTCAGTGTTCCCATCAATACTTACAGCACTCAGTGTCAAGGAGCTCCTTCTTTTAAAACACCTAGATCTAATAGTTGCACACTTCAAGGGCATTTGGATCAGACCCCCGTCATCCTTTTCTTCCATGTTCTGAGTGTTCCTAGCAAGAGAAATAGCTGTGGCTGCAGATTTTCTCCAGAGGCCAAACGTAGATGTCATATCTCAGCCCCAGGTTCGACCCAGCCTCGCTGGAATAGGTGGGGGAGGCCTGGTGGCCCAAACTTACTTTGCACCAAGCTCATGGTTAAACTTCAGGTGCACACAAGCACCTTCTTGCCAAAGTCACAGTTCATTCCTTAGCCTTCCTGCCACTTTAAATTTGTTCCAAACTTCCCTGACCCTGGTTTTCCTGCTCCACAAACAGCAAGTTATTTTAAGATCTGACACTGTTCAGCTTTTATTTCTGTGTAAACAATACCGGAGATGGAGTGATATTGGCACAAGGGAGCAGCTTGAGAGCAGTTAACTGCCTGCTGTCTTTTTCCCCCTTTTTTCCCTCTTTCCCTCTGGACATAAGCTAGCTGTGGTACTGATGAGTCTGCTGAAGAGCAGAGCGCCAATAATGACCTGGAATTGGCTTCCTAGAGGACAGAAACAGGGGGAGATCCTTGCTGATCTCTACCAGCTGGTCAGGGTGTCCTTGCTGTGATTCTCCTGGCAGTTTGGAGAGGGAACTGATGCCGCTAAGAGTGAGACATGTTTGGGTGGTTGTAGTCTGTCCACTTCTTGGAAGAAAATGAAAAAATATGTATAGAATATGTCTAATCATTTGCACTCTGAAAGTGGCCATTTCTTTCCCTTGGTTCTCCAAGGAATAGGACTGATGAGATCAGGTGTCCACTTTCTACTGAAACTCATCCCACCTGTGTCAAGATGGCTATCAAGGCCTTTGCTATCAAGCTGGATCTTCAGTTATTTCATTTTCATAATTTCATTTACACCAGACAACGAGCAACTTCTGCTATTCTTCCATACCTTATTTCTCTTGCTGTACTCTGCCCTTCAGCATGCTGCCTTCCCAGGAACATTGCAGGACCACAGTCAACACTGCACTGCTGGGGTGGTCACTGTCCTTGATACCAAGAGGAAGAAGAGGAAGTTTCCTGCCCATGTAGGTGCCAAGAAAAGGACTGAGGCAAGCATGCAGAAGGTTTTAGCAAGGGAAAGTGTCTTAAGGTACATGATTAGAAAAGCAATTTTCTGGCTTCAGGGCATCTGATGCAATCAAATCTCTGACATCTGCAATGCTTGGACCAAGGCTTTCTTCACAGTTTGGGTTTTGGAAATTTAGGAATTTTTAGCATTTTCTTATTTAGATGTTTTTATTGTGACTGTGGACATTTTGAAGAGGTAAAACTGAAAAAAATCCAGAAGATATGTGTTTGCAAACCCATAACTGCCATCCCAGAGAGTCCATTGGAAGATAAGTATTTTTTAAGCCTCCTTTGACCATACCCAGCACTGATGGGAACTGGCAGAGGATGCAGCTGTTTGTGGGAGCACAAGGTTTATAGGCAAAAAATGCTCTTATCTCGCTGCAAATAATAAAACCATCAACCAGCAATAAAAAAAATTTATGCTCAGCTTTCAAAAAGGACCAACAGTCAAAATACTCCAGCTCTTCTTGACTGTTTCCCAGCTGGCGCCCAGCTCAAGGGTATCCAACTGGCCTCTTCTGAAGATAAATACAGAGCTGGAGGACTGGGGCCTTTGGGGAAAATCCTGCCCTTTCCTGGCCAAAATCCCACTGGTTTAGCTGAGCTGAGGCTGGGGTTTTAGTGGGAGAGAAGGAAGAAATGTGAAGTTCGAGAGGTTTGAACGTTTTTAGCCCTAAAAGCATTGCCCAGCCTTTGCAGCACAGGTTTCCTAGCAGAGATTTGCAAGCTGAGTTCACATCTCAGCCCTGGGCAGGGCTGTCTCCTGGCCTGGCACCCAGAATCAGAAACCCATTTAACATAATTCTTTGTTTTGTAATTGGCTTATATGGCTATGAGCCCTGTCAGATGAGCTCTGTTAGTTTAATGGGCACAGAGGAATTTTTAGGGTGACTTACTGACCGTGGAAAAATGAGCACGGCAGACGGTATCAGCAGTGCATCAAAAAACAAAACCATGCAGAGCCTTGGAAACAAAAACAGCTGATGGACTTGGAGTGAAGTGACACTGTCTGGGCAGAACTGAGGGAGACAGGGAGGGAGAGAGGCATTTTTGGGTGTCAGCCAACTAAGAGGAAACTCTCAGTCACATTCGCCTGCATTTATATTTCCCAGAGGGGTCTTGGGACTGTTGTAGCCCATGTGCCCCAGTCATGCACTTTGAGATTCATGAAGCTGCCATGAATCTGTGTCTGCAGAGTTTCTCAGGCATCAGGCAGGACACAGATCCATGAGTGATGCCCAATACATAGGAACCAGACTGGCAAATGCAATGGACAGAGAACTCCAAAATGCAAGTGCAAGCAGGCTGGACAAGGGGAAAAAAATCACCTTTGCAAAGGATAATTTTTTGTCAGTTTTTCACAATGTGGCACTTTTTTCCCCCCCACATAAATGTATTTCCCCATTTCTTCCCTCCATACATTTCCCATTGTTCCCTCCAAAGCTTTGAGAGGAACATGGTTTTATATGTCCTGCACACTGCTTTGTAAAACCTGATAAAGCCAGGACAGATTTAGACTCTCATTTCCCAAGCCCCAATGCCTGTTTGTTTGCTGGTTTGTATTGCTTTATATTTCCAATTAAAACCAAGCCTGAGCAAAGGGAAAGCTTTCTAAAGCCTTTAAAGCCTCCATGTGAAGGCACATGGAGCAGGAAGGAGACATGAAGCTGTCGATTCCTGTGAACTTTCCATGACACCAGTAAGGGTTTGTTTCCAGACTTATTCTTATTTATGAATGCAGTAGCATTTATTACTGATTTTATCTGTAAAGATAGCATTTCTTCCCTAGTCAGTTTCTATGCCTCAGTCATAATTACTGCCTGCTCCTCAAACATACTTTTGATTTATTTGTTGTGGTACAATATCAGAGCTGTAATATTGGCAATTACTTAGGGCTGTGGGGCTTACACCTGATCCAGGGATGCCCTCCTGCCATGTCCCAGCTCCCTCCAGGAAGGCTGAGAGCATCTCTAAGGGTCCATCACAGAGTAGATGTAGCCAAGAAACGTGCCTTCTGCTGTGCCAGGTGCTGCACAAGCACTGAGCAGACAGGCAGCCTCAGCTTGAAAGGATTCATCACTAGGGCACAGCACAGATGTGTTTGGTGCATCTTTTATCCTGCCTGCAGCCATTTGCTGCCAGAGGCACATCAGGGATGGTATCTGTTCCCTCCAAGCTGGGAATGGTCTTTAAAAGGACACTTGGCCACAGTTCCTGAAAAATGTGTTTAAAAATGAGACTGTCCACAAAAATTAGATATTCTGTATCTCTTTTGTTCCCCACTTGCCCACAGTCAGCTGCTTCTCTGTGGGATTCAGACACAGAAGGGAGTTACAGTTTCCATAAGATATCCAGGGACCGTCTGTGCTATTTTTCCATGCTTACAATCACTTTAAGCCACAGAGGATGAAGCAAGTACTTAAAGCTGTGTGAAAAAAGAAGTCCAGCCCCCCAAGAAAGCCAAGAAAACCCACCAACCTGAGTCTTCATCCTTGGAGATACTCAAAACCTGTCTGAACACAGTCCTGACCTGCTGTAGCTGCCCCTGCACCCCTCTGAGTAAAAAAACCTTTTCCTAATATCCAACCTAAATCTCATACCAAACACTTACTGGGCATGTAACTTCCTTTCATACTTACTTGTCACATGCTGAGGAATGCACCTTTGATTGATTGCCACCCTTTATATCTGTTTATTAAAATGGAAAATAACATTTCACCTCAAAAATTTCATCATGTGCTCTCTCAGTTCCACATGACCTAATCCCATCCCAGCCAGCACAGCTGCTTGTGCCAAGTTTTGGTGTGATTACCTCCCATCATTCCACTGCCAAACTGTCCCTGTGCTTGTGCACTGTTGCTTTCGAAAGTAAGCTGGAGTGGAGTGACTCATTGCAATTGCTTTCTTTTTTTTTCCATAACTGACAATGAATCCTCTTTTTGAAGTGTTGGGCAGGTGTCTGGGCACTCACAAATACTTCATCACCTGTAAAAGTGTAGTGAAGGACTGTTGGGCTGCCTGTGGCTCCATCCTCACCTTCATCTCATGGCCGATCGCCTGCCCTGCCAAGCGCCACCTTGTTTGACATTGCTGTGTGTGTAAACCCTCCCCTCAAGCCCGTGTGTGTGCTCTGCTGACTGAACCTTGATAGAAAGCCTTTATGGCGATAATTATTTTTGCTGGCTTGCTGTGATGGTTCATATTGCTCTCCTGTGAGTCATGATGAAGTCTTTCAAATACCCGCTTGAAATCCATAAATTCTGTGATGAATCTTTCTGCTACTTGATGGTTGCTTTGATGATTAGTGTTTGGGTCAAAACCTGGTCAACACGTGGCCTTCCAGCTGAAAACAAAAAGGGAGCTTATAAAAAAGAGGGAGAGTGACTTTTTCCATGGGCAGATGGGGATAGGACAAGGGGGAACAGTTTTAAACTAAAAGAGGAGAGAGTTAGACTAGATGTTATGAGGAAATTCTTTACTTGAGGGTGGTAAAGCACTCAAGAGAAGTGCTCAGAAAAGCTGTGGATGCCCACAGTGTTTAAAGCTAGATTGGATGGGGCTCTGAGCAACCTGGTCTAATGGAAGATGTCCCTGCCCATGGTGTGGAGTTGGAATTACGTGGTCTTTAAGATCCCTTCCAATTCTATGATCCTATGAAAATGCTGCTTTCGTCTTTGAATAAAACTCCTAACAGAGCAGAAGACTGTTTTTCCCAGAAAGCACTATGATGTCTCTTAAGTCTTTACTTTTTTTTTTCACTTTTTTTTTTTAAGTATCTCAATCCCAGTTTATTGACTCTTGTGGCTTTTCCTCATCCCTGTGATTCTAAGAAAAGGAGGTGGATTTGTGATTTTCATTTGAAGCTCATTCATGCTTTTACAGCTTTATTACAGTTTTTAAATACTGTTAGATCTCCTCTTTGGCATCACCATAACTCCTTCTGAGCTTCTGAGAGCCCATTGTTTTTTCTGTTATGCTCCAGAAACTCACTTCCACCGTTTCTTCTACCTCTAAGAAGAACTCAAGAGTACAGGTTCGGAAATGCTTTGAGTTTCTTTGGCACGATGTTGGAAGGACCACCCTGTCCTCTGCCCTCCAGTAACATTTTTATGGAGATAAATCTGTGCTGTCCAAGTCCTGGGCAAACAGAGCTTTGTGTACTAAAAGATCCACTCTCATCTCAGTGATGAGAAGACATGCTACTGGTCTGGTGTCTTGTGGCACCATCTGAAGGGAAGGCCAACCCTGTGTTCACAGAGCTGTATGATGCAGTGGTTTGTTTGACAGATAAAGTGACTCAAAGAATTAGTACTGCCATGACTCCAAGAATGCCCTCCATTATATTAGATAAGTTAAAATATTTGCCTTAATAAGGTTTATGAGTGATGAGGTGATGCACAAATGGGTTTTCCCTGTGGGTGCATTGCTGCATGAGTGGTCCCCGTGATGTTCTCGGATGTCTCCAGAGCAGTTGGAGTTGGGAGGTTGCAGCAGGCTGGCTTCTAGTCTGGTCTAGTCCCAATAGTCCCTGCATTCCCGTGGTTGTAGCCAAAAGCCATTATATCTTGGCTTATTCTTCGCAGAATCTCTGGAGAAAAATGGGTCTAATGTACTATTTGTCACCATTCCACTTTTCATCCCGTAGATGAAAATGAAGATGGATCTCACCCAGATCTGTCTCAGCAGCCAAATACACTAAGTTCAGACATGTGTCACATCAGTAATTAAAATCAAAAATTAAATAAATCCCATTCCTGTGAGGAAGAAGGAGTGCCTATGTGGAGTCAGAGCAATCTGGGGAAATGCTGTTCTTGCAGCAAGTGAAGCAGGTGACAAGCCCAAAACAAACTCCCTTTCAAAGGCAGCGAAAATTCAGCATCTTCATTTTCACTCCCTCTGGTATTCATTTTCATACTCTTTCAGTGTCAATTTTGATTCACACCTTTTCATTCTGAATTTGAATGAATTTCAGGAAAAAACAAGAATTGCACTTTAAAAAGCACATCATGATGATTTTCAGTCGAAGAGGGGCAATCTGCCCCCAAAAATGATCCGCTCTGATGAGAATAAATTGAAATACCTTGACCTTCTCCCCTTTTATTTAAAATTCACTTTTATTCTCTGAAGGTTTCTTGTAATTTCTGGCTTCAGATGATCCCTTGGCAAGCTCCTATTTTGATTAAATGGCATTTTCCAGCTGCAGGATGTCTGAAGATTTTCAGCTGGCCCTAAGCCAAGCGTGAAGTACTGGGCAAGGCACCGGGCAAGAAGATGTGGATTTTGCTCTGGATGCTGGTTCCAGCTGTGGTGGGTGCACGGATGGGTGAGCTGCAAGGGGCGTAATGTCATCTGGTGCTTCTGGCTTTTAAGAATGAGCCTACCGCACTGTGAGCTGGTTTGAGCAAGGAAGAGGAGGTGAGGAAATGCTGAGTAAGGCCATGGGATGGTTCCCAACCCATGAGCAGGAATCAGAGCAGGGATGGTTTTCTCTGGTCTTTGGATGCCAGTGGATGTTTTGTACCTGAGTCAGGCGATGAATGCCAAAATCCAAAACTGTAACCATGAAGGACATGGTGATAAATCTGCCTTACCTGAGTCTCCTGAGGACCAAGCTATACATTACACTCCATTGCTCCACTAAACGCAGCTCTGCTGCTGCTGTGTGTTAAAAATAGCCACAAAACCAGCCCATGCTTTAGTGCACAGGGTTCAAACAGCAACATCCATGCTGGGAGTTTGCTCTGCTTCTCGGTGCAGAAATATCCAGCAGGGAGAGACTTGCTTGTGCATGACCAGATGTGACGGGGAGATGGAGGGTGTCCAGGTGGAAACACTCATCCACAGGGAAAAGAAAAACAAGAACTTAAGATGGAGCTGAACTGATAGTGACCAAAGTCTATCAGGATGTTAAACCCAGTGGGATTGAGGACTCCAGCCCAGTCTGTGTCTCCTTTTGCCACCCTCAGCTCTTTCTTGGGGTGGTCCCACAGGGGCACAAGCCATGGTGGATGGGGAATGTGGGGACAGGGACACTACTGGAATTGACCCCAACCCAAAATTACTTGTGGGAGGACTGCCAGCTCTGTGTTTCTGAGTGCAAATACCGCTCCAAAGTATTGCACTGTTTTCAGCCCACGCCAGTTCTTGCCTTTGGCACAAGCTGTGCTCCCCAGTCCCTGCCAAACCAGTACAGATGTTTTAACACCCACCAGAACCCAGATAATTACAAGCAGAATCGAAAGACTGGTCAGAGTTGTTTTCTTTTAATTGCCTGAACTCTCAGCCATTCTCAAGCGAGATGCTTCCCACTTTCTGACTTTGCTTTCAAAGACATTTTTGTGGGACACATTGCTAATACTCATTTTATGATTAGGGGAATTGTCTAGAAGCCCCAGCCAGGATGAGGATCACGCCATGCCTGCTGACGTAATGGTTACCACTGAGTGAAACAAGTGCAGGAAAGATGAGTACGGCATCTGGGAAAACACTTTCCTGGGAAATTAGAGCTAATTTCTAACCAGCAGCTTTCCAGCCATGGCATTGCAAAGCTCAGCTCATTTTCACATGGGTTTGGGGAGTGTTTTCAATGGAACAGAACCATGTGATCAGCTGGTGGGCACAGGTCAGAGGATACTGCAAGTCCTTTACATCCTAAATCCTCATGGGAGACAGTGCTTACCATGGAGAAATTGTGTGCAGCTGAGATAAAGGAAGCAGCAGCTTTTCCTGTTGTAACAGAGGGAAGCCAATAACAAACACTTTCTTGCAGGTCTGTGCTTGTACAACCCTGAGATACAGGAGTGGGGCCCGTGATGAGAAGCTTGGTTCTCTCAGACCAGTTGCAAGCAGCTGGTTTTGAGTTTAACAGACAAGAACTGATTCAGGATGCATGAAACCACTTGTCACATGTGTCTGCTCTGAGGCCACTCAGAAAGAATCTGTGGGGAGGAGGACCAAGGAAAGCTTCTCAGGGTTCACTCTACATGAGCCACATCATGTCTTCTCATCTTTTTTCCATCAGGATGCTTTGAGGTCCTCCTGGACGTGCAGGTGAATTTTTTCCTTGCATTTGTCATCACCTGACTGTTTGGGAAGGAGCTGACCAGCACAAGCCCACCAACCCTGGTGGGATCAGGCTGTTTTCATGGCTCTCCCCTCAATCTCTGATGCAAAATTCCTTGTCCGTCATGCTCAGACATGAAAATTTCCATCCGACGTTATTCCAGTTCATTTCTGGTTGCTGTGGAGACCAATTTAAATGAAAATCTAGTATTTTGAGAGAGAATATGAGTCTAAGTCATTTGCCATGCAAGGTCCCATGCTAATAGCATTAGCATATTATTTGAATATGGCGATGTGTAGTGAATAAATTCCAAGTCCTTTTGCCATCATTGCATCTTAAAAGAAGAGGAAGAGAAAAACCTCTGGGCTTTAACGGATACTGAAGACCTTTACTGCATGTGAACTCCTGATTTCTGAATGCATAAAGCTTTGGGGGTCACAGGCATTTTTAACCTCATGGCAATGTGAATAGCTTGCTGGAAAGGACCTTTTCTTTCTCTGCTTCCACTGAGCACTGTTAATAGACAGTCTAATGGGCAGGACTCGGGTTTTTAATGATGGGCAGGAAAATCCAGGATGGCTCTTTGAGCTGTCTGCATTTTTCCTGGAGTGCTGGTGTTGCAGAACACATCAAGAGAGTAGCTGGGCAAGGTGCAGTCCTCCCATTGCTTATACAGATTTTTGCTTCTTGCATTTTACCCTCTAATATCTTAAGAATGGCATCGCCTTCAGGATTTCTTCAGATGATCCCGGTATGTGGGCAGGGTATGCCCATGCCCCTAAATGAAAAAAAAAAACAAGAATAAGAAAACAAATGAAGAAACAAAAACCACATTGAAATCCATTGCAGATAGTCTTGTTTTGAGAGAAAAGGCTTCAGAGATGGAAAAAAAGCTTACTTCCAGCAAGAAAAAAAACCAAACAAGTTTCATTCTCCACCCCGACGAGCATGTTTTCTGGAGCTGGACTGATTCTTGCTTGCATTGACTTCCAGGCTGCTTTGTGGCTTTTTTAGGGACACAATATTGTGTCCATGAGGGTTAATGACTTCTTCTGTCTCCTCTCTGGATTTTTGCAGGGCTGGGCATGATGGGCTCACCTGAAGCTGTGTGAGAAATGTGGAGATCTACTGCAGCCACCTGTCCTCATTACCCCTGCACCACAGCTCCACCTCCCTTTCCTTTTAACTCATCAGCTAAAACACCACCCAAAGAGCAAAAATAACATTAATCTTATATAGAGGAGAAAAAAACAGAGTCAAACACCTGCAGTTAGGTTGTATGCATGAGTGCAAATTCACCCTTGAAGAAGGGGACTCTGAGAGGAGAAATTTGGGGTGCTCTTTTTTCCTGAAGCCTTGCCTTGCTGAGCAATGGTAGAGCAGACCCATAACAGTGCTGCTGTTTTATTGACTCCCTGACAAACTGGGAGTTGTAATGTTTCTTCCCCCAAGGTAAGGTGAGATCGAAATAAATTACTTCTGTAAAGAGCCGGGAATGGCAGTTCTTCTATAATACAAAGTGCAAATATTTGGGCCTCTAGTGCTCTGCCTTGAATAGAAATGGTCTAAATCATGCATAAATAAAATGGGTTCACATTTTCTCCTAGTGAAAGTTTTTCTCTGCTCTCCTGGAACATTAAAGACCTCCACTCCCACTGTCTATAAAAAGGGCCATAAAATTTAAAGCAGGCTGTTAAGAAGCCCTGTCAGGGATTAGACCAGGATTCATTCTTTCTGCTCCATCCCTGCTAAGTGAGGCATGCACTCATGTTTGCTCAGGCAAGGAGAGATTCCCACATATTGCTTGCAGTGAATGATAAGAGGATGAGGAAAAATTTGTTCAGGACCTAAAAGTAACTTTTTCCTGGGCTAGTGGAATTCAGTGGTTCAGCTTCTGGACTTTTTGATGACGTGTTGGACTGCAGTGCTTGAGTAAGACTGCTCCAGTGTGATTTCCAAGGGAAAACTGGGTTAGGAGGTGCCAAAATCATTAGTCATCATCATCATCATAAATAGTAATAACCAATTATAATAACCAATAATAATATCCAGTGCAATCCTCCAAAACAGGATGCCAGAGCTTCATGTCACACAGTGAGAGAGCTGGTTTGATCCTGGGCCCTCATGAGCCTGCCTCTGGGAAAAAGAAAAATTTCTCATATAAATGTGTCATCTCTTTCTATACCTCTTTGTTTTCAACAGCTTCAACCCTGTTCTGCAGCACTGGCCTCCACAGGCTGTTTGTAGCTCCAGACAGACTTGCTAAGGATGCCCCTGGCATCTGCCAGAATCACATGTGCCACCCACAGACAGAAAGCAGCTAATTCTACTCATCCCCATTGCCTTGGATTTGCCACCTTATATACTTACCCTGACAAAGGCAAAAATACCCACCCTGAGACCACTTTGTGTTTTTTACTGTTACACCACATAATCTTTGCCCTTTTCCTCTGTTCCAGCCTTTTCTTTATACCATTTAATCAGATGGGTTTGGCATCCCCTCAGCAGATTGGTTTTGTAATATCAGAAATGATGATCCATGAAGCAGAGTGAGATGAGGTGAGTTCCATGCAGCAAACAAGGCTCAGCCTGTGCTGCCACCCTGGGACTGTCCTTCATCCCTAGCTGTGGGTCACTGTCCCACTCCAGGACTCTCAGATGAGGGTGTCCCACATGGGATGCTCAAGGGTACACATAAGCCACGTTTGTGAGCATCCACCTTCATCTGCTTTTATCTCAAAGCACTGAAGCCCTTATAACAAAACTAAATAGGTGCACACCAGGAGTCCCAGTCTGGCCAAAGGTTAGACTTCCAAGTATAGACATGAGTGTTGAGCTCCACAATCAAGTGGCAGATTTGCTCTTCAGATGGTAACTGCCATGTCCAGGACATGTTGATATGAAACAGAGATGGGCTGCTGTCACCAAGGGGTATTTCCCAGGGCAGGGATGGGATTTGGGGCACAACCTCATCTTGCAGAAGCAAACCGGTGCTCTCCAGGGGGAAGCATTGCATTTCTTCTGTTTCAGTCTCTCTCCCTTCTGCCCCTTCGTCCTTCAAAGAATTGATTACTGTTAAAATAAGTGAGCTGTATAATGCTTTGAGGTCAGGTTCCTTTCTCTCTCTTCTTGCTCTCTCACTCTGTGATATTTTCCCCTGTTTCCCATGCTTCTCTGGAGCAAATGCTCTCTTACTTTGCCAGTATTTTTCAGTTGTTTCATACAAATGCAAGCACAGCACTGATACTAATGGAGGATGGCAGTTTATTTATTGTCATCTTTTTCTCGCTGTCTCTCCCATAACTCTTTATTGGGTAATTCTCTCTATCCTGTGTCAAATGCTTCAATAATTGGGAGATTTCATTGTTCTCTATAGAGAAAACGTAAGGAAACTAGCACAGGCTAAGTATCATTTAGATGGGTGAAATTTTATAACTGAAACCATGCCCTCAGCCCTCTGTGCAGCAGGTCCTTGTCTGTAAAGGGGTGATGCTCCTCCTTTCCCTTGGCCAGTCTGTCCTGACCAGTTTCCCAAAGCAAGTGGAAATGAGCCTCAGAGGCTGGAAAGGAAAAGCTCAAAAGCCCTATGTCACTGTTGTCTCTCTGCTCTTTAGTTCTTCTGCAGAAAGGGATGAAGCTGTGCCCTGTCCTCACTTTTAGGAAGCTCAACTGTCCCTAATTGGCGCCCAAAATTTAGGCAGTGAAAAGAACTGGGGTGCCTGTGTCCATGAACGCAGCTCTCCATTTTGAAGGAGGGTGGAAATTATCCAGATCAGATGCTGTGTCCCACCAACCTGCTGGAGAAAACCTTTAGTGATCTGCCAATGCGTGCTCAGACTGACAACAGCTTTTCCAAATGCCATCCAGCTTGGAGGCAATAGGGAAAGCTCAGCAAATAAACCTTCCTCGGGTGCCATGCTCATCCTCATGGCATCCCAGGGCCTCTTGGCAGCACTGTGATGTGTTGACTCATCCACTGGACATGTTGTTTGTTCTCTTCCTGCCAGGAGAAGCATGTGGATGGCTTGTTTTGGTAGGGTTGTTTATCTTGTTTTAATTATTTCTCACTATTTGTGCATGAGGAGAGAGCTGGCAACAAAAGTGGGGGTGCGGGGAGATTCCCATGATGAAGGTTCCCCCTCTTTTTGCTAATAAATGATGGAACTGCTCCAAAGGGTGAGGAAGACAATGGTGCATGAGCATGATCTGCTCTGTGCCATCCTGGGGATTATTTGTAGTAGATTTCTATTATTCCCTTGATAAAGAAAGTCTCATTTGCCACAAGTTTTTACTGGCACAAAATCAACAGTGTGGTCCGAAGCACTTCGTGGCCAGAGAAGATCTGAGGAGCTCTTGGACCAGTCCTTGCCAGTTTGGTGTTGGGGATCATGGGAATTTTGTGCCACTCAGGGATGCCACACAAGCCTGGCACCTTTGCTGCAATCAACAGGAGCACAAGAATTTATCCACAGCATCATGTGAAGATACAGGGAGCTGCAGCCCCAGCCTCTGCCTTCAGGCAGGGAAGGATGACGTTGTGGCTCCGGTGGAAAAGGACATTCAGAGCAACAGTTTCCAAAGGAGGCTGAGTTATTATTTTGTTCAGATAAGCCCAGGAACACTGTGTGAAGCTATGTGCACATAGCAGTAGTCGAGTGCACTGAGCAAGGGAATTCAGAACTGTCAACAAGGAGGGAATTACCGCTTTGGGAGATTGAAAACATTCATAAAAAATTCCTGGCTCCCAGCCTAGTCCATCCCATTGCTGGCTGTGCTCACAGTTGTGGATTTTTACTTTGAGGATAGATTTCCAAGTTCTTTTCCTCACTTTGCTGTAACACATGGACACAAAGATATATCTTAACCTGGACTACAGAGTTCCAAGTCTTCAGCCAAAGGCCACTGGCGTCATGGGGAATTGCAGGGCTGTGCTGGTTTGTCCCCACAGAGCTGCTGGCTTCTTGCAGGGACCAGTGCAACAGCTGCAGCCTGAGCCCAGCAAGATGTACTTGTGTAAATCATAGTGCTGACATTGGATTTTAACTTGTGGGCGTCCAACACTGCCTTTTCCAGACCGTGAGAGTCCAATTCCCCAAACTCAGAGGAGAACTGGCCAGGAAACATGGGGTTAAGATGACACTACCCACATGGCCCCACTACATAACTTTAAATCTGTCCCCCCTGGGAATGGCAGTAGGAACTGCACAGGATCTTATCCCTCCTTGGCTGTACTTGATACATTCCCTCAACATAAACTCAAGATACCAACATCAAGCCAAAGGATTCGAGGGTTACGTCTACACTGTTAAATGATGGAGGGGCCTGGGTTTATCCATGGCCCCAAGGTGGATGGCCATGAGGGATTGAGAATCATCATTCTTTTTGGCTTGTGGAGAGCTTGAGTTGAGTATCTTTGGTCATGATGTGGGTGGGACCGCTGCCTGGAGGCATCCAGATGGGATCCCATGGAGATTATTCTCTAAGAGCGCTGCAGGGATGTGGGAAAGGAGCGTTTGTCCTCATTGCTTGGCAGCTGGGTGCTGCAGCATGGCAAGTTGAAGTGGCTTTGGGATCTCTGTCTCGTATTCATCCTCTGTGCCTTACCCTCATGGGGATCTGTCTGCATTTAACTTGATGTGGTGTCCTGATTTTTCCCTTGGCGTGTGCTAGTCTTCAAATACTATTTTTCTGCCATGATTTCCTTTCTTGCCCCCTTTCCTGCCCTCCAGCAGGACCCGCTGTCAGTGTGTGACCTGGACACATGAGCTGTCCTTTATTCTGGTGCCAAAAAACCCCACAACATAAAAAATCCAGACTAATCTTGGCAGTCTCCTTCAACAGGATTTATCTTCCCAGCCCTTGCAATACCCTCCCAGCCCTGCAAAGCAATCCATCTCTCACCCACTATTACGGAGTTCATCTCACAGACCTAATGGAGTACGTGAGTCCTGAATTGGCTCCCACTAATGCTCTCAGTGGCCGGGTCGCTGTGGGAAGCAAGCTGGGAATTCATTTTGAAAATCGATGAGGATGCCAATAGAGCAGCTTTCCCCAGGGAAGTGACATGCTTTTACCAGGCATTGCCTCCTGCCCCCCTTCATCCCCCATTTTCATTTATGTGGTTGGAGTAACCGTGGAGTAATTCATCCTAATTTCAATGAGTGCATCTTTTGCAATGTGTTCTCCACTTTCCCCAAACCAGACTCATTTTTGGGGAAAGATTAAGGTCTCCTGGCAGTGCAGAATGCCAGGGCTCCCTGAAGTGTTATCATTTGCACTTGCTGTGCCCTGGGGTGTTGCTGGAGACTGTCTCCTCTGTGCAGCCCCATCTCTCCCCTCAGGCTGTGTTAGCACAAATAAATCAGTGTTGTTTCTAACTCCTGGGTGTATTTTGCCTTGCCATGATATTTTGATGCAATGGCAAGTGCAGAGCCTGCAGGGATAGTGTGAGAGGACAGCTCAGAGCTATTGGAGGGACCCCAACGCCATGCAGTTCATAGTTGTCCCCAGAGGTCACCTTCATGCTGGGATGGGAGCACAACACCAACCTGTCATCCTCACCATGCCCAAAGAGGCTTGGCCAAAGCACAGTGCCATGGGCAATTTTGGTGCTGATTTGGGAGGTGGCAAGATGGGGCTCCTGAGGGGCACTTTGGGCACAGTGCCCCTGTTTTTGATGGCAGTGTGGGTTTGGGATCTCTCATCCTGGTTGATGTCAAAGCACTCGCTTTGGAATTTTCATAGCTCTCAAGACTCCTTTTCCAATGGGGATCATTCTGCACTGCTATGGGATAAATATTTAATAAGAATGAGGGTCAAGACACTGTTTTGTCCGGGGACACTGAGATGGCCATTTACTCCCATGAAGAGCCCCAGGGGATCTTTAATGCCCATGCAAAAAAGACAAGAATCATAGTTTTAAGCTGTCATCCCCCACCATTAATGTCAATGTTAAATATTGATCCTTTCTGTGTTTAGCACAAACCAAACAACACAGTCAAGGCAGGCTCTTTGGCTTTTATTAATGTACTTTTTGTGCACTGGGTGAAGTTTGCAGTAACACCAGGGGAAAAATGTAGCAGCTGTGAATGAGCAGCAGACAGATTGATTTTGTATCTTGACATGATTCAGAAGCTGGTGAAAAATCACCCTGCGTGGAGCTTCTCCTTGTCGGAGCCACTACAGCCACTTTGTAGAGAACTCATTTCTCTGTAGCATAAAGGAGTCAGGTGCAAAATTTCTGGTAGGGTCTGGAATTTGAGGGAAGGAATGGAAAAAAAGAGGTTGGTAATCTATAAAAAGTCACTCATCCTTGTGTTGGAGCATGGGTGCCTGAAGTCAAATTTGAAGAGCTGGTGACCATCGCATCAGGGAAACCTGAGATCAATCCCAAAATTAGTGGTGGCTAGAAAATGTGTGGATTTGCCCTTTTTGTTGGAATTTGGGTTTTTTCTGTGTTTTATATCAGCACCAAATAAATGTAAATCACACTTATGATATGAAGTGTGACTTCCGCGAACCATAGTGAGAGGTTTTCACTTGCATGGATGATCTTCTGTGTCTGTGGTCTTCTGCAACCAGAGATGGATCAGCATTTCCAAAATATTCTGCAGCTTGTGGGTTTTTTGGGCTTGTTGGTTTTGTTTTGGCTTTTTTGGTTTTGGTTGTATTTGTTTTTTTATTTTATGGGGATTTGCAGCTTGGCTGTAATAATTCATCTGTGGTTTGAATTAATGAAGCACACTTACAAGAGGGTTGGAGCAGCTGGGTGATTATTCCTGACCTCTGGGATATTCTCCATTGAAATTAATTCAATATTTTAAAGTCTGTTTCTCCTTGAGCAGGGGGGGAGTGGGCACTAAGAGTCACGTCTTGGGTCTGCATCCCTTTAAATTCACAGAAAACAGCAGCAACTCTCTCGAGGTCATAAAATCAATACAGAATTTGGAAACATGAGAATATTCTTCATCTTTGCTGTCATTATGTCCATCTAGATTCCCACCCTATTCCTCAGTTAACCCAAGTGTAAAGGGATAGCAGTGATGCCCTTACACAGAGGGATGGAGGTGACTTAGATCACATCTCACTGCGGTGTGAAAGCTCCTCTCTTTAAAAAAAAAAACCTTTTAAATCAGGTTTAACAACCCACTGAGCTCCCCATGAAATAGGCTGACATCCTGCAAACATCCCAGCAAGCCACTAAGCATGTGACATAGTATTATAAAATTAGGAAATGTGGTTTATGATAAAATACAATAAATATTTATTTCCATACATGCTACCTATAGTTGCATGTGCTCTGAGTAGAGAAGCTGAGAGGATCCCTTGGAGCCATGAGCAAACCACAATGACCTCCATAATTCCAGAGCATTTACGTAAGGAAAGCCCTGGGAACACGAGATGTGGGGTAGCTATGTCTGACACTCACAGGTGTGTTTCTTCCCCGCACAGACACCCTGAGGAGCATCGCCTCCATGAACCACGCCCCGCGCTCCTCCCCGGCCGAGCTCAGCAGCGCCAGCCACCACCTGCTGCGAGAGCGCAAGTCCTCAGCGCCGTCCCACTCCAGCCAGCCCACCCTGTTCACCTTCGACTCGCCTGCCAGCCACCTCCAGAGCACCCTGTCTGCCAGTGCCCCCCAGGACTACCTTTTCCTGCACCAGTGTATGAGCAGAAAGTCAGAAAATGCAAGGTATTGTGGCCCACCCGCTCGGGGACAGCTGAGGGGAGGGCTGGGTGTGAGTGGCTCAACCCACCTCCATCCTTGGAGGTCTGCAACACCCATCCGGAGAGAAAGTCCTGAATGATGGTCTCATCTCATCATGGTTGGGAGGAGGTCAGAGTGGTGACCTCACAAACTCCCAGCTTTCCTGGCTTTTCAGGTGGTGTTAAAAGCTGGCTGAAAGACGAGACCCAGAGGGTGGGGGTCAGTGGCATGAAGTCTAGTTGGAGGCCAGTCCCTAGCAGTACCCCAGGGGTCAATACTGGGTCCAGTTCAAAAGGCCATGAAATTGCTGAGGGGCCTGGAGCATCTATCTTAAATGGAAAGGCTGAGAGAGCTGGAACTGTTCAGCTGGCACATGAAAAGTCTCAGGGGTATCTCCCCTGCAGGGACGAAGGGTGCAAGGGGGATGGAGCCAGGCTCTTGTCAGTGATGCCCAGTGCCAGGGACCCGAGGCCGTGGGCACAAACTTAAACACAGGAGAGCCCATCTGAACATCAGGAAACATTTTTTCCCTGTGAGTGTGACTGAACACTAGCACAGGTAGCCCAGAGAAGTTTAGGAGTCTCCATCCTTGAAGATATTTAGAAGCTGTCTGGGCACAGTCCTGCCACAGCCCTAGGTTGCCCTGCTTGAGCAGGGGTTTAGACCAGATGACTTCTACAGGTCCCTTCCAATCTTAACCACTTTGTGATCCTGCAGGCAGGTCCCTAATTCCAGAAATAACCAAATAACCAGAAGAAGGACAAACAAAGGGATGGGCAGGGTTTGCACCACCCTGCCGTTCACCCCTTGCAGAGCTCACTGGCTTTGGTGGCAGCTGGTGGTGCACAGTGTGGGATTTCTGAGCCAGCGACAGTCCCCGCCTCCAGCCCCAGCCGGTTGCCTTAAATAGCGAGGAGTTTTTTTGACGTGGAGAGTTTTGGCTCTCAGGAGCAGGTGGGGAGGGAGGGAGGGAGGGAGAGGCAGTCGGAGCCCAGCTGGCGTGGAGTGAGAGGAGAGCTCAGGCTGCATCCACTGGGCTTTCCTGCTGCAGCTGCC
>NW_005054302.1:16943096-16952362 GCF_000277835.1 Geospiza fortis
ACTTCAGATAGAGTTAATGGAACAGTGTTTAAAAAAAATGGTCCTCTCACGCTCCAGCTGTGAGGATGCTGAAAAGCCACCCTCTGGGAACCTGAATGGGGCTGGGACCTGGAGGAGAAGGGAGCAGGCACCAATGCTTTAGTGAGCAGAAACAAACCTGGCCAGTGGTAACTTCTGCAACTGGGCCAGAAATAATGCTCTGATCAATGCCCAGTGCATGGGGTCAGGCTGCAGGACTGCTGGGAATCCCTCCCCTTTCTGCTCTGGAGCTCTTACTTTACTCATCCATAAAATAAGGGTAATAGTAGCTAATTGGCAGGCAATGCAGAATAATTAACCCATGAGATGTTTCAAGTCGTCGACCAAAAATACCCTGACAGAACCAAAACCAATTCTGGGTGGGCTGAGGTCCAAAGGTGGCAGGGATGCATTTATCTTATCGCAGCATCACTTGCTTTTCCCCCTAAATAAACTCTATTTCTGAGCGCCATCTCGTGCTGGCTCCATGAAACAGAGTCCCTGTTGTCCCTACAGAGCATCAACCACACCAGAGCAGTGTAAACCAGCATCTCCCAGCTTTTCCCAAAGGACTGGCACTTTCCCGGTGATTTGCCACAACTGGAAACTCTCCCCAGACCATTTCACTTTTTCTCACCACAGTGATTGATACAGGGCAGAACTTTCTTCTGTGGATGGGTGTTTACATGGGGCTGGCTGAGCCCTTTCTGACTGGGACAATGTGATCCCCAAAAGCCTGACCCATGTGCGGGATTAAGCAGGGATAAAACAGGAGATGAAGTACCTTGAGGGGAATCAGCAGAGCAGCAGTGGCTAACCAGGAGTTGTTAGAGGCCTGAGATCTCTGTGCTTGGCCCCTGTTCTGACGAGTCCCCAGGCATGAACGCACGTAAATCGAGGAATCATTATCAAGGCATGGATCTAGTGACCACACTGCCCTGCTCACTCTGAACAACTCCAGGGCTTTTACAAATCTGAAATTAGCCTTGAGGTTTGTTCCTCCCCCTGTGCACATCAGGGCTGCAAACCGCAGATCCCAGCTGGGGACTTCTATTACCTCCCCATTGCTTGTCCTGCAAGAGGGCAGGATGATAACATGGCTGGAGACCTTGAAATAATCCCCATCAGGAATTTTTTCAGGCCTTCACATATTTGCAAGGCAGAGGTGAGATGAAATCTCCCTCCTGAACTGCAGATGGGCGGTCAAGAGATGATGGCAATGCTGGCAGATTGACACTTTGCAGCTGTGCCCTGGGATGTTGTCAGCTGGTGTGAAAACTGCCCCTTTGGAGCAATTTATGTCTGGACAAAAGGCTCATTCTTGCTTTTGGCCCTGTCATGGAGCTGGGTGCATGTACCGCTCACCTATGACAGGGGCATTTTGCCGGTGTTTCAGGACCAAGTGGCTTGTGGGCTTGTTTGGAGGGGTCTGAGGTGTTCTCATTGCTCTGGGGCTGGGCAGTGCAGGTCAGTAAGGTGACAAACAGAGGGAGCAGAGCTCTCTATGCCCAGAACCGGCTCTCCCCCCATTCCAGCCCCTTTCTCCTCTCCCTCTGCAGGAGCGCCAGCTTCTCCCAAGCCACCAGGTCTGCCTTCTTCATGCGGAGCGACTCAGCGGTCCAGAAGCTCTCGCAGGGCAACGGGCACTGCATGAACGGCGTTGGTGGGCAGCTCCATGGCTTTTACAGCCTGCCAAAACCCAGCCGGCACAACTCGGAGTTCAGGGACAGTGCCTACGACCTCCCGCGCTCCTTTGGCTCCTACACCCACCCCAAGTCAAGCCTCACCAGCTCCGAAACTGATAATGAGGAGGTCTACACCTACAAGACTCCCAACAACACCCTATGCAAGGAGTTTGGGGAGCTCTCCACGGACTCCTATGACATCCCTGCCACACCACTCTCCATCTACCAGATCCCCAGGACATTTACACTGGACAAGAACCACAACACTCTGGCTGTGGCCGCCAGCGACTCACCCGCTGCGCCACCCCCACGGCCCCCGAAGCCTGGGCAGACAGAGCCACGCTGGGGCAGTCCACCCCAGCGGCCCCAGCCTGGCGAAAATTTAGGTCTCACCCCCATGGCAGCCACCATTCCCCGGAGAAACACGCTGCCAGCAGTGGAGAACAGCAGACTGCACCGAGGTGAATTTGGAGGTGGGGACCTGGGGGTGGCTTTGTGCTATCCAGCAGCCTTGGGTGGGTCAGTCCCATTGGGTTGTGGTAGGGCTGGGGTGCATGTGGCATCAACCAGAACACAAAGAAACTCTGCTCAGCCAGGATCTGGCCCTGGTTTTTGTATTCAGCAGGCATGGAGAGGCATATGCAGAGTTCTGCCCACCAGAGCTGCTCAGCTGGCTCTTGGCTGTGTTGTACCTTAAACGAAAACCCAAAATGTGCTTGCTTATGGAGCCCTTTGCCAGATTTTTGTGATTTTGGCCATTTTTAGCTTACCTTCAATTCATAAGCAGGTTTATCAGAACATACTTCAGCTTGGAAGTATGCCTTGGTTTGGTTCACAAAGGTGGGTGTGCAAAACCTGGGTTTTGCATGTCTCCAGAACCCAGCAATCCCAAGTGCAGCAGAGCCACGATTGCCATTGGCCATGGGTGGGCTGTAGGTGTACATGCCCTTTCCAAACCTCCTGCCTAGGATGAGATAGTTGCAAAGTAACTTCGAAAAGGTGGCTGGAAAGAAAATGCACTGTAAATTATACACACAGCTCTCTGAAATGCTTTTTCCATCTCCTCCTACCTAAATGCCCACCCTTAGGCTGAGATCAGATTCATGCTCAGCAGTAAACAGACTGGTGCAAGAGCTTTGCACCCATCCTCCCCTTCCTGGAGGCTGCCAGCCTTTAAATTTACTGAGCAAGCTCTAACAGAGCTTCCCCTTAACCCAGTTTTGTCACCATGATCTGCCTTATCTGACACCTTTACCCCTGAGATTTTGCAACACTTCAGCAGAACAGGGTTAGGTCTGCACAGCACTGTGCAGTTGTGCTGGTGCATCAAAGAGATGCTAATTGGGAAACAGCATAGCAGAGAGCCTGTGACCAGCTAAAGACCACATCTTCTTATCAGCATCTCAATCAACAAGAACAGATACTGCCCTACCATGGCCTGGACTTTGTTTCCAGGGACCCCTTTTTGTTATCAGTTGCAGTGGGACACATGAATTTGTGGTTGTGTTGCAGCTTCTTCCTGTGAGACGTACGAGTACCCCCAGCACGGGGGCGGCAGCGCTGTGCAGTCAGTGGAGTCCATGAACGATGGATACCACTCCTACCTGGTGAGTTGGCCTTGGTGCAGCCACCACACCACAGGCACTGCTTGCACCTTACAGATTCAGAGACAGGTTGGTTCCAAGTTGGCCCTCACAGCCCAGTCCTGCAGAGCTAAGTCAATAAGGGGTCTGTTAATGGTTTCTGTTTAAACCACAGTGGCCCGCAGAGAACAGATGGGGCGGCAACCCACCTAACCATGGTGTGCAGAGCTTTGCTTATACACAGTGTATCTGCAGCTTTGGCCCCGAAAAAAGCTACCCAAGAGTTTGCCTTCTTCCTGAAAGCCTGGGATGCCGCTGAGCTAAATTTTGAGATGAAGCCAGAACAGCCTTTTTTGTGCACTTTCTAAGATTTCCTGAGCTGGAAATGACATTAAAGCAACCTTTCATATTCCATTTTAGTCACGGACACAACCTAGGGAAGAAAGACTTTCCAGGTTAAGCATGCTTCTCCAGCTCACTCTGATCATGAGAAGATGCTCAGGTCTGGGTGATAAAGACCTTTCTGAAAACTCAGGATGTTCCAATGTCTTGGAAACAAAGGAGGTAGAACCTCTCAGTGCAAACTAATGTCCAAGGAGGGGACAGATCATTCCTTCCCTTTGTGCTTAGATTTTAGAGTGAGTCTCCCGTCAGATGTTGTTTGGTTATGATGAAATGAAGGGTTTGTAGTGGATGGGGTTGAGCAGTGCCTGATGCTCACAGCACGTCCTCCCCCAGCAGGCCAAGGCAGCTGTGGCCCGCTCCCACAGCACCGACTCCGAGGACAACTACGTCCCCATGAACCCCGGTTCCTCGCCCCTAATCCACACCGAGAAAGCCAACGACAATGCCCAAAGTCTCTACATCCCCATGAGCCCTGGGCCGCATCACTTTGACCTGGTGGGCTTGTCCTCGGCCACCCTTCCCGTGCATAAAGGAGGAGCCGTGGCTCAGTGCCACCAGGGGCTGAGTGAAATCCAGCCCCCGCCAGTCAACCGCAACCTCAAACCCGACCGGAAAGGTAAGAACCTTTGGCTGTGCACAAATCTTCCCAGGAATCCTTCTGTTCTCTTAATACTTCAGACTACATCTGTGAAGTTGTGTCCAGTCCCAGGTGGGGTGTGCTTTGCTACTGCCAGTACAATCAGACCTTCAGATGTCCCCCATCCCCTTCTTCTTTCAGAAGCTCTGTAGTGCAAATGTAGCTTTCCTGGTGCTTGAACAGTCCATCTCAAACCCTTCCAGGCCTTTACAGGAGATGCATGTCACAAGCAGGATTTCATCCCCTTGGCCTGCACTCCTCCCTGTGCTCCACCCCAAAATCTCAATGTTGTATTCAGATGACATAAGTTTTTCCTACAGTTTCCTACTGGCTGGTTCCAGACAGTTCTTCTTTCAGGGCTCTGCTGACATTCTCCAAATCTCTCCCTAATCCATTGTCTAACCGGTGGCCAAGGAGATCCTGAGGAGGAGGGCTCCCATCTCTAGCGTGTCAGCACCTAACCTCATGGATACTCCATTCAAGGGCTGGGGTTGGAACGTAGAACTCTTCCACCTTATGAACCATCCATGATGAGAAGAGCTTTCATGCTACCCTGCAGATGTCCTTTCCCATTCCCTATGGGAAAACACTCCACACAGAGGCAGTTCAGGCCTGGCAGAGCCTGGTCTTGTCCACTTCTAATGCTTTAATCACCACAGATACCTAATGAGTGGTTTTGGGGTTTGGGCATTTTTAGCAGATCTCTATTCCCTGGAGGGCACATCCCCCTTTTGGGACTACCAATCCACTTTGGGGCTGTGAAGCAGGGGGAGAAATTCACTGTTTTCTCACAGTTCTGACGTAAATGAGCACAGGGGTTTTAGTTTGGAGTATTTGTCATCAGCTGGAAAGGCTGGGGGGCTGATTAGTAGAATGGGAAGTAATCAACCATCTGTGGGGGCACTTTCATGGCAGTCATGGATGCTGAATTGTAGGAACATGCTGCCTCTGAATAAAGGCTTTTCCCCTCCCCAGCAAAGCCATCACCGCTGGACCTGAGGAACAACACTGTCATTGATGAGCTTCCCTTCAAATCGCCAGTCACAAAATCCTGGTCCAGGCCAACGTGAGTAATGGCTGGGGGATGAATTCTTGCTTTGCTCCAACAGCAGCTCTCTGGTCTCATTCTTACTGATGTCCACATGTAGCCATGCTGTCACCTCAGCCGTGGATTAAACATTCCCCACATCACAGCTGGTGTCAGGAAGATAAATTCATTTAGGTTGGGATTTCACATGAAAGCCCAGCATGTGGCTAACAAGCTAGTTAAGATCCCTTGAAGACATTTCCTGTTTCTGGGATCTGACAACTACTGGAGAGCCGTGGCTCTGACCTGGGACTTGTGGTCCACCACGATTCATGATTCAGCTGAGCCAGACCAACTCAGCCATGCTGTGTGGGGGGCATGATTTCACATCCAAGCTATTCCCCCCAAAACCCCACTGTCATCTCAAAGCACAGGGTGACTCTCAGGGTCTGACCAAGCCATGTTTTGATTGCCTTGAAAGCAAAGCTTAGCCTGAAGGAAGTCTGCAAAATTAAACCAAAGCCCTTCAGAGCTATGTCTGCCAGCCAAAAATAACAGGATTCGCACAATTCCAGCTCTGCTACTAATCCATGGTCTGATGTTGACCAGTAAAAGGCAGAAGCAAAGCTTGGCTGCTATGACTCCTCTAATAAATTGGATTGTGTGGAGACTGACTGCAGGGCATGAACGCTGTGTGCTGAAATCACTGCACTGGGAAGCAGCAAGCAGGGTTTGATTGACAAGAGGTCTGACCCTGGAGAAGCTAATGGATTTTTCCCCTATCAGCTAATCATATGACCCTGCTTTACTGAAAGGCAACAAATAGCTTTTTGAGACACGTGCTTTAATGCCAGAAGCTGATTTCATTATTTTGTTCGGTATAATTAGATTTGGCCAATTGAAAGAAAGACAATTCCTCGGAGGATTTGTTTTCTGGCAAAAAATTGGGATAGGGCCTGTACGGTAAACAAATCCTGTTGCTGTGGTGGGGCTGGAGGTGAGAGGCTTCATCAAGGCTGCCCCTCCATCCTCCACAATTAAATGTTTCTTGAGGGATGAAGGAGTTTGTGGAATCTGATTTGTGTAGATGAGAGCAGGAGAGTTACGGGTACACAGCAAGCAGGGTGTTGCTAAAAAATTCTAGAAAGAAAAAGCTGAAGAGACCAAACCCAAGGATTTCCAACCCATGGAAAGGACAGGCTGGAGAACCTCAATACCACCAGCTCTTCCTCATGCCCAGACTGGATCGCAGTGATGGTTGCAGGCATCAGGAGCTGCCCTCTCCCATCCCTCCGTGACAAAGGACAAGCAGGACCTGCAGCCCTCAGTAACTCCTCACCCCCTGTCCTTGCAGGCAGACCTTCAACGCCGGCTCTCTGCAGTACTGTCGCCCTGTCTCCTCCCAGAGCATCACCAGCACTGACTCGGGAGAGAGCGAGGAGAACTACGTGGCCATGGTAAGGGCCCCGCAGCTAAGATAGATGATTCTGGCAGGACATACGATCTCCACAGCTCTGCAGATGCATTCCTAGCTCGTGACAGGGAAGTGTTCAGATAGCACAGTGTGGAGTACATCCTTATGTGCATCCCTCAATGCACAAAACAGGGTGTTTCCTTCTGAAAACAGCATGTCTCATTGGAGTTTTAAATGTGTATGAGAGCAGAAACATGTATCACCCGCTTTGCCAGGAATTAAGAGGGGTTTAAAAATTTATACGGACTGTCAGGGTATATTTTCCTAATTAAGGTTGATTTTTTTCAATTTTTTTCCCCTAATAGCTGCTGACATCATGTTTCTGTGGGAGCAGGGGCTATCAGAGCAGAAGCAGGGAGTGGCACTGCTTACAGGGAGGGAATTTTGTCTGTTTTGGTGAAGCTACTGACTTGAAGCATATTTTTGAGGCTATGTAACTAATGGGGTAGAGGAAATCTGTGCTCTGTGCAGCATGCTTGTGATTAGCAAAGATCCCAGAGCTGGCCTGGCCTTGCTGAGGTGTGGTTCTAGGGACATGCTAAAGCCCACATCTGCTGTCAGGCATGTGAGTAAAATCAGCACAAAGGCAGAGCTGCTCTGATACATGAAATCAAGAGCATAAGCTTGAAATATTTGTTAGCACAATATACAGCATTTATAGTATCCCAGCAGTTCTTGCATATCCTTGTCTCAGAGGCAGGTGAGCAAATAACCAGGCTCTTTTAAAGGTGCCTCCAACATGTTTCATTTCTGGATTTGTGTTAATTTCCTTTTTTCTTTCTTCCTTCCCACTTTAATACTCATTATCTCTCCTGTCTCTTCCCTGCATTAGCAAAACCCCATTTCTGCTTCTCCTGTTCCTAGTGGTACCAACAGCCCAGCGCCTAAAAAGAGTTCGGGGAGTGTGGATTACCTGGCCCTGGACTTCCAGCCAAGCTCACCAGGGCCACACAGGAAGGTATGGGGGATTTTATAAACTTCTGATTAAAAAGTGATGCATTTTTAAGGGGTTCTATGCACATTGACAACAGCAGGGTACAAAGCCCAGACTGTGGTCTCAGGAATCTCTGATGCTCAGAGGGCTGGAGCACCTCTACTATGGAGGCCGGCTGAGACAGGTGGAATTGTTCAACCTGGAGAAGAAAAGGCTCCAAGGAGACCTTGAACCATTTTCCAGTGCCTAGAGGGGCTACAAGAGAGGTGGAGAGGGACTTTTGACAAGAGTATACAGAGACACTTCAAGGGGTAATGGCTTCAAACTGTCAGAGAGCAGGTTTAGATTAGAAAGAATTCTTTACTATGAGGGGTAATGAGGCACTTGAACAGACTGCCCAAAGAAGCTTTGGTTGCCACATCCCTGGAAGTCTTCAAGGCCAGGTAGGATAGGGCTTAGAGCAACCTGGTCTAGTGGAAGGTGTTTCTGCCCATGGCATGGTTGAAATGAGATGATCTTTAAGGTCCCTTCCAACCCAAAACATTCTGTGAGCCACTGCTATATTTGCTCTAGGTCAAACTCAGTCTCTCTTGCATGTCTACAGCTTTGCTGGCAGTGCAAAGCAGAAGCATGGATGTGCAGGGTTCAGGGATGCTGATGAGACCACAAACTCAGCTGGAGACTATATATTGAAAAGCTGTCAGGAGGTATCCCAAGAAGTATCAGAATTGGGTTTTTCCTCCTTCAAAACTACAGGTCCTCCTAGACCAGACTTGGATTTTGCACCTGAAAAGTGAAGGACTAGGGTTGTATAAACATTCATGGCAACCATTTGTGAGTTGGCCTCACTTTCTCAAACACCACCTTGTTTCCTAGGCAAAGCATCCCACTGGTTAGGTCCTTTTATTATTTGACAGTTTTCCCTTGATGGTTTCTTTCTGCCCAGCAATATTTCTGCAAGTATCACCCATTTAAATTATATCCCATTCTGGAAAAGTGATTTTAGACCGCTAAAAAGCATGATTCGGTTCCAGTTATGAGCAGATGGAGGTCCTGTGAAATGCTTGTAAAGTCAGAAAAAACTTCAGGACTCCAGGAGTTATGGTAAAAAGTATCTTCTTTTTCTCAACACATCTCTTGGAAGACCCTGCAAACATATCTGTTGTTTGGGGATGAAAATGAGCTAGTGCCATAGGTGGGTCGAGTCAGCACAGCTAAAAGGTATAGAACTGGTATTTTTATGTGTATCTCTAAGAGTTCTGAAGTTCTTTACAGGAAAATGAGCAAGATGCCAGGCTGAACTCAAAAAATCAGCAGTTAGAGAACACAATTACAACCAAACATTCACCTCCCAAAGTTTGTGAGAAGGTAGAGACCCACGTGCTGTTTCTACCCTCCCATTGCACTGCAGTCTCATGCCAGCAAGAGGCATGAGAGCAGATTGAAGTCCTTCATCCAAGTGTCTTTGGGAGGTTAGAGGGAGGGTGATGAGCTGTGAAATCT
>NW_005054302.1:16952389-16967124 GCF_000277835.1 Geospiza fortis
GGAAGAGCAGGGAGCTGATGAGTGACCAGATGGTGCCCTGTTTCTCCTCCCCACAGCCCTCCACCTCGTCAGTCACCTCAGATGAGAAGGTTGATTATGTGCAAGTGGACAAGGAGAAGACACAGGCGCTGCAGAGCACCATGCAGGAGTGGACTGATGTGCGGCAGTCCTCGGAGCCTGCCAAGAGCATGAAGCAGTAGTGCCCGTGGCAGGCAGCAAAACAGGAAAATGTCCTGTTGGTTTTCCCCAGCTGCGGCCCCACTGGGCTGCCAGACCCACTTGGGCTGGATTTCTAAGACTTGTCTGTGGAGGGGAGGGGGGTCATTGGTTTGGTTTTTTCTCTTAAAACAAAACAAAACTTCTTTTCAGGGGAAGACTTGGCGGATACTGTTTGCCAGTGATAAAGACCAACTATATTTGGTGGCTAGGTTTGTGCTTTAGCTGCTGGATGCACTATCCAGGAACTTTGACTTAGCAATACCAGGTTTCACCCTACACATCTTTTCCTTACAGCTATTAAAGCCACCTTGTATGTTCTAACACTGCATCATCTCTCCCCATCTTCTTCCATATCATACCCTAAACCATGCCATGCAGGTTTGCAGCATCTCCCATAGGATATCATTGCCCAGCTCTGATTTTCCACTCCTTATGGTCGTCCTCTTCTCTGCCTCCTCCTAGTCCCACAACTGAGCAAGAACCATTGCTTTTGAAATCACTTTTATTGTCCTGCCTCTTGTAAATAATATGTTCAAAACCCCTGAGGGCTGTTCTGCTCTTGGCTGGATAGCCCCCAAGGTTTTGGTTGGGGTTGTTAACCTTCAGGAGCTTGACACACCATCCCCACCATCCCACTGAGCTGACTTAGGAGCCCAGGACTTGCCCCATCATACACACACATACATGGCAGCACATGCTGTCATGAGTTTGTTGGGGTGTCTTCTGTTTGTATTCTCCATTAACTCTCAGAGTGAACGGGCTGGAGAGATTGGCTTTGGAAGAGGCTGGAGGGATTGGCTTTGGAAGGTAGAATTTAAGCACTGGCCCACTGCCTGTCTGAAACCAATTCCTGTGAATCTGACCCTAAAAACCACAATTTGCCTTTTGTGGAACCAAAAGAAGCCCATAGAGTGTGAGTCCTACATCGTGGCCATTGTGAGAAGCCCTGTGGTTGAATATGAGGGGGCAGGGAGGCTCTGGAGACCCTGTGTGTGTGTACTGGCATAAGGATGAGTGACAAGAAGGGAGTGGGAGGCTGCTGTGAGGACTGGGAGAAGGCGGGTGGTGTACTGCAGAGGTTGGTCCTGGGTGAGGAGGTCTGGTGGAATGTTTCTTGGAAGAAAGAATAAGAGTAATTGAAATGTTGGTTGATGGTGAGGTCACAGGCTTGGGAAGAGTTTGGTTGGGAGAGTCAGGGCAGGGCGTTTCAGTATGAGCTTTAATGTAGCATTGTGGTTGGTTTGTGGAGGGTGCAAAAGACTGAACTGTTTTCCCCTCATCTTCAGCAATGTTTCTTCAACACAACACTGGGGCTTGCTGACATTAATGGCCCTAGGCTCTAATTATGGGTGGGAGTCTGCTGTGGTCCCTTGCAGCATCCTTAACACATCCAGGCTTTGGGATCGTTCGCCAGGGAGTTGCTGAGCACAGAGAGAAGGACGGGACAGTTTAATGCAGAGATAATAATTCATGATCTCATGAAAACAGGAAGAACTAATGATTGCCATGGAGCAGCCTGATTGCCAGACAGCAAGCGCTGACACGAATAAACAGGCTGACCGCAAACCAAGAGCCAAATGAAGGAGACATCAGAAAGATTAGGTAATAATATTTATTAAAGAGCTGGAGCTATTCTTTCTGCAAGCTGAACCCCTCCCAGCACCGTGGGCTCTGTGTTCCATCAACATCACCAACTTGTATTGATTATTAATGCTTAAGCATTAACACATTTGCTTAATCTTGGTCTGAGCTTGGAAAGGGCCAGACGTGACCCACATGGGGATAGGATTCCAGTCCCTTAAGGGCTGTGTGCTGGTAAAATAAGTCTTGAACTTTCAACACCATTTTGTATTTTCTTCTCACATGCCATGAAAGGGAAGGATGCTAATGGAAAAGCTCTGACAACCCTGTTGAGACATTGAAGTGTTGGACTTTTATAGAAACAATGAAGCAAATGCCCTAATGTTTATGCTAATAATTATAATTACTAGAAGGGAAAAAACCCCAAAGCCCCAAAGGGGAAGATTTAGCACAGTCAGGTGCTTTCTAAAGGTCAGGGGGGTGTTACAGCCTGCAAGGGCCATTGCCTCTTGCTGTAGGCTTGCACACTTGCCTGGTGAGTTAACAAAATGAAGACTAGAAAGCAGTACTTTGTATTTCTATTGCCCCTTTCATCTCTGCATCTCAGGGGAGACTAAACATTGGGCCTGATCCAGAGCCCACTGAAGTGTGTATTCACTCATGTGAGAGAGAGCTCCCCATCCCCACCAAAAAGAATGTCACTCTCCTGGGAAGCTGATTTTTTCCTATTTCTTCTTCAAGGCTGTTAGCTTTAGTGGCTCAAGAGAGAACACATTGGGTTTGAATGCAAGTTGCTGAGTGGGTGCCCTGTGCTTCTGCACTGGGACTAGGTGCATCCAGTGCCCACTCCCATGTTTAATCCAAGGAGTTAATTAGGACTGGAAAAGCCTTTTGTGGTACTGGAGAAACTAGACCTTTTTGTCCATGTTTCACAAATGTCTTTGTTCATGGGGCAACCTCTGGCATGGGATAGCTCTTTTCCCAGGCTCAGACCCTGTGTTTTGATAATTTGCTCTCATGAGCATCCCTCGTAACTGGTTCATTGCATTTGGCAGACCAAGGACCAAAATGGCCCAAAAGCAGCTACTTAACAGCTGCTGGTTACTGACCCCTCTCTGCTTAGCAGTGAAGTCTGTGTTTTCACTGAACCAGATACATTCCTCTGCCTTTTCCCCTGCAAATCACCAAGCAAACAGCACCACCAAACTAAGCAGAGGGCCACAGACTGTGCCATATAGACATGACTGCATCAACCCCTCCTGAATGCATTAAGTAATCAATGGCTTCAGTGGAAATAGTCACCCATGACAATTGCCAAGCTGATTACAGCAGTCCCTGGTGATTAGTGTTTGTGCAGTATTTAGTCTTAAACCATATTGAAAAGCAGCTGCTTTAATTACACGGACTGCCAAGAACTTTGTCCTGAAGGCATTGAGTTTATCACATCCACTTTATACTTGGATTCTCAAGTATGACAGGCTCCTTTGTTAGAAATAGGTATTTAAGGAAACTGAGAACATTGCAAATTATTCATTTTAATTGAAATTAAACTGGCTTGAGCCTTCACGTCAGAGCCTGCTCTACAGCTCTGTGGTTTGATTTAGAAAAGGGATGTGCTTGTATGTGTGTGTGCTCATGGAGAAGGGTTGTCTGTGGGACAAGCACCATGGCCTCAATAATTAGTTTTATGAAGCACTGGGTCCATGGCTCAAATCTTTCCCCAAGCTTGAAAATGACTAAGCAGGTGGTTTTAAAGGCAAAAATCTCCAAGAGTGTGTACCCCTTGCTGTAAGTATGCAAATGCTGCTCATCATTCCTCTGTCTGGTGAGATGTGTGAGCTGCCTTGGAGCAGATTTGCTGTGAACTGGCATTTGAGTGCCCAGTGGGAAATACATTTCCAGCTCTAAATAGATGCCAGGCTTAGGCTTAGTCTCAAGTTGGCGGAAGAGAATAATGTGTGAGCACAGAGTGTGCCAGGGCAAAGCTGAGAGTCTGGCAAGTAGGGCCAAATGCAGAATCAGAACCAAAAGAGAGGGAAGGCTTGGCTTGTCTGGGAGCTAACTGGGATGGTTTTGAACTCTGGGCCACCAGCCACTGGCAAGGGTGAGATATGAGAAAACTTGAGGTTGGGATGAGAGAAGGCAGGGGAGTTTGCCAATAAGGTTTGGGTCTTGGTCCTCACCGTGTGCTCCTTTGGTCTTGGGTCAGATGTGCAGAGATTTGTGGGTTGTGGAATGCTCAGTAGAAGCCATGCACTGGTGGAACAGGAGCTTCCACCACTCTTGGGCACTTCGCTCTCAAGGGGGTCATCCTGCCTGACAATGTGATGCCTGTGCTCTGGCATTCAGGAATGCTTGGCCATTCACCCAGCTCTGAGCTGGGCAGGAGAAACCCTACAAGAAATGTGTGGGGACCAGGACATGCTGGGAGACGCCTTGCTGAGGGGCTCCCATGAGCTGTTCCTGGGGCAGCAGTGCCATGGTTTCACAGGGTTGTCCCTTGAGGTGCCATCTTCATCCTTGGAGTTTTTCAAGATCAGTCTAGGTCAACTGCATAGCTGACCCTGCTTGGAGCATCTCTTCCAGCCCGAGACCCTATGCTGCTGGGGTTGAGTGGAGACTCCTCCATGTGAGAGACGGGTCCCAGGGGGTTGCTTGGAGCCCTGTAACATCCGAAACAGGTACAGGGCCGCTTCTCTGGCCATGAAGTCAAGCGGCAAGGCACACAGCTCAACCCCTAAGGCCATATTCCCCAGTGAGAAGACCTAATCCACACTGGGCCATCCCTTGCACCTGGGAAAGGGCTGGCTGGCCCAGAACAAGACATCCAGAACATGGACAGGCAGTTCTAGCAACTGAGACAGCTTGAACCTGTAAATTTGTCAGGCTAGATCCAGACCTCTCAGCAAACCCATGCCACCTCCACACCCTGGCATACCATGAAGAGTTGGCTTGTTTTGGCTATCCAATGCTCATGGCTCCTTGGGTGGGGAGGGGGGTACAGCCATGTCCAGGTCTTATGGAAGTTGTTAAAATAGTTCCCAGGTGCTGTCTGAACTTTCTGGCTCAGGAGGCAAGTAAAAAAATGCTTGTCATGGTTTGACACTGGCACAATGCCAGTGCCCCCGTGAAAATATTCTTTCCCTGGTGTCTGCTGTGAGATGTGACCAGAAATAAGCAAAGCAGGCTCCTACTTAAGAATAGAGGGGGGAAAAAAGTTTATTAAATAAACTACGAGTAGAAAAGACACACACACACAGGAAAAATGAAAACCCTGCAAAAACATTTCCTCCTCCCCCCACCGAATTTTCCCAACACAATACATCTATCCACACACAATCAAACCTTCCCCCAAATTCCCAGCTCTCATTCCATCAAGAGGAGAGGAGTCCTTCTCGTGCCATAGGCTTCCCCTGGAAACACCGTTGAAACCTCGTGTGTTTCCATGTCACTCGTGGCACCGCCCGGAGTACATCTGCCGTCGTGACTTCTTCCTTTTCATGCCCAGTGCTCTCACCACTGTGCATGGACCAGAGCTGCTTCTAGAGTTATCCTTTTTAAGGGTGCTTTGTCCAGTTCCAAAGAGGGCACAGTCTCTCACTTTTCGGGACACCAGTCCCCCCCAAATTTTCACCCCCTGGGGCCGAGGGGTCTCAACACTGACCTCTCTCGGTTCTGAGCCATTGCCTCCCCGCTAGATGCAGTCTCTGTGTCACAGGAAAAACAGTTCGGTCCATGGCTATACAAGAAAAAGTCCAGCCAAAGGCCACTCCATCATCTCTCCTGCCACCTAAGATTCTTCTCAAGTTCTCTCACAACCCTGCATCACATCAGACTTGTCCATTTCTTGCTCCAGGAGGATCAGTATTTGCAAGGTTCACATTATTCAAGCAAAGGGTTAAAATCTCAAGCTCTGCCTGCCCGGAATTCCCACCGCTGCCCTGCTGGGCACTTTCTCGCGCACCCCCCCCTTTCTCCTTCTCAGCCGGCCGTGATGTCAAATTTCAAGGTGGCACAGGCCCAGACACCAGCTCTCTCTCTCCTGGGGGGGCTGCCAGCCGCATGGCTTTCCCCTCTCCCGCCCCCAGCCTGCAGCTGGGCAGGGGAAGGACTAACCTGTTTCCCCGCTGGAACCCAAAGAGCAAGTTCCCAAGGGAGAGCTCTGCTTTTAACCCCTGTGTTCTCAGAGGCATATCCAATACCCAAGTGGCCAAACCAGATGCCAATTTAAAATCTGAACACCTAATTGGTGACCACAGCATATCCCAGAAAACCTACTTCCTGTAAAACCATAACAATGCTTTTCTCAAGTTGTGCTTGCATTGTGTTGGTGTTTTCCCACCTGGTGATGTAAAAGTTCCATTCCATGTAAAAGCTGACACCCACAGTGTGTGTGCCATTGGAGGGATGCTGTCTAGGTGAGATGGATGCAGCAGAGCTGTGATTATGAAGAAGCCCAAGTTCTACAGGAAAGGGGAAGAGCAAAGCCTAACTCTGGCACCAGCCAGAGAACACACATGGCTGTCGAAGAGCCATCAAAAAAATCAGAGGGACCAGTCCAGCATCAAATCACAAGGGTCAATAAGCCAATTTAGGGCCTCTGATGAGTCTGAGTGCCTCTTTTCTCTGCTCAACCTTCCCACATGTACACAATGATTTTGCAGCTGTTAATAAGGATCTTGCAGGTCAAGATGTGCACTTTTTGATCATGATTCCTCCTTCGTCTGGAGCAGTTCATCCCTCTATCAGCCTGTCCTTGGTGTCTCATCATTGTAGTCACAATTTTATCTCCTTGTTCACGACTCCTAGTGTTGTACTGTCGACCAGGTTGCTGATTTAGTGTCTTCTCTTGAGAAAAGTTGATATGTAGCAAGGTATCAGAATACAGCTACCCCCTTCCAGCCCACGGCCAGCAGGTCCTGGCCCGTGGTGTTCAAGTTTTAACACCAGCCAGTAATGTCTGAAACAGAAGCTGGGCCACATGGCTCCATCTCTTTAGCTAAAAAAGCTTCTCAACAGGCTTGCTCCCAATCAGCAGGCTTTTAATTTGTGATGCAGCCCATTGCTAACATGTAACAGGTTCATTTGTAGGCCAGTGGGTTGACCATATGGGAGAGGTTTGCCCCCAGACCAGGAGATAAGAAACCATCATTTTTATTGTCATTCTCTGGGTGACACCACGCTGTATCTTCATGTGGGACGAGAGGGTTCACGTGAACTCTGTATCCTGCTTTTTCTCTGGCTTGTAAAATGAAGGTTTTTAGTACTTATTTCCCCACCTCACTGATGTGTCATGAGGTGTAATTAATTGACATCTAATAATGCAAAGAGCTGTTTCAAGTCTGCAGGCAATGGCTTGGCAGCATGAGGTGCTACCCTGTTGTCATGCCCAGCATCATACACGGCACCGACACATCCCACTCTGCAAAACTCAATCAAAACCCCTTCATCCCTAACTACCAAGGTGAAAAAAAACTTGGCAGGATTTTCTTCTGAGTGAGGGGGGTGGGGGAAATGTCATTTGCACAGTTTTCAGTGTTCTGCTGCCACATCTACCCTGGAAATACCACGGGTTTTTTGAGAGCAGTATGGACATGGTGGTTGAGCCACGCTGCAGAGAGGGGAAGGGAGCAGGACCCTGGGCTCCACGGGGAGCCTGTCAATGAATCCCGTAGGGTTAGGACCAAACCTTTAGAGTAGTTATATCCCACTCAACCCAGCCCTTGGCAAAGTCAACGTGACTTTGCCATCATTGTGTGGGAACAGACTCAGTCAGATTAGGGTAGTTTTCTCCATTTGTTTCTTAACCTGCTGCGAGGAGGGGTTGGAGCCCTGGCTGTGAAGCTGTTGCATCAGCAGCCGATTCGCAGGGATGTTTTGTGTGTTTCAAAGCCTATGACTGTTCTTAAAGAGGAGTATTTTTAATTTTTTGATTTCCATTTGTAGAAGGAAGGACAAGAGTAATCTGTGGCAAACTGTACAGTATGTGTCTTCTTGTGGTGTCACTGTTTGAATGGTTATTAAGTTTTCAAATCACTGTGGACAGCTAATCACTTAAGTTATTAATTTATTCTTTGAGGGGTTGTTGTTTGGTTGTTTTTTTTTTAAAGTAATTTGAAACAATTATTTATCCTGTAAATCGGTCTTGAGTGAAGCCTAGATAATACTTTTTTTGCTGTTAATAAACATGGTACATGCCTGACATGAAGGTGATCTCATTTTTAAGTACTGTATATGCAACAAAAAAGCAACAGGAAAATAAAAGAATGATAATAAAAAGATATCTCTCCCTGGTGATTCCCAGTATGGATTCAGAGCAGGGGAAAAAAGGGGAAACTAACAAGCAGATCAAGTGTGATTATGTAGCACCTTTAATGCTTTCAGAGCATCTTCTCAGCATGTTGGCAAGTGTCTCCTACAGCTTCAAGTGTCCTGTATGGGTAAGGAGGGCCTTTAGGATGTAGCTAGGGTTTTTCCTGATACCAGAACCCAAGCCATGTATTTTTAAGCTGCTAAATTGAATTTCATACCATATATCTGCTGCGTGCAGTGTGAGGACAAATGCTGCCTTCCTCACCCATCAGCAGCTTAGCACCTATGAGCCTCAGCTCAGGACACCAAATCACCCAGAGAACCTCAGCAAAAGGACAAATCTTCTCCAGAGTTAAAAGTTCAATTCTCCCTTTAAGACTTCCCTTAAAAAAAACAAAGACAACTGGGAAAAGACACCTCCCTAAGCACAGCTCCTGTAACAGCTCTTTTAGACAAGAGTAGCATCATCTCACATCTGCAGCACACATGGAATCCCAAACCAAGAGCTGGGGACTCCCCTGAGGGCTCTCCTTGACCAGAGGCACATGTGACAGACAAAACAAGCCATACTATCTCACGTACCGTAGCAGATGCTTTATCAATATGCCATATGCACACATGACTGGCATTACTAACACTAGTACCAATATAGCACATTCTATACACTAGTACCAATATAGCACATACTATCATTGGTGTGGCACAGATAGTAATGCACCATACTCGTACTATACTAGACTTCTGTGAGGCCTTTAATATGGTCCCTTATAACATTCTCAGCTCTTAATTGAAGAGTTTGATGGATAGATGGACCACTGGATGAATAAGGAATTGGATGGCCACATTGGAAGAGCTACAGTCAATGACTCAGTGTCCAAACCAACAATGAGCAGTGTTCCTCAAAGGTCTGTACTGAGACCAATACTCTTTAATATCTTCATCAGACACAGGAGTATTGGCTGAGTCCAAAAGGGAAGTCCAGTGCTAATAATTAGAGGAAATCAAGAGGGGCTAAACCGGTCAACTTCATTAACTTCATTACACCACTGACACTCTCCAGGCTGCCATCCATGCTGAGAACTGCATGCTGTTTGCCTCTGCTCATCCCAGAAAATCTTGGGGAAAAAAACAAGACATGCTTAGGAAAGAGCTTAGCTATGATACAGCCTCTCCAACATTTTCCATGTTGGTTTGACTATCTGCCTTCATTACTTAGATTATGATCTCATCAAGTTAAAGACGGCCTCCTACAAAACCACCTTAACGCAAAACCACACAGAAAATGCCTTCCGGTGATACTCCAGAGTAAAGAAAGGAGCTAGCATGACAGCAACAGGAAAACTTTTGGCAACCTCTTTGAACAGGAAATAAATAGAAGCCTAGTAATAAAACCAGGAGACACTGTAGGTTCTGTGACACTTCAGCTTTGGGTCTTCATTTATTTCCTCTCAGCACCTGACTTAAAAACAACACACTCCACTGCTCATCTACAAGGCTCCACTATTAGTATTGTGATGTTCTTCTGGAGGGCACACAGCTCTGCACTAAGGTTCCCATTCCACCTCTGTCTGATCCCCTCTTCCAAGCCACCACTCTGCAGTACTGTCCCCTGTCCTTGAGGATGGATGCCTCAGCTTCTACATCTCTTTTTTTGACCCATCAGCCCAATATCAGTGAGTACTGCAATGAGACACTAAGTCTGTATGTTGAATTAATTTCCTTTATTTATATATAGGAAAGACAATAAAAGAATATGATAGTCTACACCAGATATTTGACCCCGAGTGTCCTCTCTAGCAGACTTTCTGCTCACATTATCCATAGCAATGTCTGTGCTTTGCCTTTTCTTCCACAAAAACACAAACTCCTACCCCAATACGCCATGGTCAGGATTAGGCCTTGCACTTAGGACCTAAGGCACAAGTCTCTGCCACTTGAGCCAGAGAAATCTCTACTACAGGTGTGAGGGAGGAGCAGGCAGGGGAAAACAGCTGGGGAGGGACATGGGCGGGAGCTGTGGTCCTGTAGATGTGCTGCCTGGGGCTTGAGTTGGCCATCTGCCATCAAAATCAGCCCCTGTTCCATTACTGATTTATATAATGCATTGGTTTACACAGTATATACTGATATTGGATTGCTATAACATATCTGGTTGGGCTACTCACCTTGCAAATCAGCATTTAAAAAAAAATAGATCATGAGTTTAGGGGGGCTCTGTCATCTGCTGCTCAGTTCAGGGTATCCCAAGGGAAAACCCAAATTTTAAAGGGCAGATCCATCCCAGAAAGCCATCAAATGACAGCAGCAGAAAGAGACTAATGGGGTCCTAAGGACATGTCTGGAAAAACAGCTGTGTGTCTTGGCCGGCCATGCACACTAAAAGCATCCAGAAGTCATCAGTAACACAATGGGTCTTCACTGGAGCCCCAAAACCCCAAGTGCATCAGGTCAGTCTCTCTTGGCTGGAGGGGTTTGTGCTCCTCAGTCTCTTTTGGGTGTCTTACAATAAACAAAGCAATAAAAAAGCATAAACTCCCTCTGGTTGACCTGACACTGATTGTCTTACAAGCTCACTGCCTCACAGACCAGCACTGCTACATTTTGGCATTTTCCAGACTTTTTTTCTACCTTCAGGGTTTTTCATGGGGGGTTCCCAAACCACATTAAAAAGAAATATAACAACTGAGCAGAGGTCACCCCAGAACCAACTCAGCGCCATGGGAAGGGCTGCAGACAGGGTGTGCATGGGACAGCTCCATCCCTGGGGCCCTGCTGGGTCTGTCTTCCTCCCCATGCCTGTCCCTGTCACCTCCCCAGGCTGGTGGCATGGCTCACAGCAGGCAAGACATGGCTATGATGAAGCAAAAGGGCACTTCTCCGAGCTGTTGGCAGCTGCTCATTTCTGCGTTAGCTGAGGTACATTAAGGCATGAAGACCAAGTGCATAGGAAGCAGCGAGACCCTCCAGGCGCCTCCAAATCAGCCCCTGAGACCTTTTCCATTGAAATGTTTCTCAAATCCTCCTCCGAGATGCTCACTGTTATCAGGGTGAGGAAGAGGAGCTTCTGTTTTGGGCTGGCCCCATGGACACTGCCCATCTGGTTCAAGCTGTTGGCTAAAAGACGAGTCCGTGGAAGGAGCCGGATCCTCCCCCGCCCGCTGCTGGGCTGCAGCCCCCCGAGGAGCTGTCATCATCCTTGTCCCTGTCCAAGTCTCTCCACCACAGCGGGGATTTCGGCAAGGCAGAAATATAGGCGGCTCTGTTCCTCGCTTCTTTTTCCTGCTCCTGAGAGAAGGAAGGGGGGAAAATAGCACAAGGATATCAGCAGATAAAAGACTCAAGTGGGGGGATGCTCCCACCATCCCTGAGGAGCCAAGAGCCTGTAAGGTATCCCCTGGGAGCTTCCTTCAAATTAAAGTGGGGTGTGAAGGCCATGTGCTTTAGAGCTCAGCAGGAGAGATGCACCAGAACATTGCAGCTCTTCAGTGATCAAACCCAGCCCTCCCATGTCACCTGTGGGAGAGGAGGGACCCCCCCAAAATCACCCCACACGCAGGTCATGTCATATGAGACACTGTTGTTTGGAAAGCATTGAGCTCCATCAGCTGAATGAAATCTGTTCTACTTTGTATTCCCAGCTCACCCATCTGCCCAGGCAAGCTGTGGATGCCCCATCCCTGGAAGTGTTCAAGGCCAGGTTGGATGGGGCTTTGAGCTACCAGGTCTAGCGGAAAGGGTCCTTGCCCATGGCAGAGAGGTTGGAACTGGATAGTCTGTAAGTCTCTTCCAACCCAAACTATTCTATGATTCTATGATAAGAAGAGAAAAAGTTAAAAAAAAGACTTTGCTTGCAATGGTTCAGGTGAACGTCAGAGGTGGTAGGAAGGAACAGCTATTTACCAGTGAGTGAAGGTGGGAAGGAGAGGAAGGGGTAGAATGAAAGGAACAAGTATTTTACAATGAAGGTGGCGAGGCACTGGCACAGATTTTCCCAGAGGTCAGCCCACATGGTGGGGGCTCTAAGCATCTGAGTTGAAGATGTCCCTGCTCAGACTGCAGGGGACATGGACTACATAGCCTTTAAAGGTCCCTTCCAATCCAAACTATTCCATCATCTTCTCTTTCCCAGGTACTTCAAAGAAAATTTCAGGCTGAGCTTCCAGGAGCAGACAATAGCAAATCAACCCCAAGCACAGCCACAAGGTGTCTGGTACCAATCTCAGCACCCAGTTTCATCAGGAACCTATAATCTGTTTATATCTGGGTGCTAAAAACGAAAAGGGATTTGGCTTCAGGGAGTGGGTGGGTATCTGCAGGAATTTAACCACAGGACGGGATCCCACTGCTGCCTGGATTTCTGGGAATGTGGCCCATGAGTCGGACAGCTGCAGGACCTCATCCTGCTGTGCACAGCAGTGGGAGTTACCTGCAAGAAGAGGATGTTATCTTTGGAAATGGCTTCCATCAAATCCTTGTGGAGGGACGGTTCTCCATGCAGGCGGCCGGCCTCAGCCAGAGCCTCGTGCAGCAGGCAGCTCTGCCTCTCCGGCCGCTGCCGGTAGAAGAGGACATAGGCAGTGTCCTTGGGGAAGAACGAGGTGACATTGCTGACTGACTCGAAGGAGGAGAAGGAAACTCTGGTGTCATTGAAGAGGTACCACTGGATTTCCAAGTCCAACTGTTTGTCAGAGGCTGGTTTTGGCACCCCATCCCGGGGCTGCCCGTGGGGGATGGTGTCAGTGCACTCCCTGGAGTAGCAGTAGTAGTGGCCACTCTCGGAGGAGATGCCTGAATGCACCACCACACTGCAGAGGTCATACACGACAGTCATGAAGCCACTCCCTGGGACAGCACCATCCTTCCCATGCTGGCAAACCTCCTCAGTTTCCTCTGGAGCAACAAGGATGGGTAGCTTGAGCACCACAGGGATAGAGACATTGTCCAAGATCTTCTTTCTCTTCATAGTCCGTGGGTCGAAGGAAAACCGCAGCAGTGTGAGGATGAGGTAGTGTGGACCCTCTGTCAGCTCTGCCACCTTCTCAGCATCCTGCAAGGATGCACATTTCTCACAGTGGTATTTATTCTCTGCTGTCAGTCTTTCCGGGGATAGAAAATAGTTGATTAAATCTGGGACAGATCTGGAGTCCTTGGGAGCACATGCCTGCTCCCCAAAAGCTGAGAGAGGGTCTTTGGCTGCATCCACCCCAACACCATTGCCACGTATGGGATTTGCTGCTTCTCCTTGTTCCTGGGAACCTAATGTTTCCACTGACACTGATGGGGCTGCATGGTCACTGAAGGGCGCCTTCCTCTGGATCCAGGGAGAGCCCATAAGCTGGCCTGCATTTTCTTCAGGCTCGATGAACTGTGGGCCAATTTCTTCCACTGGCAGAATAGGTGTGCTCCCACACACATTCCTGTCTGATGGAGGAAAAGCCAGGGACAGGTCTGTGAAGACTTCTTCTCGGGAGGAAACATTCAGGCACTTCAAGCAGCGGATCTTTGTCATCATTTTACCCCCAAACATCTTCTCAATCAATGTCTTGTTTAAGTAATGATGCTCCACCGCCTGAGACGTCAAGCTGGATTCCTTGAGTTTCTGGTAGATCCTTTTTCCAGTTTTTTCCTCTTCATGCAATCTTTGGCAGGGGAGAAAAAGGCTGTGTTATGCATCAATACAACACCAAGAGGTAGTTTCTAAATTAGGGCTCCTGTTCTTCACTGCAAGTAGTTAATCCCAGTTAACCTGCCTGTACCCAGGGGTCTGATGCTGTGGGAAAAAGGTGGGAATGACTCTGACAGGATTTGGGAACCTGAAGTCCTCATGTGCCACTGACCATATACTTCTAGAGGGATCATTGGGACACCAGAGATTTGATATTTCTAGGTAAAGGCAAGAATCAACATTTTATAGAGTAGGCTGTGTGGCTTGTCAGGTGAATCTCTTAGGTTGGTAAAATTTTAGATTAGATACTATGAAAAATCTCTTCACTGAAAGGGCGAAGGGCAGTCAGACACTGGAACAGACTGACCAAGGAAGTAGTGAAATCACTGTTCCTGGAAGTGTTAAAAATGTGTAGAGATGGCATTTAGGGACATGATTTAGACTTATTAATTGTTGGACTCAATGATCATAGGGGTCTTTTCCAACTGTAAAGACTCTGTAATTCTATGAATTCCTTGTGTCCTCAGAGCAAAGGCCGAAATTCTCAATTTCATTTCAGACCAGTCTCACTATCCCAACCCTCCACTCTCCCAACTCCTTTGGGTCCCAGCCACATGCCCTGTTTGCATGTGGGTTAGCACTAAACACTACACTGGGGTTTAGGGACGCCGCTGTCACCAGGCTCCAAGATGACGGTGCTCATCACGTACCGGTCCAGCAAATACTTGAGGTACTCTGAGCAGTCCTGCTGAGCTCCAGGGGTGAACCAGGGTGGCCAGGAGGCAGAGAGGAAGCTCTCAGGGGAGATGGCAGGTCGCTGGAAGCAACACAGAAGACATGGATTTAATCCTAGCAATTTTTCCTCAATTCCCAAAGGGGGATGGAGAGAGGAGAGGAGAGGAGAGGAGTGGAGAGGAGAGGAGAGGAGAGGAGAGGAGCATTGTTTGGCTGGTGTAGC
>NW_005054302.1:16967309-16979107 GCF_000277835.1 Geospiza fortis
TTGGCTGGTTCACTGGCAGCCCTGTGTTCTGTGCCTGATAAGGTCCCTTTTTTACCCCTACAAAGGCTAATCCCAGTGCACAGGAAGACTTTCTTGGTTTGCTGCAAGCCAGGATGGATGACTTTCAGGCATTATTTTATGTATACTGCTATAAAATAAACACATGGATGTGTGTTTATCATTCAATTTTAAAATGGTTTACTGGCCTGATCCAGATAATTCTACTTAATTCACCATTAATTTAATTTGCTGCTCCATTTAATTTGATAAGGATCTCTCTCACCAAATCCTTTCATAAAAAAAACCAACCAAAAAACAAAAAATAAACAAACAAAAAAACCAAAAAAAACCCCAAAAAACCCCCCAAAACAAAAACCCAAACGGAAAAAAAAAACAAACCACCACCAAACCAAACCAAAAAAAACCCACTAAAATTACACCCAACATTCTGATCACTGCAGGCAGGTAATCTGTGTTACCAGATAACGTAATTGCTGTCATTAGGAAGCAGATATTAAATTAATATGGAAAAAGACCCATTTTTAGAAAAAAGGTAACTTCAAGAACAACCCAAAGAAGAAAAATAACCAAAAGGAAATTAACAGGAAACTATAACCATCAGCTACACAACATGCTTCTGTACTTGCTCATCACAGAACACAGACACCCTAACCTGCAATCAAAACCTAGATTCTTCTATTACCAAATATTAAATTTAACAGGATGTCTATACTTCCCCCCCAGGTCATCTGTAGTGACATAATACCACAATGCTACCAGCCAGCTCTGCCAGTCAAGGCTTGGGAAATTGAAAAGCCTGGATGACTTGCTTCCCAGCAAGGGAAAATTCACTGCCTTTCCAAAATCTTGTCTTTCTAGGGACAGAAAGATATATTTTCAAGAAAAAAAATAGATATGACCTAGCTGTACCTCCAGGAGTCACTCCATTAAATTTCACATTTGTCATGGGAATATTTACATTTACTTAAGGGTGTTATTTTTATTTTACTTTCCTCACATACAGAGGATTCAACAATGTGGAATCTAAGGGGATTTTTATAATTATCCTTTTAACAAAACCACCTTTAAAGCAGTTTTCACTGATTGCTAGTGCTTTGCTGGGCAGCAGTGGGACAAGTGAGCTGCTCCAGTCTTCTCCCTTGCTGCACAGCAAGAAACAAAGCCTCTGCTTCACACCAACAGGCTTCTCAGTTGACCACAGATGTAAACTATTACCTAATGGACTTCATTGTCAAAAACATTAGCTATGACATCAGCCCAGCCCAAGAAGACCACAAGTTAAAGACAGGCAGCCTGGTGTGAACATGGCCCACTTTCATGGGTGATAGGATTTTCCCTCCACCTCTCCCAAAATTAGCCTCCTTCATATAAACAAAATTTGTCCCGTTACAAAAACCCACCAAGATCCACAGCTCCTTATCAGCATGTTGGAGCCAGCAGGAAGCAACTTGGAGACGAGCCTTTCCGCAGCCGACAGTCCAAACAAATAACTAAAACATGAAATAATTACCTGACTGTGCTCCAAAAATGCAAAGAGCCACTGGAGCTTTGTCATCAGGGGCTGGGAGTTGCCCTCAGCTAAATTCAGCACTGAATGCCGAAAGCTGTGAAAGAAAAGCAGAGATGCAATCTGTGAGTGAGATGGAAAATCAGTGTGGGACGTGCAAGGTTGGAGTGACAAGCAACCCCTGGAGCAGCCTTGAACAGGAGCAAGAGAGGAAAAACTCACTCTGAAGCCATGAAAAGAGACTGTATGATGCTGTTCATGTAGCAAGTGTTTCCCAAGTTAATTAACCCAATCTTTCCTGTCTCTGATTTAGATGCCAGTCGTGGGTAGAAGCAGGCCAGCTCATTCTTCTGGGAGGTCCAAGCATTTTGTCCCAAGAGGTGTTTAATCCGGTCTTCATTTGGAATCGGGAGAGCCTTGGAAAGAGAGATCTCAGTTACAAATCATTATCTGTCCTCACAAGGGGAAGCTGAGGGGCAGGCACCAATCCCTTCTCTCTGGTACTAGTGACAGGGCACCAGAAAACAGCATGAAGCTGTCTCAGGGGAGGTTTAGGTTGGATATTAGGAAAAGCGTCCAGCATGGGGTGGCTGGACACTGGAACAGGTTTCCCAGGGAAGTTGTCATGGCACCAAGCCAAGAAGCTTGGCTTGCTCTCAGGCACCTGGTGTGATTCCTGTCCTGTGCAGGGTCAGGAGTTGAACTCGATGATCCTCGTGGATCCCTTCCAGCTCAGGGTATTCTATGATCCCATGACTGATGTTTTCCCGTGAAGAATTAGTAATGGCAACTGCAAAAGTCCTCTGCTAGAGGCTTTCACACAACTAATTTTCCTGCTCTTTACATGAACCTGCCTCCATGCACAGAAGAGTTTACTTGTTTGTATTAGTCCTTTAGAGGCATTTCAGAATAAAGTTATAGCTAAAACCTACAGGCACCATCAGGACTTCTGCAGGCCCACCATTAGAGAAGTAACTTCCTTCAACCTGGCTACACAGGGCTCAGACTCAGAATTTTAATCCCCTCTCTTCTACCACCATCTGAGGTGTTGAGGTCAGGACATCCCTACCAGCGAGAGACAGGGTCAGGATATTCCTACCAGACAGTCTCTCTATTCTAGCTACTGACAAAGATGCCATTTCCATATGTAGAGCAGTAAAATGACTGAGAAGGGCATGACTCACTTTAACTGCTTCTAGGACTGGTTCATAGAGGTCTGGGAATCCTGAGAAGCGGAAGAACATGCAGTGGATGAGCTCAGCCAGCTGCTCCAGGGAGCTGGTTGCAGAATTGGAGTCCTCCTTCTTCAAAGAGGCCACCAGCCTGGGGATGTGAGGGAGTAGCTGGAAAAAAAAATTCACAACAAAAATTACTCCATGTTATTCACAGAATGTTAATACATTTAGGGGAATGAAATTCACCTGCAGGCAGAAAAGACAGTGAACAGGAGCTGACTTCAGTGTCACTCTAGACTTCACCCTTCACCCTTTGAGCTCAACAGCAACTCTCTTGTTGATTTTGGCAGCTTTAGAGGGTTTTCTGTTGCATGACACCTACAGGTTTGTGCTGCTGCTTTGCTGAGCTGCAATTGCCATTCTTTAATCTCCCCTAAATCCCACACTCACAATGGAAAGGATATGCTGACTGCCAAGTGCAGGGATTCAAACCTGCAAGGTAGGTAGGTGGGATTAGCCTAAAAGAAATGTTGTCTGCTGTGCTCTTTATTTTATACTGAATACACTGAACTGGAATTGGTACGGTGGGATGGGTGGCAACAGGCATATAAACAGCACATTCTTTATTTTGCTTTCATCTTGAAAACATAAAAATGCACGAGCAGATGCAAATGCAAATGATCCATTGCTCACGGGCACCCTCTGCTGACCCTGCAGCTGCACACAGAATTAACAACCGATTTCCAACCCCGCAGATGTGCTACAGCGACCCAGGCACCCACACAACCTTTTTCATATTTATATTTTAAGCTATTTTTAGCCCAGTGCAATGCTGGAGAAAAGTATGAGGACCTCAGTCCAGCCATTTCCAGGTCCTCTCTTCCTCGCTTGGTCTTCTTCCCCTCTTTTTCTTTCCCTTCAGAATGTTGAGATTTTAACTATTTCTCTTCCAACAAGAAAGGTTGTTGGGGAAGAAAATCAATTGCAGCACCTTTTTGTACATCAGAATTTTGCCAAGCTGTGATGTGAACAATTCTCAAAACCCTTCCAAAGTGCCAAGGCAAGCACAAAAAGACGTGGTTTGGCCCTGTTGGCTTTTGGGTTCTTTAAATAAAGGAGGAAATTTATGCTTATGGACTACAGATGGAAACTTCAAGCCAAGAGCAACTCACAGCTTTTGGAGTGTTTCAAAATTTGATGTCCAACTGAAGACAACATGTTGGAATGACTATTCCTTCAAAGTATCTCCAGCTGAGGAATGAAAAAGCATCAGTCGAAAATGTTGGCTAGCTTTGCTTTTTTCTAGCTTTGTTCTGTGAACTTCAGGTGAAAAGCCAAATATAAAGGCTTTAACCAGAAAGTACAAAATCAAACATTAATAGGAGTAATCTTTCCATCACTGCTTTTATCAGTTCAATCACTACAAGCATGCTTTTGCCTTCAACCTCACTTTTTAAATTCAGCATTCCAGAGGCAACACCAGCAGGAAGCATAGCTGTGCCTTAGTGCCAACAGCAAAACAAATTATAAAATATCATTGTGGAAATGAAAAGTGGATATTCAAATGTTGCCAAAAGTTGATTTTGCTTTTAACAGAGAATTTGTGTAGTGAAGTGTTCTGATCTGGTCTTCTGGTCTTGCTGCACTGATGTTGTTCAAACCATTCAAAGATGACCCACCACTTAAAGAAATGGGTGCCACGTGTTGGTGAAAATTGAAAGTCACACGTAGGATGGGGCCCACTGAGTCCAACACACAGGAAGGCACCCACTTAGGAAAAGCAAGGGCTGTTTAATAATGTATTCCCTGCCCTCCACAGTGAGGGCCCTCTGAGATGTTCTCAATGCAAAGGCACCACCAAATGCACTCCAAAGCCAGAGTGGCAACATCTGCCACACCTTAGGTGCCCCCCTATCCCTGCTGCCCCACAGCAGGGCTACACTCAGGACAATGGCCTCATCCAAGTGCCAGACTCAGCCTTACCAAGTGAAATGCCTCGTGGGAGTGCTGGAAGCTCAGCAGCATGTACTGCAGGACAGACAAAGCCCCCTCCCTCACAACGGGGTACAGCAGCTTGGAGAAGACCTGGGTGAGGAGAAAAAAAAGCAAATGAGAAGGCAGGATGGCACTGCAACCAGGAGGAGCAGGGAACAGCAGGAAACAGAGGCATGGGGCATCTCCCATGGCTGCTGGTCTCTTCCTACTCCATGCTGGATGTTGAAGCAAGCAGCCTGTAACTAGGTGTCCAGAGTCATCTCCTATCCTGAGCATTGGCTCAGGGCACCCTTAAAAATACTGTGCGGATTATTCTCACCTTTTCAGCCTTGTGTAATGCCTCTATGACAGTGCTGCATCTCCATACCTCCTCATGAAAAAACTAGGCAAGGACAGCAGAATGCTAGATTTTCTAGAACATGCTTCTTAATTTATTCAGATATTTGGAACTTTATCACTTACCCTTCAGACAAAGAGATAAAGGCAAGTATCTTTTTCAAAGGCTACACAATTATATTTATTCTACTTTACAAAAAATACCTCTATACCCTCTACTGTTGTCAGATCATAACTTCTAAGGGTCTCCAAAAATCACACGTTATTTTATGGGCTGTGTCCCTTTCCTATGTATTAATAATGAAAGGAAAGAAAGAAAAGACAGAGATGCTTGGCTACTGTCCCACTGCTCAATGCACTTGAGGGATCACAAAGACAAATGCAGTTATTGATAATGTTCTAGTACTGATAATTATAGAATGACAGTATCATTTAGGTGAGAAAATACCTCTAATATCATTGAGCCCAGCTATTAACCCAGCACTGCCAAGCCCAGCATTAAGCCATGTCCCTAAGAACATAGTCTTAGTAGCTTCTATGATGACTTCTTCTGGTGGTTCAGCCAGGTGTTATCCCCACTATATGAAGGAGGGAAGAGTAGGACCACAGCATGGAAGAAGTTCTGAAATAGTGACCAGTATCCCTTGGAACAGCTTGATCACAGTTTTCAGAGAGAGCAAGTACCGACTGCTGAAAGAGGTGATGGCAATGGCAGCAGGGGCTTTATCTACACTAATAAAAGAACCAAGCCAGGGCACAGGCTTTAGAACTGACCTGTGACTATGTAGGCTATTAATACACACACTGATATGTATTTTACCTGTGCCAGCCAGCAATGACCCAGGCATGGTCAAAGGAGAGCATGTCACATTCCCAAAAGTAAATTTTACAAGAACTTCATAGTTTGGGGAGGAAAGCGTTTGACTGGTTTGAAAATCCTTGGCTATTTTATTTCCTTTAAGATATCAGTACCTCTGCAGACCACAACCTGCAGAATTCCAGGCTGTTCTGGAGAACATCATTCTTAGCAGCAAGATCAGTATCCCTTGGGACAGCAAACTCTTTTTTCTCTATACATCTCATCCTGTCATTTGAAAGGCAAGGTGATATTTCAGGTGCAAGATGGTATTTCTGTGGTTCACATTCACATTTAAAAGCGCCAACTGACCTTTTCTATTTTCGAAAGAGTGACTTCAATCAAGATGCTGAACTTTTTCACTGCAGCCAAACCCTTCAACAGAGCAATGATCCACTTGTCTATGTTCTTTCCCAGGGGCCAGGACACCCAGTCAATCATCCTGAAACAAAACACAAACTCTTAAATAAATGTAATGCACATACTGTAAAAGTCAAGCTCTGCTCTGGGTCAAACCTCCTCCAAACTGGTGTCCAGTTACTGGGATGAGACAGGCTCTGCACAAGGCATTTCACATGTTATTCAAAGAACAAAAAAGCCTGAAGTAGAAATACCCCAATGTCACCATCACGCTGTGGTTCTTCAGAGGATCAGGCCCGAGTCCATTGAGTAAAGTGGGGATTTTTTCCAAAAATTTCAGTCTAGTCAAATTCAAGTTTTTAAAACTGGCGTTGTGCTCTACATACTAGTCATGTGAGGATTTGATTGAGGTCTCTGCATTGTCACCATTAGAAAACAAATGGTACTGGTTTGATCTCTGCATTGTTACTGGTAAGGAAAAAGCACTCAGATTCATATATTTTAGTCCTCAGTGTGGGAAACATTGATTTCCAAAAACATATTAAAAAAACTCCACCTGGAAACTCTAATAGAAGCCCATTATTCCTGAATGTCACAGGTAAAAAATTTCATTTCTAGCCATTCGACCAACATGTTGTCAAGTTTCTGCAAGAAATAAGTGCTTTACAGAAGTTTCTTGTGAAACAATAACCTAAGACTAAGTGATTACACATTGTTTCTGTTAAAATTTAATGTTAAACAACCAGGAAGCAAGTAAGACTTGGGATGTCCAAGTTTCCAGCTTTGCTAGACATTTCAGTACTTTTGATTTGAAGATACCCCAAACCTTCAGGCTACACCTCAATTCAGCTACCTTACCCAGTCAGTTCCTTTTACTTATAAATCTATATCTTATGCAAAATAAAAGAAGGGAAGATAGATAACTAACCATCACAGGGCAAAGAGCAGAAATTAGTGAAGTTTACAGGGATCTGGAAAAATTAAAGTCTAGTCAGTAAAAAAAACTTTCAAAGGCAGAATATGTTTGAGTGTTGAAAAATAATAAAAGTCAAGCCAAGGTGGATAATAAAGCAAACGCCAGAGAAGTTTGCACAGACATTTGCACCAGAGGAGAACAAGGAAAGCCATGTAATCACTGTGTGTGAAGATGCACAGCTGTCAAGCATCATCCACACAAGAGGAAGATCAAGGAGTCACAAGGAAGACCCTGAGGATTAGAAATGTGGAACTGGAAGAAAATGTATTGATTCAGAAGGCATGCAAGGCACCAGAAATGGAGGCTACAGTAACTCATCTGCCTGAAGACAACCAGGCAGATGCCAGGTGATTACAAGTTCCCGGTGTAACAGCAGCCATGGAAAGGACCGTCACCACCTGTGGTGCAGAAAGAAAGGTGTTCTCCATAGCAAAACAATGACCTCAGGTTGTGGTCAGGCTGCCATGCTGAACGTGGTGCACAAACACCACCATCTGTGCCCAAGACCAATGAACTATGTGGAAGAAACTTGTTCAGGTGGTTGGAGAAATGAAGAACACTTCCTGCAAGAAAAGCTTAAAATAACCTGGCTTGTTTAGCACAGCCATGAAAAAAAGCAGAGATGGGAAGGGACTGCTCTTCCTGCACATATTGAAGGAATAAACACCAGGGAGGCAAAAGATATTTCAGCTATTTCTGTTGGCATAAGATCAAATGAACTGTAAGATAGCCAGAAATACACACAGACTGGCTGTTGGAAGAGAGATTTGACCCACTAAAGCAACCAGTGGTGGAAGAGCTGTGAAAGAACAGCAGTGGGAACACAGTCCTGCTTTGAGGAGCAGAGTTGAACACTGATGAAAGGGGTCTGTAATGTCAATGCTATAAAGCAGGGAGATGGATCCAGAGATTCAAAGGTCTTTTTTCTCCCTATCTTCTTTAAACAGGCCTAAAATAACCTTATTTGATTGAAGCTATACTTTGCTAGCACTGGTAGCTAAGTTACAGTGCTGCCCGTGTTGCTACAGTAGGAAGAAATTACATTTTAAATTCACATTGCACAATCCACAAATACTTTAGTAGTGATGACCCTAATTTGACAGAGGAGTCATTGATTTGGTATGCTAAACTTTTAAAAGCCTAGACCCTGATCTCCAGAGGTAGTGAGTGCCTGCATAGCTGTGTGACAGCAGATGCCTTCTGCATCCAGGCCTGGGCTCTTTGGAACTGATACATCCCCAGGGGAAAAAAAAAAAAAGAAAACCAAATCTGTGAGTACCTCTGACAACACAGAGGCACAATAATAGAGTTTATCTAAAAATAGACAAATTCTGTAAAAGAGCTTGTGGTGTGCACTTATGCCAGCAGGTGACAGCCTTGCTTTTTCTACCACCACTTGTTCTTTACATGCTTGACCAGAAGATCTACATAAGTCCAGTTTATTCCCCTGCTACTCCCAAACCCAAACTTCAGAAAAAACACTCCTGCATGCAACCAGTTTGCCAGGGATACCAGGCTAAAAGATCTTCAATTTGTACATTTTTCTTTGATTTTCTAGGCATGGAGCACACATATCAAACAGCCTGGGGTCATGCTGGTTTTGGGGCACCCATCTGCCATAAACATGCTGCCAAAACTTCAACACTTCTCCTAAGTGATGTTAATTACATTTTGTGGGCTCTGACTAATTATTTACTCCTCCTTCTGCATGACAAAGACGGTTTTAAGGAATGATGCAGTTGATTTGGCAATCTCTGTATTTAGACACTGGCACTCTGAGAAGATTCATCTGGAGCTTGTAGCCACAAGTGTCCAGAAGGAGAAAAAGATGGAGAAGAGGGTTAGGAACTGAGCTGATAGCCTAATATTTTGTCTTGGGTTGCTCTGGACTCTGGGAAAACCATGATCTTCCCTAGCAGGCCAAAAAGAAGTAACTCTTTTTTGCATACATAAACTTCCCATCAGGAATAACGTGTTTCTGTCATGTAACCTTATTGGGAAGGACACACAAATCCTGTAATAAGAAGAGGAAAAAAGATGCTTCCAGTGAGATCAAGTCAGAGCAGCTCCCTTGTGTTAAGTGCACACACCACTGCATGTGAATATCATCTGTTTAAATGGAGACCTCTAAGGAAAGCATGGGTTAAAGATAGAATCATGGAATAATTTAGCCTGGAAAATATCCTTAAGATCATTGAAGATAGACCTAAGTAAGTGCAGAGCAAGGCACTAGAGCACAGAAGAGCTGTAGGACTTGGACATGAGAGTGAAAAGAAGACCTGGTGATGCCAAAGAGGGCACTGGTGCTGCAAAGACCAGGTCTGGCATGTCAGGTAGCCTTTCACCCACTACTCTTCATCATGCTTTGACTAGGTCTCCACTGACTTCGTCTGTCCAGCTGCCGCACACCCACCTGACAAAGGTCAAGGTGGGACCTGGAAACAGCTGGGCATACCTCCCTCACATAAGTCTTTAGCTGTGACTGGTGGCTTAAGAAGATATCCTTCTGAAGGGAGACAGAGATCATAATGAAATCATGAAAATGAGATCTTGGGGAAGAAAAAGGCCTCAATAGCTTCAGGAAAAAAAATCAAACCTCTTCAACATAGCCTATATTGGACATCTGATAATGAAATTATTGATAAGAAAATAAATTAAGCCAAACAAATATAATAATATTCATAATCATAATAAAAAACACTCTTTATTCTAGTTCTCTAGGGCCTCAGGGCTAGAAGAAAAAAATACAGAAGTTTTCCTTTCCCCTACACACTCCTTATCAGGCAGCACCAGCCAAGCTGTTTGGGATAAAACCACACAGAGCATTTCTCCAAACTGAGTTAAAGCTTTCACTCCCATAGCCTCTCCTACCTGCCAATGGCCATCATCATTTGCACATCAGTGATGCTGTCATCATTGGTGAGGTTTCTTATGACGCTATCCATGAGCTCCAGAGGGACAAACTGAACCACGCTGGCCAAGGCATTGGAGGGGGCTTCCTGTTCCTCTGCAAGACAGGGATCACCCCCAGCAATGAAGATGTTAGTTGACAGGAAAAACAGGCACACTAGGTCATTTCTTGTCCTAAAAACCAAATAATTTCTGCCCACAAAAAATAGAATCATAGAATTGTTTAGATTGGAAAAGCTTTCAAAGATCAAGTCCAGCCCTTAACCCAGCACTGCCAAGTCCACCACTAAACCACATCCCCATATGCCACATCCACACATCATGGAGCAGATACTGAGCCACTGCCAATAAGCAGTGTAGAGTCCACCATTGGCTGTGCTAGGAGGATAATTCCCCAGATCCCAGTGTGGCACATAATGAAGATGGATCTTAGCAGATGGCTGTTCCCTGAGGCCATATGTAGCCTCAAGGGAGGAAGAGATTACAGGCACATGTTTGGCCCCACTCAGGTACCAAATTTCCTCTGCTTGCTCTCTTTTTACTAAAGACTGCAAATAATTGCAAAAGGATGCAACTGCAATTTTGCCTGCCTGGAAATGGGCCTCCTTCCAATGGATGAGGTTGTCATACTCAAAAACCCATCTCTTGTTGTCTTAGGAATAGCTAAAGCAGGAGCTCGCCAGCCTTTCATGGCACTGGTACCTCCCAAAAACCTTCTGAAACCCTCCACAATAACCTAAAAGCCCCAGAAGTTGAATAAATATTGCCTGTCTCACCCTAAGATGCAACAACCCTTCAGACAGTCAGTAGGGCTTCATACCTCTAGGTCAGTGAGAAATAACTGCTTAGCTTTATCCCTAGTGTCTGGTAGGGAGCAGGCTGTGGGGCACCACCAAGTCAGCCAAAAGAGAGTGGCATTTCTAAAAGCTCTCAAGTTCCACTCTAACAAGCTGCATATAAGATGCTTTCCCTTAAGCCCAGCTGATGTTGGAAAGTGCTAAACACAAACTTGTGCTGCAAATGCTTTGATCCTGTTAACAGCTCACATCTGCAGACTCTCTCTGGTTTCAGGGTGATACTGTTTTCCCAGCTCAGAGCCCTGGTAACTTTTAGAGATGCTTGTCTGTTATATTTCATCTGCAGCTGCATTTCTGTAGTGGATGAAAACCCTGCAAGATGTCAAACTAATTGAGTTTGACTTCATCAGAGCCAACATTTACATTCCCAGCCTTTTTTTTAATTATTATTTTTAAATTACCTGTTGAAGAAATGATAGTGAACAGTTCTTTCAACGAGGGCAGGATGGCTGAGGTCTGAGTCCTCCAGATCCTCTGCAGCAGACCACTCACTTTGTTCACCTGCTCCAAAAACTCCATGATCTCCTCTTCCCCCTCAGAGACGCACTGGAACTGCCCGATGCACCGGATCAGCTGCTGACAGAACAGGAGCTGGTGTTTTCCCGTGGGAATGCACTGAGGATGCTGCGTTAAGAGTTTGCTGATCTTCGCACACTGCTTGGGGCTGGGCCTCTCACAGACTTTCCGGAGCACCTCAATCCTCAATAAGCTGAAGATGCTGTTTGCTGACGGGCTTTCCAGGACAAACTGTAGTCCTAACTGGATATAATCTAGTACATAATGGCTTCTCTTCCCCAGAGGTCCA
>NW_005054302.1:16979153-16981864 GCF_000277835.1 Geospiza fortis
GATAGTGGCCATAGACCTCCAAAACCTCTTTTCCAATCTCTCTTTTGTACTTGGTGTCCCCAGTGAGATAAAGCTTGGTGGACAGCTCCAGCATGGACCAGCACTGCTCGCTGTCCATGGGCTGCTTCGATGCCTCAATGACGCGCCTCACGAGCCCTTGCTTCACGTTGTTGGGGTAAGAGGACATCACTACAGCTTCCAGTATCTTATCCATCTCTGCTCCCTGCTCCTAAAAGAGAGGGACAGAAAAGCAGGTTAGTTCAAGGAGGGTCTGCTGAGCTTTTAAGCCCAGGCTGGGGCAAGGGAGGTCAAAAAAGCAGAGCTATCTGGAACGACTCTGAAGAGGATAATTCTTGTGACTTTTTCATGTAGCATTCAGAAAGGTTTCCACTCTGGTGATGTTTGACTGAGACTAAAGTCCCCAAATGGAATGAATACACAAAGATACAGAACTTCTTCTGATTAATCACAGATTTTTTTTCTTGCAAACAACCAAATATACACCCACAGAAGGCATAAGTGGGGAATTAAGGGAGCCAAGGTCTTACAGTGGTGTCTGCTGGCTCAGGTGTCCTCAAGGGGCAGAGACAGTCCCGATGATTGTCTTCATCAGGGATGATTGTCTTCATCACATTCAGGGAAGGAGAGAAAAGCCCTGGGAAGCAGAGGTGGGATTGCAGCCTCTCTGTGCAATGGCAGGAGTGTTTGTTTAACATTTACACCGTGCTGCCAGCCACTCCATCTGAGTGGTGCAGTCTTGGCTGCTCCCCAGGGACCTGCCGCATTTGTATGCGGGACCAAAGCGAGCAGGGAGAGAAACTGCAGAGTCAGACAAAGTTTCCCATTTGTCACAGCCTGAATTCACCAGCAATAAAGCATTGGAGAAGAGTTTTAAAAAAACAAGGAATTCCCAGGGAAAAGCTCAGAATAACATTTATAACCAGTTGTTGGATGCACTACTGCACAAAAGAAACAAAAAACAAAAAAATCCAACAAAAACCAAACCATTATCGAGTGATAAAATTAGACAGTCAGGATTTCTTATAATGTATTACAGGGACTATAAAGGCTCATCCACAGCAGGTCCCCCCAGCACAATGCACTGCACAAATACACATTTCGAGCAGGTCCCTTCTTGCCTATAGCCCAAAATGAGCCACACTCATGTGTCTGACCAGAATAATAATTCCCACTTTTCTGTTCCTCAGCTCCCTAATCTGTGAAATGAGAACAACATGCACCAGTTCCTATTGGGGCTAGTAGAAAGATCCTTCATTAGCACTTGGGAAGCATTTGAAGTTTTTCAAGTGGACGTGGTTACGAAGAATACATATGCAGATGACATGTACCCCAAGTATGTTTTTCAGAGATGACAGCCAGAAGAGACCTCAGCAGATGCCATCCAAGGACCATGCCATCCCTGGAGAAAGCCTGTATCTGAGCCAGAGAGCATCTTTTCTCCTGGTAGACAGCTGCTTGAGGGTGGAGAAATAAAACCATGCCAGACACAAACATCAAGCTTTGACTCACAGCTAATTGGGTGGGAAGCCTTCCCACTTCACCAAATACCACCTCTTCCCATCATTGCTTGCTCCCAAGATGACAAAAAACCATTATTGATAAATATATATACATATATATATATATATATATATATAGCCACCTCCAATCCAGCGATGACCGCAGGCTACATTGCGATGCCTCTCCAAGAACCACTTTGCCCTCTCTGGCCCCTGCCTGCTGACTCATACATTCCTCTGCTCATGTGCTGGATTTATTTTTCTCCCATCAAGCACTATTGCTGCCTTCTCTGCAACAAGCTACAGCAGAGCTAACGCTCTCCATCACACTGTTTCCCCAGGATAGAATATATAAGCAGGACTCCTGAGGGACCAGCCTGCATTAAACCAGTGGGAAACGAGGACAAGATAAAAGGAGAAGAAAAAATCCCACGGATAATGTCTTTTCACCTCAACAGAAAGTACCACAGTGTCAGCAAAGGCTAAAAGTCAGTCTGGAGAGCAGATGGGGCTTGCAGACAGTGCAAAATCAGGAGGAGCATTTGTCCTTGCTGCAGCTCAGTGGTCGCCTCGGCCAAACACAAACTGGCACACACCTGCAGTCAGGCTGGTAGCCCTTTCACCTCCTCTCTGCAGGTTCCCAGACTGATCCCAGACACCCCAGTCACCTGGCATATAGATAAGGGGCCAGGAGGAGATAGGAGGATCTGCAGTGCTCATTGGGTTATGTCTCACTATTACTTCCCTGGAGCAATCCATGCTGAGCTGGGCACAGTGATTTGGAAACACCACACAGGCAGGATGGTCAAACAATGGCTGCAGTTCTTTTAGACCTAACCCCATAAATCACCACAGTCCCCTGGTGTATGTAGTGTTGGGTGCTCTCGCTGTCCCTCTCAGATGTGATGGCTGCCCACCACTGTCCCCACTATGACTGTGCTTTTATCTACTTTAGCATTGCCAAACCTCACCAAATTTTTGATGCAAAGAGTCTAATTTCATCTGAATTTTGAGATAAACTTGTATCTCCTAAAAGGGCTTGGTTCTTCCTCAGGCTGATCACAGAAAGGGTAAGGAGGATGGCCTTCCTCAGTGTTGCTGCGGAGTGCAACAGGGACGCGTCTGACATTGTGTAGTAGGACAAGGCTGAAACAAACTCCCTCCACAGTCAATAGGCAAACAAGTCCCAGA
>NW_005054302.1:16981876-16986908 GCF_000277835.1 Geospiza fortis
CTTGAAGACACACAGGGAGAACCACCTGAGTTGACCTTGTGGTGAAGGGTCCATGCTCTCCTCACCATTGAAGGGCTTTGCAGGACAAGGCTGGGCTTTAATACAGTCCCACTTGCACCTCCCCAACCACCCTGTGTCAGCAAGAGGCGACAGACAAGCCCATGGTTCTGCTGTGTATCAGGGTAGACCAAACTGCTCCCTGGGTGTGGGCCAGACAAGGCAGGATGGAGGATGCTAGCCAGGCCATACATTACAATCTTAGAACTACATTAAAGCAACATTTAAATGGCTTTGTAATATGCAATAATAAATATTATAGTCTTAAAGCGACACTAAAAAAGCATTCAAACTAAAAGATCATTCACATGTCAAAGGCTAGGAATTAAGATGGCTAATTCAAGACAAGAACAGTTCCAGATGCTTTCAGAGCAATATTATTTTAAGCAGGTAGAACCAGGGTTTGCAGTGGAGGAGTAAAGTGATTTGGAGTGTTGTCTGTGAGATCACTGTCTCACTTGTTGTAGAAATTGGAAGTGTGTCATAAATAACCCAGGGAACTGCAGGAGAGGGAAGGACGGTTCACTATCATGCAGCTGAACGCTACCTTGGAGATCTGGTCCCTGATTCTCCTCTGTTTAATACTGAAATAAAGAGACTAAATATTCAGACAATCAGGCTTCTATAATGAGTGTTCCTGAAGTAGAACAAGCTTTTGCACTTCTTCCTCGCCAGCATTAACAACACACTGAAGATCTGGGAGGATTGGCTCATTCCTGCCTATGAATAGAACCGAGTTCCTGGAACACACAAGGATGAAATAGAAGGTCAAAGAGTTAATTATTAAACTGAAGAGTCACATTGAGGTTCCCATCTGTTTTGTAGCTCACATAAAACACAGAGTACACAATATGAGCTTTGGAGGGAAAAAGAAAACATCCAGGAAATGGCAAAACTGTTCTGCTACCCCAGTGAATGATTGGCAGGAATAACACATGCAAAATCACAGAATGAGGAGAACTTTGGGAGGTCTCTAGCCCAAACCCTGCCCAGTTGAAATCAACCCCAGCTGCTCAGGGATTTCTCCATTAAGGTCTAGAAAATATTCCAGGATGGAAATAATACAACAACCCTGGACAACCTGCTCCTGTTCTAATTAGGTCATAGTGGGAAGGTTTCTCCTATTTGCAGCTGGAAGCTCTTGTTTCAATTTATGTCTGGTTTTTTTTATTCACCTGCCTTGTACTCCTGGATTCATCTCCTCAATAACCTCCTTGTAGGCACTGGGAGCTGCTGTCAGTGCCCAGCTTTCAACAGTTCAAGAGGTTAGTCCACCCCAGCTGAGCCCATCCTCAGCATCCACCCCAAAATACTTTGCATTTGTCCTTGTTGAATTTCATGAGGTTCACATCAGCCACAGCATGTCCTGGTCCTCCTGTTTGGCAGCCCTGTCCCCAAGAGTATTGACTACTCTTCAACACTGGCCTCACTTACAAATTTGATAAAATTAATTTCATCTCCTCCTCCACATCATTCATAAAAAATATGAAAAAGGCAAGGTCCTAGGATAGCTCCAGCCTGCTTCCTACCCAATTAGCAGTCCACACATCTGTTTTTGATATAAGGATGGTGCAGGGCATCATCTCAAAAGCCTTACTGAAATCAAAGATGCTTGCTGACCACAAGATGGCTCCCTGCAAGGACAGACACCCAAGCACGCTCTAGAAACCAGAGGGAAAAGGAATTTAAGCAAAGAGCAGCATTGGCCAGCTTAGTGTCACTCTCCAAAGTGAGTTAACTGCAAAAGAAAAAACAAAACACCAAACCCAACCTTGGGATGAAAAATCACCTTTGGCTTTGCTTGCATCTAGTTTTCATACTCTGTACTGCTTCGAGCTGTACTCATAGTTCTCTTCTTTCCATTCTTTTTCTTTAATTAGGATTCATTTCAATTGAAATCTATCCAATTACTTCTAAATCAATTAATTCCTTTATCCCTGCCAGCAGCAGATTTCCAGTAAAGTCTCCTTAGAACTTTTTGCAGAATGTGGTACCAGTTCCTACACCCTAGGTCTTAACAAAGCTCTGAAAACATAGATGCAAAATGTACCTTACCTTTAGGAAACCTTAGTAATAAATTCAGCACATTTCCTACAATGGCATCATAGAGACTTTGATAAATACCACTAAAGAAGAAAAAATAATTCCCACCATTGAAAAGTAGAGTGATACATAAAGTGGTTTGCCTCTGACTTACAAAGAAGAAAAATATCTGCTTCTCTGAACTCCTTGGAGGTCGGGAAGTACAGAAATGAGACTCACCTTTTATTGTCCTTAACTCCTGCCAAAATGGTTTCTTTTATGTCAGCCAAGACATTACTGCTATTCCTTCTGCATCCTCCAGGCAGCCAGGCAATTAGGGCTCAATCCTGCAGCACGCTGAGCTGCTGCAGGATAAAAGGGAGCTCACCTAGTGCCTTCATAGGCACTACCAAATAGACACAAAAATACTCTGCTCTCTAAAAATTCTACAAAATTTGCCATGACTTGGTATACAACTTCCTACAAGGACCAGCCCTGTTGTCACCTCTCTGGGTCTGTTTTCCAGAAATACCAAAGTAATTTTGTAGTAACAACATTTTCTTTGCAGGGAACAAATGTCCAGTGAATTCATAGGCAAAGTTTTTTGGTTTTTTTTTGTTCAAAGTACATTTCTGTACATCTCAAAGTACATCCAGCTAAGAAGGGAAAACCACAGCCTGCACATCATTACCACATCTAATAGATACTCATGTTATTGTAGCAATATGAAAACTGAGGCACATCTAGACCATAGAATCATAGAATGGTTGGAAGGGACCTTAAAAACTATCTAGACCAAAGCATTTGCTCAAGGAGATGGAATAGGTTGTGACAGAGCCAGCAGCCAAACCTGTCCAGACCTACAAATACATTAATGGTGATGCTCCACTGTCCTTTGTTTTCAGCTGCTGTCTGAGTTGAACCCCATACAGTGCCATGGCAGAGCAGAGCACCAGGGTAATTTTTATGAGATCTAAGCAGAAAATCAGAGCTCATAACTACAGAAAAATCCCATTAAATAGCCCTTTAGAAAAAGAAGTGAGACTCTACCCATTTGCAGTCATAACAGGGAAAAATTGCCAGCACAGAAGACTGGCTGAATTTTTTGCATATGATTATAATCTGCATTTCTAAATTCACCTTTGCTTTTCAAGGAGATCACATATTCCTTGCTTCCTGTCCCAGACTGTTTCCCAGTGGCAGATTGCACTCATGTTGTGTGTCTCCTACTCACTAGAGTTAATCACTTTTGGCTGACAAGGCTCTTCATGCTTTTCTATCCTCAGAATCAGAACTGCCCTTTAGTACAGTACCAATGGAGATTGTCCTTCACCACAGGCAGCAGATTTGGAACAGGACATTGCCCTGCACCACAGGCAGTAGCAGATTCGATGCAGGAGGTTGTCCCTACACTCTGCAGGACAGTAGCTTTCAGTTCTCTCCAGAGAGTGAAGGTTTGTTTAAGGCATTGTCACCCAATTGGACTGCTGGCATTTTGCATGGCTTTGCACGCAGGAGCTCCACCTTGGGGAACAATGAGTTCCTCTCTTGGGCCAGGTTCTTTTAAAGGTCTCAAAAGCATAACCAACCAGAAGAGACCTATTTGCAATCAGCCTAAATTTATCATATAGTAGTCCCTACCTTCTTTAAAATTTGTTGATAATTTAGATCCACAGACCACCGCGGATCCTTTTCCTTTTTTCTGCAGTCCCGTGTATTTCGTCGTTCTTTTTTTCCTCTGAAACATCATAAATATGTTTGACCACCTCATACAATTCTATCAGCTCTCTCCAAGTGACAACAGTGCTGGGCAGGCTGCCCTTTCTCAACCCATCTATCTTACCTACCCAACCCTGCTCTCTTCAGTGCTTCTTCTTTGATCCCTTTGGTGCACACAGATCCCCAAGTTTCTTCTCTTGCTCTGTTTTTTGCTGTTAGGTACTCAGTCATCAAATTTAAAGAAAAGGCTTTGGCTGGATGTCAAAGCAATAAGTGCACCGCCAAATAAAGCCTATGGCTCTATCATTTCATCCTCTCTTTCTCCAGACTGCTCCTCCCAGCTCCATTCCTCCCCTTCAGTCAACAACCACGAACACCCATCTCTAGTACCTACTGGTATCCTTTTCTAATAAAGCATCTCAAAACCATCACTAGCTTATTATCAACCATCCTGGTACAGATACAGAAAGGAAGACACAAGGAATTAAGTTCCTCTTTACCTTGAAAACCAGCAGGAGAGAAAGGGTCATGAGGCAAGGTTTGCTCAAACCACCAGACCAGCAGTGACAAACCACTGGTTCTGTAGGTAAGCCCAGCACCAACTCTACACAAAAATAACCCACCACAGCTGCTTTTGATCTCTCTGAATTTATTTGGCATTGGATCCCCAAAAGCTCTGTCCTGCCTGCAATAGGTAAGTTTTTCCCAGTTTTCCCCCTCACGTCCTCCAGTTGAAGATATCTTCCTTTTCTTTCCCGAAAAGACTTCTGCTTTCCTGCTTAGCTAGAGCTCTCAGCCTGGGCTGTGACACCCTACTTCCAGAAGGCTTTATGCTGGGAGTGCCCAGATCCTGCACTGACCTTCAGGCCAAGGTCCGTTCTATCACTGTCCCTGGAGATTGTAAATACATCTACTCCGGAAAGCTGGCTGTTTCCCTGAAGCTATTTATAGCATTAAAATCACTCTTCTTTCTTCAGGTTTCTGTCTGCTTTTGTCTCTGTATAGAAATTAAAACCCTGGATATAACCCAAGGAAAAACCACGTCCTGTTCACCAAAGCACACCAGACTGAGGGCAGATACTGCCAACGCTGCCTGGGATTCATCAGACACTGATTCACTGTTTGGAGACAGAGATCTCCAATTTTTGGTGGTGCCTTCAGGAAAGGAAAAATGGGGTATGATGCCCAATTGAGACCTCATTTTCCCTCCAGCCCCCAATATATTTGGCTTTTC
>NW_005054302.1:16986962-16988591 GCF_000277835.1 Geospiza fortis
TCCATCACAAAGGTGCCCAAAGCATTTTGAGACCCCTTCTCAGGTGAAAGCTCAGTTGCATCCTTTCAGTCTCGGTAGGGCATGCTATTGAAATTTCCCTGCCACCAGATGCAGCATGGCCTAGTTGAGCTCCAAAAATGCTATGAAAACATCATAGCAGTGCAAATATTCCAACATTTCATTCTTCAGTAACACCTGCAAAGTCCAAGCTGGAGCAGATCTAACCTGAAATTGGATTGGATCTCAGCTAATCTGAGTCTGACCCTCACTTTTAGAGTCTTTGGCTCCCTATTACATCCCAAGGCATCTCTCCCCAGGTCAGCTTTCCTGGGGAAAACCTGAATCTGTCTTGGTCAGTTTGTTATAACAAGATGCTGCCTTGTAAACAGGTTTGCAAAGCCCTGCAGGCAGTGGGGGAATACACACAACTCCACTTTCCAATGTTGCTCCGGTATTTCTTCCTCCAAGCATTCACCTATAGCCTGATTCCCAAAAAGCCAAATGCTCAAGCTCCCCTCCTCAACCATTCCCTTCTGCACCCTGACCACAGAGCATACCTCTGTCCAAGTATCTCTCTGGGAATCCCAAAACCCAGCCCTTTCTCCCAAACTCCTCCCTACAAGAATCCCTCCCCTGAGCATCCTTCCTGCATCTCAGCCTTTTCATTAGTTCTCACCCCAGTCATCTCTCCTGTACCTCACTTGAAGACCTCTGCTACATTGCAACCCCAGAGCATCCCTCTGAGTATCCCTCCCAAGCACCCCTACCCTTTGTCCTGAGTATCCCTCCCTCAGAGCATCCCAGTTCCTGAGAATGCCAGCTCTATCCTGACCCTCAAACAGCCCTTACTTCCAGCTCCTTCCTGCATCCTGCCCCCTGTAAAACCTTCTGTATTCCTACTGCCAAGCATTCTTGGCGTTGAGCATCCTTCCTGCAACACTTTCCACCAGCACCCCTCCTGCACTCCTTCCCTTGAGCAGCCTACTTCATCCCTCACCCAGAGCATCCCTTATTTCATGCATCCCTCCAGCATCCCAATGCCCCAAGCATCCCTTTCCTTGATGACCCCTCCTGCATCTCTTCCCCTGACCACCCTTCCTACACACTTCTCACTGAGTATTCCTCCTGAACCCCTCACCCCGAGCATTCATCACCCCAAGCACTCCTCCTGTACTTCTTACCCCGAGCACTTCTGCATCCCTCACCCTGAGTATCCCTCCAGGACTCCTTTTCTCAACTACTCCTTCTGCATCCCTTCTCCTGAGCATCCCTCCTACATCCTTCACCCCGAGTATCCCTCCTGAATCCCTCACCCCAAGCACACCTCCCGTGCCTCTCACCGGAGTATCCTCCTGCATCCCTCACCCCGAGCGTTCCTCCTGCATCTCTCACGCCGAGTATCCCTCCTGCACCTCTTTCCCCGACTACTCCTCCTGCATCCCTTCCCCTGAGCATCCCTCCTACATCCCAAGCCCAGATCCCCGCTACTGCACCACTTCCCCAGCATTCGACCCCCCCTTCCCTGCGATCACCAAAACCCCTGACCGCCACGCTCCTGCACCCCTTTCCCTTCCCCCCGCTCCGCGTTACCTCCGGCCGGGGCCGGGATGCGGCGTGGCCGGCTGCGAG
>NW_005054302.1:16988784-16992493 GCF_000277835.1 Geospiza fortis
CGGGAGCCGCGCAGCTGCTCCGCTGTGGGATGCGGGAAGGACGGGTGAGCCCCTTCTGAAGGGGAATTTGGGGTTTTTTTTAGCATTTTGAACTAATTCAGTATTGTGGTCGCCCGGCTATGCAGCGAGGAGCCCTGCCTCCGATTGTCCCTAACAGGGTCGGGTTCAGCGCCACTCTGCAAACTTTGCACATTCCCCCGCCCCCTTCCAATGAAACAACTCCGAAATTTAAGCATTCACAGGGAATCCAAGCCCTGTATGCCCACACCCGGGACATGCAGCCAGCTGGGTCCAGCTGGGTGATGGGCGTGATATATGCCCTCCAGAGGGTCTAATTTTGAGTGATGCCTACCTTGTTAGCGTGATTTCTCAGCGGGTTTTGCTCTGGTGCGGCAGCATCCGTAGTGGGAATTAGCCGCCCTCTAATTGCAGGGATGCTCTGGAAACAGTGGTGTCAGTGGGAGATGAGGTGGAAACTGGATTATTGAACCACCCCGTGTGTCCATCGAGCAGGTGGTGGCTACCACGTGTGCCATGAAGTTGTTCAAGAACAAAATGAAGTGGTCCATGAAAGAAATAAAGAGTATCTGGAAGATATTCCAGGCATGCCAAGTGATACTTAAATGGGTGCTGGGAGACGACATTGAAAATCAGTGAAAACCTCTGCCAGAACTGACGTATTATATTGGACTGCACAAAGGGTTCCATCAGCTTGGAGGGGAAAGTGGTGCTCCCACTGCCCTGAGACCCCCAAGCAGGCTCCTTTCTGGCAAGGCGGTGGCAGTGCCTTCCCGACCATGTGCACTGCCCACCCAGCAGCCCCTGAGCCTACGACCGCTGAAGGTCACCAGGAGAGCGCTGAGCACTGCAGCACTTGGGCTTTTATTCTCCAGACCTGGCTGCAGCCGCATCCCTGTGGCTCTGCACTCCCTCTCCCCCTCCATCTTGTCGTCAGCCGTTCTCCTTTGGCAGCACTTAACCTTCTTTTCGCTCTCCTGCTCCCTGCTGTGCGCTGCTGCTTTTGTTCCTCTTCTCCCAGGAGGAACCTGACCTTTGCTTTATATCGCTCCTTGCTTTTACTAGCTGAGCACCAGCTGTATTTCCCTACCTCCGCCTCCCTACCCCTTCTCTTTATGCGTAAATTCTGCATCTGCAGAGAGCCTACGCGAAGCCTCCTGCATCCAGCTGCATCCCTAAGCAGGCAGCCCAGGAGATGCTCAAGGGCGTGGAGGTGCGGGTTTGGAAAGGGATGAGCACACACCATCGTACCCACGGCAGACCAGGGCTGTTACGAAACTCCCGTTCACCCTTCCCCATCCCTCCTGCGGCTCACTGGCAGAACAGCGTTTCTGTGCATAACAAAGCAGGGTCAGAAAATGAAATATAAATTAAATATAAATAACTGGCAGATAAGCAGCAGCGCTCCGAAGGTGGATAGTCAGTATGTCTGTCTCCCAGCATTGCCGCCGCCGGCAGATCGATAGCAATTCTGTCGCACGAGAAAGGAAGGGTGACCCGTCGCTTCCTGCCTCACGCCTGCCGGGAATTTGAGTCCCCTCCCAGAGCTCGTCGCCACGTCCCCCGTGCCAGCCTCGGGGTGAGCGGCCTTTCCCCAAACGCCTACTGGAAATTTCCAGAGGCACCACAGTAGTCCCGATACAAAAGGCTGCTGTGCCGCCCCGGAGGCGCTTCATTTTGGGATCTATTGCTGCTGGCAGGCACGCCATGCTCTGCTTCACGGACTGAATTTAAGCCTCTTACGTGCTGCTCACTTGGAGGGGTTCATATTAAGTAAGTGTCCAAAATCAGGTGGGTCCGTTCTGCAGCGATGGGAAAACGTGGGATTTCCTCTCTAAGACTGCCATAAAGAAGCATATAGGGTGCAGAGACTGTATTGCAAATGTTTAACCTTTGATTGTAAAGGATGAGCTGAGCTAAGTAAATGTGCATCAGGGATATATGAAGGAAGGGGCGAGTCTATCCTTGCAAAGAATTTTGTCCAAAGTTCTTCCTAAAACTCAGCTCTCATTGGTGCCTAGTGTCTGCTGAAAGCTGGGTAAGTGGTTGAGATGTGGTTTGTTGGGGTTTTTTTTAACCCTTAAATACTATTTTGTGGTTGTTTCTGCCCTCCCCCTTTAGTTAATTTATTATTATTTTTATCTTGTCTTTCAAGAGGTGACTTCTAGGCTTCAAAGGGCCTTGTTTGCAGCCCCCGTAACACAGAAAGGCACGAGCTTGTAGGGTTTGGATTCCTCCACGAGGTTGTCCCCTTGAGAAGGGACAAGGCACAGAACTGTTCTGCAGGTGGAGTTGCAGCAAGTGCCGTGGCCTTGGCTGTGTCCAGGTCTGGAGTTCTCAACTTTATGAGGGTTTGTTTGTTTGCTTGCTTGCTTGCTTTCTCCGGGCTCAGGTGTTTTGTAGAAACTGGAATTTTTACCTCAAACCAAAACGTGAATTTCAGTAAGACACAGTGGAGCAAAGTGCTACATGCCAGGTGTGGGCAAAACCCAAAGCAGAAGGAGCTTCACACAGGAAGGAGCATCTTTCCCTGATTGTGTGTTCACAGTTAATACGCTCTAATGGAGCAGACTGGAGCCCCATCCTGCAACAACCATCTTTTGCTGAATCCCATTTAAAGTCTCCAGCAGCCAAACAGTGCCCAGCTATTTCTTTTTTCATACTTCTTTCTGAGGTGAAATCAATCCTGCCCCTCCCAAGACAGAATTACTTCCTATAAAGCACTACCTGATCTGTCTCTTGTAACATTTGTCTACTTGATGTGGCTTTCACCAGCTCTCTTGGGCAATACTCAAAAAGCCAGAGAGGTTTTTAGTCTGGCCTCTCTTCCTGATGCTTAGCAGAAATGGTCCCTGGCTTGCTTTAATTCTGTTGCCACTTAGGCATCATTCATTGCATCAGACTAAATAATTAATTTCTTCTTTTTTTTTTTTATTTTTCCTTTCTTTTTCTTGTGTGTATATTTTGCAGTTCACTGTTAGTCCTCAACTACTTCTTACAGCAGCTGCATGTATTTCACTGTCTTAAATACAGATTTTCCAAGTTTTGGTTGTCAAGGGATATTTCACAGGTGAGCTATTGAAGGCCTACATGATAAAATTAACCAGCCATGCAGTACTTTAGACATAAGGTTAGGAGGCACTGGTACAGGCTACATAGAGAATCTGTGGCTGCCCCATGCCTGGAAGTGTTCAAGGCCAGGTTGGATAGGACTTTGAGCAGCCACGTCTACTGAAAGATGTCCCTGCCCATGGGGCGTGGGGTGGAACAAGATGATCTTTAGGGTCCCTTCCAACCCAAGCCATTCTATAATTGTGTGATTCCATGAAATTAAAACCATTAAAAACAGTGACTTTGTAATCTTGCAGCAAAAACTCTATTTCTGTAACAGCATATGTTAACTTGCATTTCAGGAGATGCTACAATTTTAATGCTTTAAAAAAAATGAATTAATGCTTTTAATACCACATGTAAGGGCTTCAGAGGCCCTACACAGCCTATAGGATGGACTTTAGAAACCTTAACAACTCAACATGATCCTCTTCAACCAAATTACAGATTGTTCTTGCTTTGCTGTTCTGTGTTTAATTAATCTCATTAATTAAATCCCCTGAATGACACTAGGATCAGCCAGTTATCCACATCTTGGGCATTGCCTCTGAAATCCAGAAGGATGGATTTATTTTCTTTC
>NW_005054302.1:16992503-16995907 GCF_000277835.1 Geospiza fortis
ATTTGTGTTGGCAATAAATTTCTTTTCCCAATTAAAATCCTGTTTAAAATTGTCTATATATATATATATGTATGTACATATGTATATATAGAGAGAGCTATGGCTATCTTTTGACAACCATATAAACATATCTATAACTTTAGACTTTCTATTAAGCTGCATTCTTTTTGCTAAAAAGGATAGGTTACAGTTGTATGTATTTTTCAGTGGTTAAAAACATAGTAATATTTCTGCCAGTTGTTTACTTACGTTGGCAAATCATGGCTGATGGGTTTTTTTTGTTTTGATGATTACTGTACACTTGTGGGTTTTTGCCAAGTTGGGTGAAACAGGCACTCACTTAAATTATGTATACAGAATTTCATTTATTAGCTAATTAAAGCAATCTTAAATGTTATGAATACAGGAGAGGGGAAAATAAGCTTATCCAAAGCTGTTCTACATGCAAAATGATTATGAAACAAAGTGGTATGATGATGATGGTTCTAAATACTTGAAGGCATTGATCAGTGAAAACAGTTCGCTTTTGTCATTTTGCATACTTGCATACCTTCCTGCTGTGTCAGCCCCCATCATTCTCCCAGTTCTTTGCTGACCTAAACTTACGGGGTAGAGGGTTGTTGCAGAAATGTTCTCTATGCAGCGGTTGAGGATGCTCCTGAGAGTAAAACCCAAGTTGAAATTTACAGGCTATGGTCAATTGAAATGCTTAGATGCTGAGACAGCAGCCTTGGTTCAGGAGTTTGACTTTTTCATAAAGCTGACCATGCACTGCTGGTTTCTCTCAATTTACATCATGCAGTAAGATCATGACTTTAAATCAAATGTAGACTTTCCCCCCCTCTCTTATATTAAAAGAGGTATTTAAATATAGGTTGCTCTTAGAAGCACAAAATAAATCTTGTGTTCTTCAGCCAAATTTGCATCTTCACCTGTCAAATTGGATCTCTAGCTGACCTAATTTGAGTGAATTTTAAATGCTACTTGGGGAGGAGCTACACAAAATACTTTACTGTAATTCTCTGCTTCCAAGAACCATAACCCAGTTTGTACTTCTCCTTGGTGACAGCAGGTTATAGAATCATACAATCATAGAATGGTTTGGGTTGAAAGGGACCTTGAAGATCATTTAGTTCCAGCCTACCCACCCCCCCACCCCCTCCCCAAATCCCATGGGCAGGGACACCTTCCACTAGACCAGCAGCCTCCCATGTCCAAGATCAGAACCTCTTGGTACCTCCTCCTTGTGGAAATCTCACCAAGAAGAAGTGATTTTCATGCTGCATTCTTGGACAACCTTTACATTGAATTAGTAAAGCACCCAGGGCTTGAAAAACCATGCTGGGGGCTGCAAATGGTGGTTGAATGATTAAAGACAGAAAACTTTCAGCCCATTTCATTTCAACTTTTACAGGTTTATGAAAAACAGTTTTTCATAAACAAATGTTTAGGGTAAAAAGCAGCAAAGACTGACTTTCCCCAGCTGCTCTCAAATATGTTGGTTGGTCAATGCACTAAGTCCAGATTGATTATAAATCCAGTAGACATTCGTGCTCATTTGTGCTCACGTTTTTGGCTCTCCTGAGGTTCCCAGACTATCTGATGCATCTTCACACTCTGAGGATATAAACCTCTAAGAAATTGGATGAATTAGGTAAAAGAAGACAATTAGGAATGACAGTTGAGGAATAGTTATCCTCCAGCCTTATCCAAGGGCAAGATGTTTGCCTTGTTAAATGTTTAAAATTTAATCTAGTTCAGGGGTCATGCGCAGGTTGGTGTCCTGGGAGAGGGAAATCCAGTCTGTATGGGTCTTTAGAACGCAGAATAGCCATAAGCAGAATGGGCTGTTTGGGGCATGTGTCTGAGCAATGCCCAGAGGTGGAAGAGGAGCAGGGCCCACACACTGAGAGGCTCCCAATCTCTGTGCTACTCTTCCAGCTCCAGAGCTAAGGCTTGGCTTGGTTTCTGATGCTGTTGCCGCCAGCATAGATACAGTCTTCAGCTTCAGAGAGCTCATGTTACTGCCATATTTTGTTGGCAACATCCCTTTTGGACTGCTGATAAGAAAACAGTTACAGGAGATTTAAATGTTATCTGTTCAGGTTGGACTGAGTCATCTGCCTCTCATTGAGGCTATCAGTGAGGTGTTGGATCAGAGTAAACCTGGGATGGATGATGAGCTTGAAAAGATCTGTGTCTTTGGGCTGCATGGTGGTCTTTGGGTTGTGACTCTTGACCATGAGCTCTGCCAACTGAAGCTTTGTCACAGACACTTCAAGGGAAACATCTTGCTCTGTGTTTGAATAAGTCTGGCAGACAGCTTGAGGAAAAACTCTCATGGTGTAAATAAGCAGGCATGGGCTCAAAAATCTGAAAGTTTCACCTATGAAGGAAGAACAGGTTGTTTAGTCTACAGCAGCTTGAAGGGCAGTAGAGGTGGGAAGCAATGAGCATGGCTTTTGGAGTCACTACCAGTCCTGCTTCTATAGGCTATGTTATTTGTAGGGAGGTATGGGGAAGCTTCTGTTTGATGAAATGTGAAAGAAAGTAAAATCCATTTTAGGCTACTTTAGTGAATGCCTGATTGTTCTTGTAGCAATGCTTTTGCAGACATATTGCAAGCCCTTAGGGGAACAATCCATGGCAGCCACTCGTGCTACAGAATTAGATCAGTTGAAGTCTCCACATGATCAGGTTTAAACAGCTCTTGACACTAAATTGAGTTGAAGTCTTCAAGAGTGGGAAGTATGCTGAGACTACAGTGCCAAGGGGAGTTTAGCACTGGAACAGATAGGGTTTTTTTCTGGAGTATATTTGGCTGAGCTTAGTCACAAGGATGGTCTGTGGTCATCAATGCATGTGTTGTTGTGTTGGCCTACACATGCATTTGTATTTGCCAGTTTTGCTGGATGCATGGGACTGAGGGATACACAGGGAAAGCGCTCTAGATTTAGAGATCTGCATCTTTCCATTATTGTCCAGTGGGATACAGGCTGTGTGCCAAGGGCTAAAGAACAAAGTGGAATGTTAGTCTTAAACAACAAGTTAAAGACAGGCTCTCCTTTGACCTGTTAATTATCTGCTCTAGGTTGGGTCAGTTTTTCTCAGCAAAATGTGCTGCTGTCTAGAGGTGTATTTGTTTTAGAATGCCATTTGCAACATTATCTGGGTTTTAGCAGCCATGAAAGAACTGGAATTGCTATTCCAGCAGAGAATGATCTTCTCCCTGTCTGCATTTTGCTATGACTCCAGAGCTGATAATAGTGGGTAGTGTCTATAATTATTCCATTACTAGTTAGGAAAATGCCTCCACTTAAGTTCAATTTTAAGGGAGTTGTTTGGCAGCTTTCTGTTGAATGGCCTTAGTTACTACAGCAAGGGCTGCCTCCTGCCTCTGTAAG
>NW_005054302.1:16995947-17003696 GCF_000277835.1 Geospiza fortis
AGGTTTGCAGGTCCTCAGGTAGCAGGAATAATGGCCCACCTGCACAAGACAGCTGAGCTGAACTGCAATGGAGACAGCTGCACAGCTCCTTTCTTTTCCCTTGCCCCAGCCCTGGCATTAGTCCAGTTCCAACATACAGCAAATCATGCTGAATAGAAAATGTTGTGTTTTCTCCCTAAACTGACTCACTGTGGGATCAGATGAGTGCTGGAGGTGGCATAAGGGAGGAAGATAGTATGGTGGAGGGCAAGGGGAGGTCGTGCATGCCCCTTCCTATGGCTTAACTGCACCTTAAAATCACATCCTTAGTTCATGTCAGCTGATGGCAGAGGCTCGGCATGAAAACAATGTCAACTGGAATATGGCCCCAAATAATTACAAAATGTTTTCTAGGGTGAAGCACAATGGAAGGAGAAAGTCAGGTGATTATTTTTAATGAAAGGAGCCACAGATTGTCATGTGCTTACAGCAGCAACTGCTGTCTGGCTCCCTGCTATGCTGACTGCACTCAGATGTACGTCAGGGGATTCTGCTGGACTGCTTTGTTGCTTTAATCATAGCCTCAAACACTGTGGAAGATGTTGGGTTGTGTCAAGTTCTTGTCCTTTCCTTCTTTGCATCCTCTAAATTCTCTGTTTGTGAGGGAAATTAAATCATACAAGCCCAGAACGCTACTTTGAAGTCAGCCCTCAATGTAGGTATTGGTAGGAGAGATTCACTTTTAGCATAATTGTAAAGGTTTGGAAGACTCATGATTTCTGGCACTAAACTGAATTAAACAAAGTCCTGTTCAAATCTGTTAGGAGAAAAAACATCCTTATGCTTGTTCTCAATATACAACCCCAAAAATAATTCCTTACTTCTAATTTCTATGGTGAATTCTTGCCATGTGGTTACCCTTATATATTTAGTACTATTTATCTCTGTAGTTTAACCTTTCAAAAAGATTAATGCAACTAAATGTGTGGTGTTGGATTTTTTTTAATTTCTTTTTTTTTAGAATTAGTCCCAGCACTGTGACTTTTCCATCATGTCAGAACCTATCACGCTCAATGTTGGAGGAAAACTCTATACCACCTCTCTGTCCACTCTGACTAGCTTTCCAGACTCCATGCTGGGGGCCATGTTTAGTGGGAAGATCCCAACCAAGAAGGACAGCCAAGGCAACTGCTTTATTGACAGAGATGGCAAAATCTTCCGCTACATCCTGAACTTTTTACGAACTTCTCACTTGGATCTTCCTGAAGATTTTCAGGAAATGGGCCTACTGCGACGGGAAGTAGATTTTTATCAAATTCAGCCCCTGATTGAGGCCTTGCAGGAGAAGGAGGTAGAGCTTTCTAAAGCAGAGAAAAATGCCATGCTCAACATCACCCTCGATCAGAAGACCCAGACTGTTCACTTCACTGTCCGAGAAGCACCCCAGATTTACAGCCTGTCTTCCTCCAACATGGAAGTGTTCAGTGCTCACATCTTCTCCACGTCGTGCCTGTTCCTGAAGCTTCTTGGTTCCAAATTGTATTACTGTTTCAATGGAAACCTTTCCTCAATATCCAGTTACTTGGAGGACCCCAACCACTTGACCTTAGATTGGGTTGCAAGTGTGGAAGGCCTTCCCGAAGAGGAGTACACCAGGCAGAACTTGAAGAGACTTTGGGTGGTGCCAGATAATAAGCAAATCAATAGTTTCCAGGTGTTTGTGGAAGAAGTGCTGAAAATAGCCATGAGTGATGGTTTCTGCATAGATTCTGCTCATCCACATACTTCAGATTTCATGAATAATAAGATTATTCGCCTAATTCGGTACAAGTAGGAATGGCTGTTGTGGTGCTAGCATGGAGATAACACAGGTTCAGTGTTTCCCTTTAAAACATACTTACAGCCTAATTCAGAATCATGCTTATCTGGATTAAGAGTCACTAACAAGGAGATGATTTTCCTTTAATGTACTTACCAATATGACCTTCCAGAATATGTCCATATTCCAGACAGAAGCAATATTGTCTAGCGCCTGAATTAAGGACTGGCTCTATCTCTGCCTCTGACCTGCTGTACAATTCTGGGGAAGATCACTTAACTTCTGTCGTCTCTACGTTTTCCAGTTGGAAAATGGGTGATCCTTAACCCGCATTGCCAGGGGATGCGAGAGTTCGGTACCCATGGTTTGGAATGTATGTGGAGAATGGATGCAGTGAAAGATACCACGGAGCTGCAGTGCAGCAGACAGCCCTAGGAGCACATTTGCCATGCCTTGCTGTATCACCTGCGCAGAGCATTCAAGAAGCTTTGGATCTGCTGAGGAGAAGCCTTCCCACATGCACTCAAGACAGCTGTAAAGGACGGTACAAGTTGCAAATGAGCAAGGGATCCCATCTCTTTGGGTTCAACAAAGGATTTCTGTGAAGCTGGCTTGGGTTTTTTTCTCAATCCTGTGCAGAAGCCCCTGCTTTATTGTGCTTTAGGGAAAGCGTGTTGGAATAATGTGACTGGCAAGGAAGCCATAGAAGAGGGAATGGTGTTATTACAAACCAAGAAGATTAAATATTTACTTTTACATTCCAAAGGCATCCGAGACAATTAGTCCTTTTCTTTCTCTTACAATGGTAACATTTGTCTGGAGGATGCTGCTGAAACTTTCTAATGAGAAGACAGGTTTTGGGGCAGAGGCCCCCAAATGTCTTCTAAACATTTGAGCCTCTTTTGGGCATATCTCCCTTCAGCAGTGCCTGGAATGCACGGGATGCTGTCTGGGTAGGATGGATTTCATTTGAAAAGACAACATTCTCACCAGGTTACACCTAATATTTTTCATTGCAAAAACAGAGGGTCGTTTTTCCTATCCTGGTTCATTGAGCCTTTTTTTGTCTAATATCTTTGTGAAATGGTCAGGTCACCAAAAGAATTTTACCTGCTTGCTTGGCTTTTTTGTCAGCAGATCAAACTCTTCCCTACTCACCTGGTCTGTGCTGTAATGAAGATCATAACTCACTAGCTGCATGTTGTCTCTAAACATCATTTGTGCCACATTCAAGATGGTTCTTTCTTAGCTAATTATGTTTAAAAGTATCTTAATTGTATTTTCCTAACCAGATTGCTATGAGTGCACGAGAGCCCTCTGGAACTTTTTCAGGTATCTTTAATGAGATAGAAGGGAAAATGCAATAACTAAGTTTTGCATTTAGAGGCTTAGTGCTTCCAAAGGTTTCTAGCACAGGGCTGCAAAGCTCAATAATGTGCATGTTCTTGTTTCCCAAAGTAGCTACTCTGTTACATTAAGCTGACCTGTGAACAAGCATAAAGAAGCTTTTTTTCTTGTAAAAAAACAGTATGATCAATATATTTTTACTGTCCCAAACTGTGACTGCATGCACAACACAAATCAGCATGCTCATGGGTAAAATGCACACTCTGCAGTTGTTACAAACTACTGCCCTTTGTCTGACCTGGTGCTAAACCAGCATGATAAACGTGGGACCATCTTTCAGAAAGCGCCAATTGGGCTTGAAGCCCACTTGGGCTTGAAGAACTACTAAACCACTGACTGGGCTTGAAGAACCACTAAACATGGCAAATTTTGTGTATTTTGAGGATTGTAAACAGGATTTTGTGACCAAATTCCAGTTTGAGTCACCATGTTGTTCTATATTTAGTTGCATTAGGAAGAACTCTTTTTTTTTTTTCCATCCCAGTCCTGAACTACAAAGAATGAGCAGGCTGGTCAGCTGGACATTGATGGGGATGATCTGTGCTGGTAATATGATTATGAGCTCTAAAATGAACCCTCTTTCATCAAATCTGTGACTTGAAACAGATATGCCATTGCTGAATTTATGATAACAGAGATTTTGGGGACTGTTGATAGTATTTCTTTTTAACCCACAGCCTTGACAGTAGATTTTAAATGATCTGTAACTGGAGCTCTTGTATGTCATGACTAAAATAATACCAGTAGGAATTTGTTTCCGGTCACCTTGAGTTTATGCAAAGGTAAGAGCAAGGGGCTTAGATCTCATTTGGAAGGGTGGAGGGGGGGGAGGTATGACCTACACCCTTTAGAGCTCTGGACCAGTTCTGCTCCATTCTGTTTCAGCAAAATAAAATATTCCATGGGAGAGTTGTATCATTACTGCATTTTTCTTGGTGAAAGGCAAGTAAGAGGAGTCTGTAAAAGGAGAGAACTGGACTCAGATCTTCACCTGGAGTACTTTAACCCATCAGTCTGTTATGCAGAAGATGAACAAATTGAATACACATTTATTTGTGCTCATGCAACTATGTCAGTAAAAGGTACAGCTGGCTCCAGATCTCTGTCATTTATTAACAGACATTGAGATGCAAAATATCTCTTTTTATATATACATAGATAGATGCAAAATTTTCAACCAGTACAAAGACATGAGTGAAGTCATGCTTTGGAAGGAACAGAAGAACCTGAGGTACCTCAAACTTGCTAAGCACAATAAACATCCTTAAGTATGAGGTACTATTTATACTGGAAATGGGCGGTAAGTGAATCACTTGTGATTGCAGTCAAACATATGTTCTACAAATGCAGCTGCTATTTCAAACTCCACGCTAAGCTCAATTTATAGCTGCTCCCGAATTCTGTGGTCTGTGAGTTACAATATAATGACTGTTTATAGGAACATTCTCTCTCCAGACCATTTGTTTGCATTTTATCTGAATAGCTGTTTTTTGTTTACCTTCTTTTTCTGAGCCCTGGAAGTGTAACTTGCTTTTGTTTGCCAGTCAACAGCACTGATAATGATTCTTCTCAAGAGTTTTCCTGAATTAAAGAGAAGCAAACATGCACAAAGCCATGCTAAGTATAGCACAACCCCCTCACTAGTCAAGAAAAGCACTTGGCATTTATTAACAGTAACATCTAAAAATTATTTCACTGCTGAGTGGAATATTCACTCTCAGAACAAACTTTTTGTTTTTCCTGGAAAGGATCTAGTGATATTTTCTTCCCTTAAAGTTTGGTGTGTGTTTTCTTCTACATCTCGGTGCATAACTCCTGATTCTGCCATACGCCTGTCTCTCTCAATACCTTAGTCTACAAAATGAGGCCAAGCCCTGCAATCTTCTTTTTTAATGGCCTAAATTTTTTTTTTCCCTAAATGACCACTGAATAGAGTGTTCATTAGTGTTAGAGGAGAAGAATACCAAAGTCAGGACAGATGATAAACAAGATTTTAACTGTAGTCTAATGGCATTCTCAGATCTGGACATGTGCATATCACAGTGGTATTTCTTACATGGCAAAAAGACATACAAAACATCTTAATGGACTCCAGAAAGAATCACTCATGGATTTCTTTAAGTGTTTTTAGGCTTGATATCTCTTAAATATCTAGCCATGTCCAGTTACAATGATGAGGCTGATACTGTATATAAATAATAAGAGATAGTTTATACAGCTGTTAAAGGGAGGAGTTGATGGGAGGAGTGTTTGTTTCTGCAGGCAGTGGCAAAGAAATAAAAGAAGTAGATGTAAAAAGTTAGCTCTGAAAGAATTCACATTAACAAGAAATCCAGGATTTAGAAGGGGGGAATAAAAATATCTTGATGTGTTCAGGAAAAAAAAACAAAAACAGCAAGATAGCAGTGGAGACAAAGATTTTGCTACAAGTCTGTGATTAGAATGATTCACTGGTCCTTTCCAGTTTTAATCTCCTATTATCCACTTTAAATATGGATCATGCCAAGACTTATGCTAGTAGCTTCTCAGGAGCAGTCAGCTTTGCTTCAATTTGCATGTGCTTCAAATCACCAAGCATTTGCACTGTTGTACTTAGAACTTTATAACTGGGTTCTTGAGTATAAATTGCTGCTCGAGTTCACAGGCAGCAAATATCTGCAGTCAATCAGATTTATTCCCAGGAATAAAAAGTGAGGTGGAAAGGCTGGTGGAGCCTGTATACAAGGCTGGTGGAAGTGATAAATACTGCCTTCACCCATAGACTGTGGAAAATAAGCCTAGGAGCTTCTGATACTTCACAGATTAATGAAGAAGTCATGAAGAAGACTCCTCTGGGCAGTTTTTTATTTTCACCCCATCATGTAGAACTTTGTGCCTCTGCTCAGAATTTCCACGTATTTTGAAACATTTAACTTCCATTCTGCATCTACATGCTAATGGACACAAACATGCAGGGTACAAGAAGTGTTAATGGGGGGCCCTCCCAGTAACAGTCTCACATGTGGAGACTGAGAATTAGTAGAGGCAGTCACAGTCTGTGCAAGAATGGCTGATTGTGTATAAATGTCCAGATCAAGCTCACAGGTTCACCTGGGAATAGCACAAGGAATATTTTCCCTGTGAATTCATAAAAAAAAAAGGAGCTATAGGGGAGGGCTGTATCAAATAATTTCTTTTCTCCTCATCCTCTGGGCATTCCCCCTCAGTATTTTCACGCTCCAGCTCCTAATTGTGGATTTTCCCATTGATCAGAATTTGGACCTCAGCTCACTAAAACCCGTGCTTTTGAATCAGTAGTGTTTGAAAAGTGTGAAAAGATGGTCTTTATTGCTTACCACCTTCACAAAGGGCCTGTAGGGCTATCACATTTTAAAATCTGATTGCATTCCTCTGCTTGTAATTCCTTCTGTGAACTGTTACTAATATGTATTTTAGATAAATTAACGTATAGTAAATAAAATGTGAATGAAGCAGGAGGTGCTCTGCCTGACATATTTCTTGAGAAAAAAGCATGAGTGATGCTTGCTGTACTTGTAGCTTTCCCTTTCTCTAACCACTGCCTCCTTGTAACGCTTACCTTCACCTCTCGGTGGCAGGAATTGCAAGAAGGTCCACAGGAATTAGTCCTGTTGTAGAAAACTTGGATGAACAAGCCTTTGCAAATAATCAAAACCATTTAAAATGCATTAGCTCATTTACATTTCAAACAGTTATAAACAGAGGATTTGTTTTTCCAGGGAGGACCCTTCTTAAACCCTGATGCATTACTGCTGTTATACTTGTCTCTAGTTCCCGAGCTTGAGCAAATAATACATTGCTGCTGTACAGGAAAATAAAAAATGAACATGTTAAGTGTATGGTTCCATGCAGCTCCTACAAGATACTATTCTTAGATAGATGGAGGTTTGCTGTAAGGAAGCTAAAAAGGCATCAGCCTTGTATGCATCCACCCTCCAGGCTGGCAGGAAGGTATTTTAAAAAATTGAGCCTGTTCCTCTGGAAGAGCACTTTGTACCTGGAAGCTGACTTGGACACCAGCCACACAGGCTGGAGATGGCACCTCCCTGGAGCAGAGCTAAGCTGGTGTACTTCAAAGCAGCTTCTGCCCAGGGGAGGCTGGGTGGCCTCTCAGCACCAAGTGCTCACTCACCCACACTCACTCCAGGCATGCTTCCTCCTCCTTCGGGCTCAACCCGAGCTTCCCTGTAGCAGTCTCGGGTGCTGGATTTCTAAAAGTAAATAGTAATAGCCTGGTACAGCAGCAGGTCAGCTCAGGCTGGGTGTCTGCACAGAGGAATGCCCTACAAAGAAGGCCCTGAGCTTTTATATCCTCAGCCCATGCACTCATTCTTCCCGATGCCTCTTGATTTTTGGTCTCAGGGGTTCTCTTATTGCATTCTTCATCTGTGTTCGTGCAGGCTAATCATTAACCGTTTCCTGTGCCAGTGCCTCACCACCTTCACAGCAAAGAATTTCTGATACCCAACCGAAATTCCCTCCATTCCCACTCGCGCCCTTTCCGGCGCCTCACGGAGCGCCGCCCT
>NW_005054302.1:17003885-17016512 GCF_000277835.1 Geospiza fortis
TGGCGCCGCGGCCCCTGAAGGTCCCTGTAACTCCCGGGTTCGTGGGGGAAGCGAGGCGGCGCCGCCTCCGCCGCGTGGCACAGCTTTCCTTTCCTCTTGGGAAGCCCTGCTGGCCCCTTCCGGCTGGCTGCTATTCGGGAAGGCTGAAAGTGTGCTGAAACATTAATGCTTTGTATTTTTAAGTTTTTATACTGAGAAAAGCCCCTAACAAATCGCTGTTAAACTTCAGTTAGAACTTGGAATTTCGCATTAATTGTCTGAAAAAGCCAAGTTATAAATAGTTCTTGCCCTATAAGCACCTGAATTAGTGACTTTTTACATGGTCAGTCGTAGGACAAGGAGGAATGGTTTTAAACTAAGTAAAATGGGAGATTTAGATCAGATGTCAGGGGAAAAAATCTTTACTGTGAGGTTGGTGAGACACTGGCACAGGCTGCCCAGAGAATCTGTGCATACCCCGTCCCTGGAAGTGTTCTAGGCCAGGTTGGATGAGGCTTTGAGAAACCTGGTCTAGTGGAAGGTGTTCTGCCCATGGCAGGGTGGTTGGAACGAGATGGTCTTTAGGGTCTCTCCCAACCCAAACCATTCTATGATACCTCTTTGGCACGAAGTTCTTGAGCAGCATCGTTGTTACTTGATCACAGTAGCGTCCTAGAGCTGATAGACTGGCTTCCTTCTTATCTGCATGTGGTGATGTGCTCTGAAATGTTTCCCTTCTTAGTGCATGCACGTATGTGACTCTTAACATGAACCATCTGTAGTTACTCCACAGATTTCGAAGTCCATAGGAACTGGCTTGCCATCACCCACAACTTGCCCCTCTCTCAGTGGTACTATGAGGTAAGGACATGTTTGGGGTGGGTTTTGGCTGTGTATGAATTACAAGCACATTGGGTATGACAGACCTTGTGAATGCTGGAAAGGATGGTTGGTGACTGTCATATAGTGGGACAAAAAGGTGCCAGTCACAATTTGCTGGCCTTGTGTAGCATTTAGCTAAAAAATGAAAGTTAGCTGGGGAAGCTGCAAGTACTTATGAAGGCAAAATGGGAAAAGCAATTAAGGCACTTGGGTTATTGGAAAGGCTGTGTAGCCCCAAAGCAAGTTGCATTGTACTCTTAAATTGCTGGTGTCCGTGCTCTTCTCATTGGTGACACACAGTTACCAGAATAAAGAGTGAGTCATGCTAATGGGTATATACATCTTTCCATTATTAAATCAATCACTGTATTAAAGTTTTGAGCCTTTGCTGGTGTGCTAGTAGCATGCATTGATTTTTATCTAGACAAATCACCTTTAGGTTTGTCATATACTCAGCCTACCTAATTGGGTTTTAATCTGTCCCCTTGTATCTGCTGAAGTACAGGGATAGATAGATGCTGTAGTGTCTAGTACTCCACATAAACATCTAGAAGTAAAGAATTGTGCAGGTCAGAACTTTGTAGGACTGATCCAAGGACTGTTTTACAAAACAAATTTTTATAATGCCAGCATTTACCCTATGCCAGAATATAGGATGCCTTTCAACAATGCAGCATAAGCATTTGGGAACATGCTCACTGAAAAATATACCCCATCCCAACCTGCTCTGTTCATGTCTCTTCCTCTCCTGCTTCCACAGCCAAGGAGTTAATTCTTGGTCAGGGCACAGCAACTGTCCTTATGGGAAGAGATCACATAATGCCATTTGATCTTGATTTGGTTGTGTGAGAGTTAAGGCTTGTTAACTGATGAGTGGAAGTAATTTTGAAGCTGATTGTGTTGGTGATCACTCCAATATAGACAAATATTGGCTCTGAGCTATTTTACTGAGATTTTGTAGTAATGGCCCTATTATTGTAGATAGATTGAGATAACAAACAGTTATATATAGGTTAAGCGCAGGTGCACAAGATGCTCTTTAATCTTTTCCTGCTAATCAGGAAATGTCACATCTCTACCAGTACTGCAGGAGAACAGCTTACAGCACCGCAGAGCTGGCTACTGATTGTGGAGTGGTTTGAGTTACAGAGAGGCTACTGAGAGAAAAAGCATTAGCTGGCTTGCTGCTGTGAGCTGTACCTGAAGGACTGCAAACAGCATGGTTTGTTATCAACTATTTAATCTTATTTTGTCTTTAGGCGACCTCAGAATGGACCCTGGATTATCCACCATTTTTTGCTTGGTTTGAATATGTACTTTCTCACATTGCCAAGTACTTTGACCCCCAGATGTTGGTTGTTGAAAACTTGAATTACGCCAGTCGTGCAACCATCTTCTTCCAAAGGCTTTCTGTCATCTTTACAGATACCCTCTTCATATATGCAGTTCATGAGTAAGTCTTCATGTTCTGATTTTACAGACAGTCCTTCATATGTGGGCTTGTTCTGTAGACACAACAAATAACTATTTGTACAAATAAGCTTGTAAAGGAAGGGAAATGCCAGAGTTGCTTGAACCTGTTCAAGGAGAATCTTGCAATACACTGCTAAACACAAGATAATGTGTTCTTCTTGGAGATGCAGTTGCACTACATGTGATGTGTTTGCAGGCAGTTGGACACCATCTGCTGCTTCATGTGTTGTATTTGGGTTTGCTAACTAATTTTGTAGGAGATGCAGGACAGCTGGTGTGCTCAGAACAAGTTTTTTCCTGTTACTTTTCTGATTACTCTGTTCTTCTAGAAGCATAAAGAAAATCTGTCACAAAATAGCAGTATCATCAAATACGCAAAGTTTCTCCTGTGTTTTTGATGATAAACTGATTATTCCAGGTCTGATGTAATTAGGATTGGATGCTTTCAGTGTGGCCTGACTTATGAAGAATTACTTACCTTATCCCTAAAGAGTAGAGTGGGGGTGTGTTCTGAGAAATACATTGTCTGCCTTAATGATTTGGCTGTAAGAGTCTCCCATCATTTTATTCTTTCTGCTCAAAACCTGGGTAGGAAATTCTCTGATTGGAGCCCTGCCTAAGCTCCTTTATTTACTTTCTTTATGCTAGCTAGCTTTGCATTATGATTTCTTTTCCTTTTATTGTTTTGACTCACAGATGTATGAATGTGAGGCTGAAGGCTCAGGGTCTGCACAGGGTCATTTTGCCAAAATGAGGTGGTATATGCCCTCTGCCTGGAAAAATTCAAGGCCAGGTTGGGTGGGGATTTGAGTGGCCCAGTCTAGTGGAAGGTGTCCTGCTCATGGCAGAGAGGTTGCATTTCAACATACATGTTGAAATGTGATTTAATGTGATTTAAGACTGCTTTCAGAAGTCATATGAACCATATTGCTTCACACTGAGAAGTAATAAGTTGTTTTTAACCAACAGAAATAGCTCATAATATAGCAGGGGGCAGCGGTAGCCAGGGATAGGTTATGTCCAGCTGAGGACCTTAACTACAACTCCCTCTGTTGTTTCCAAAAGTAGCAATACACTGCTCATGTAAGCAGGCTGTGACAGCATACACTTACTGAATGGGAGACTTGATCCTGAGGCTCTTACGTAATGTAAGCTTTAGCATGTGGAACGCACCACAGCGATTGAAATTGAAAATCCTTTTTTTACTAAACTTTGTTCATGATACTGTCTGCCTTTCATGAATTTAGCAAGACTTTTATTGTTGCCTTGCATCCTGGTAAAATGGCAAACTTCAGAGTAAGTGCAGCTCTTAACTCTTATAACCAACAATGTTTTCACTTGTATGTTTGAATCAAAGCTTCTGTTTCTTCTGCTCTTGTTTAGGTGCTGCAGATGTATAAATGGAAAACGAGCTGCAAAGGATATCCTGGAAAAACCAACATTTATTCTTGCTGTTCTGCTCTTGTGGAATTTTGGATTGTTAATTGTGGATCGTATCCTTTCAAACTGTTGTGGGTTGTTTGTGGTTTGTTTGGCTTTTTAACAACCTCTTACAATGTGTGGCACAATCCTATATTATTATTGCTGTCATAGCAAGTAACGCTGCTGGGTTTCTGGGATTAGTTAAATAACTTTGTTTTCATTAGAATTACTATTTGGCAAAATGAAAGTTAGTCCTTGGTCTGATTTGCCAGAAGTGGAGGAGGACCAACCAGTCTAGCAGCAGTGTGCCTGTTCTGCTGGCTGTTCCTCCTCTGCACACCTACAGGAGTATTAGCAGAGTGGTTCTGTGTCCTGGGTGTGGTTCCAAGTTTGTCCTGTGGCAAGGAAAATCTTCAAAGTGTTTTAAGATTCAGAGTGTATTCAATTTGTTTAACTTTATATGGGAATTAGGAAGTCTTTCTAAAGAGCAATCATGGAATTGTAGAGTGGTTTGGTTTGGACAGGACATTAAAAATCATTTAGTTCCAACCGCCTGCCTTAGGCAGGGACACCTTCCATTAGACCAGGTTGCTCAAAGCCTCATTCATCCTGACCTTAAACACTTTCAGGAATGGGGCATCCACAACTTCTCTGGGCAACCTGTGCCAGTCCCTCATCACTCACAATAAAGGATTTCTTCCTAATATCCAATCTAAATCTCTCTTCTTTTAGTTTAAAATCATCCCCCCTTGCCCTGTCATTCCATGCCCTTGTCAAAAGTCCCTGTCCAGCTCTCTTAGAGCCCTTTCTAAAGAGGCTACATGTTCTCCCCAGCATCTTCCCTTTTTCAGGCTGAAATAACCCCATCTCAGCCTGTCTCCATAGCAGAGGTGCTTCAGTCCTCTGAGAATCTTCCTGGCTTTATCTGAATGCCCTCCAACAAGTCCATATCCTATATAAAAATAACTCTGGAAATTGCAGTTCCTGCAAGTCAGTCTTGGCACAGTGTGCCTTTAAAGGAAGGACTTCATTTTCTCTGCCATAGTTCTTGTGTATATTGCATATACGTGTATATTTCTTGTGTATATCACAAACACTTAGAAGTGGTAGAAAAGTGAGGGCTGTTGTCACTATGCATTAACCAATGTGAGGCAGAAACTAATAACTTTAAAATTAAAGTGGAGATTTAGCCTTTTTTGCTTTATATTACAAAATTTGCACAATATATGTGTAGATTATTGTGTTTCATCAAGGTGATATGGCAGCATTAGTGTAATTTGTCTGACAGTACTTACAGGTAAGGTTAAATAATGACTTGTGTCTATGTGCTGGGAATTTAAGGTTGCTTTCTTGATTTAAATTCTATTTTAATTTTAATTTATTCCTCAAAACTTTGAGTCTTCTCCAGAACACATAGTAGTAAAGAAAGCTTGCTTTATTCCTTGACTCAAGTTCAGATATTCACTTCCAGTACAATGGCTTCCTCTTCGGGCTGATGCTTCTTTCTGTTGCTCGGCTGTGTCAGGTAAACCCAAGTGACTCTTGTCTGTTTATTGCCATGTATGTTTTGGGTGCATTAATTCAGTTCATAGGGCTGCTCGTGTTGTGGGCAATGGTAATAGCTTCATGTTGAGCTGTGTGAAGCTGGATGTCTAATTGTTTATTGAGCTTGTGGCAAAGAGAAAAACTTGAAACTCACCATAATTGCTTGCTGATGCTGCAATAAGAAAGCTATATTTCCCCATAAGAAAGCTATATTCAGTGTTACCCCTGAGCAATGTGGCATAATTTCTTGGCATTTTATCTTTTTCCAAATCACCAATCCTTAGAAAACATACTTCTGAAGCTGTGAAGAGCTGATTGTGTGACAGGATAGTTCCTTGTCCATACCTGTTATGCATAACACTACTGAATTTGTAATTTGAAGTAAATACCCTTTTTAATACTTAGAATAAATGTCCCATCACCTTAGGACTACAACAGAGGATCATTAAAAGTGACTACAAAGAGAAAAGCTTAGGTTTTGTTTTGTTTTCTTTCAGAAAAGGTATTTGGAGGGTGCTCTTCTTTTTGCTGTTCTTCTGCATTTCAAGCACATCTACATGTATGTGGCCCCAGCATATGGCATTTATTTGTTACGATCCTACTGCTTTACGGCAAATAATGCAGGTAAGATGGGGTTTTCCTCACTGGCTTTTGGGGGGAGTTGTGTTAATCACTGGAACTCAAGAGCTGCAGATAGAATTGGAACAAAATGACTCAAACAAAAATTCTGCTTGAGAGCAGAATAGTTAGGATCTTGAGGGATCTTTGAAATAGATTTGTTTTGTAAAATTCCTGTTCCTTTAAGAGTTCTTTGTTAAGAAAAATCAACACGAACAAGCTGCACGTGGCACTTGTCAGCCATAAGAATTATTCTGGGTATGGAACAATTTGACAGTATTAGAAACTATTTAAAAGACCTTCTTTAAGTTTCTCCCCACTTTTTAGCACTGAAACATGCCTGATACTCCTCATGTGAACATGGGAAGGTAAATTTGGAAAATACTGAAAGCTTGTATAATACAGGACCTGCAGTGTGGGCAAAAGAAATGCCAGCTGTTGAAGGAAGAAACCGAATATATTGACAAATTAGCAGTGTGCCCCTTTTAGATAGGTACTAGCAATTCCTTGTCAGTGAAGAATGCTTTGTCTCCCTTTCCACTTCCCACAGCAACTGTTTCTTTAATCTTTGTTTCTTGTAGATGGATCCCTGAAGTGGAGAAGTTTCAGCTTTCTTCATGTAACTCTTCTGGGACTGATTGTCTGTCTTGTTTCTGCTCTTTCACTGGGACCCTTCCTAGTATTGGTAATACCCCCTTTTTCACATGTTATTCCCCTGAACAGTTAGAAAATTTTGTTATAAAAATATAAACCATGTCTCATCTGAAGTGGCCATTTCTTTGGTCTTGTTTTCTGTAGGGTCAGCTGCCTCAAGTCATTTCACGGCTCTTCCCTTTCAAGCGAGGTCTCTGCCATGCCTATTGGGCCCCCAACTTCTGGGCTTTGTATAATGCCATGGATAAAGCACTGACAATTCTTGGTCAGTATGTTAATTTTGCTTTTTGATCCCTGTTTGCAGATAGAGCTTGCTTTATTTTAGTCTTCCCCGTTTGTGATGTAGGCAGTAAATTATGTTTTCAGATTGCCACACATCGTATGGTCCATATCATCCAGTGCCTAAGTTACCAGCAGTAGGTCAGAGATCAATCGCTTCCCTCTGCCATCCTTTGAAAAAAGAAAAAACTTGGCCATGTACTTAATTCAGCTACTTCATTTTCTTTATTAGCATTTATCAGTTTGTGCTTTTTTATATTTTGTTTTTAGGGTTAAAGTGCAATTTTCTTGATGGTACAAAAATCCCTAAAGCCTCCATGACAGGAGGGCTGGTTCAGGAGTTTCAGCACACTGTCCTCCCTTCAGTGACTCCACTGGCAACATTAATCTGTACTTTCATAGCTATATTGGTAAGAACAACTAATATTTTTTGAATTTTTTTCTATTTTGTCCCTAGTAGGTTTTAATTGATAGTATGCACTTCATATGAATTTTAATTCCAGGGCAACAGATACTTCATTACTAGTATGTAGTGACTGATAAAATGTGTTTAGTGGCTTAGATTGGCATTTTTGCATGCAATACAAATAGTGGGGAGTTGGCTGTGGTCTTTCAGTCTGCTTTTCCCTCTTGATATTTCAACAAAAATACTTCAGTCTCTACTCGTACATCCAAACGGATTGATTTCCTCCAGTGCAATATAACGCTTGTGCCACACAAGCACAACCTGGGTGCAGTGGTGTTTAGTAACATTGACAAATCTCTTTGGACAATGGCTTGTCTTCAGGATTGCCAGACTTTTCACTGAAGTCCTGTTTTTGCCTGTTGTTTCTAGCCCTCTGTTTTCTGTCTTTGGTTTAAACCTCAAGGGCCCCGAGGCTTTCTACAGTGCCTTGTTCTTTGTGCATTGAGCTCCTTCATGTTTGGCTGGCACGTGCATGAGAAAGCAATACTCCTTGCTATTCTGCCTTTAAGGTAAGCAAATGTGGTACAAAGTAGTTGGCCAAACTGAACCTGCAGCCACTTGTTGAGGAATCCTCAAAGGGAATCACTTTGTTCTCGGTATATTTCAGAAGAGGAACTCTTTCATAGTATGCCTTAAGCTGTAACAGTGTAGTGCACTTAAAATAAATTAATTTCGGGTGCAGTTCAAACCCTGATGGGTGCTGTGGTTCATATTGTAAAACGCTTGATAGATTGCTCAGGAGCCAGCTGAGGAAAGGGATCTTCTGCACTGTGCTTGACCAGAACAATACACAGTTTCTACCAAAAGGGTTTCATGCCTGCCTAGAGTAGAACTGAAACTGTAGTTCATAAACTGCCTGACCAGTACTGCTACAAACTGTATTTTCCTTCCTCAGAGATTTGGTGATGTTTAAGCTCTTGCTTGTGCTGGGCCTTGCTGATAGTTTTGTTCAGTGGGTGTGTGGGTTTGTGGTTTTCTGAGGGAGGGTTTCCTGGCTGATTTTTCTCCTGTGTTTTTATCTCTGAGGCCACATGGTTTGGAAGCAGGAGGCTTCATCACAGGTCCAGTGTTAGCAGGGATGGGGGTACTGTGAAACTGTTTGACTTGTCTCTGAGTCTTCAGTCAATTGTATAGTGTCCTACTGAAATTAGGTTTCTTTGCTAAAAGACAAAAGCATAACAAATTATTGCTGTTTTTAGCTTATTATCTATTCAGAGAGCCAAGGATGCTGGCATCTACTTGATTCTGGCAACAACAGGGCATTTCTCACTTTTTCCATTGTTGTTCACAACACCAGGTAAAATGTTCTTCTATTAGTTAATTTTTTTACAATTTGCAACATAGAGCTCAATAGTCTTGATTTGGTTGTCATTTTGGTTTAGTCACTTGCCAGTTGTTTGTGTTTTCTTTAGAAAAGGAAAATCTTATTTGTAGTGCTATCTCAGATAGTAATTATAATGTGATTATAATAATAGTAATTAATTAGATTAATTATAATAGTAATTATAATGTGTTCAGTATGTTTCTATATAATTGAAGTATGTGTATTGCAAATGCTTGGCATTTGCTTTAGTAAATGTTTATGCTTATTTTTAGGTATGCTAAGCAGTAAAACATGCAGGTCTGTAGAAAATAAAACCAGATTATGCAAATGTGACTAGTAAGATTTAGGGATACTACAATATATATATATATATGGCAAAAGTTTTTTATAATTAATTTTAAAAGTACATCATGTTCTTTGTTTTCCAGAACTTCCAATTAAAATACTGCTTATGCTGCTGTTTACTGTTTATAGCTTCTCTTCATTGAAATCCCTGTTCAGGTAATTAAAGAAATTTGATCTCAGTGCCAGCAACATTTCTTCTGGTGTTGGGAACAGCCATTGTCATAAGGGACAAGCAGCACAGAAAACTGATGCTGAGGAGTCAAATTAAGGTGTTACTAGTCAAAAGATGCTGCTGCCTCTGTTCTCAGGAGGCAGTGCTTAATTTAGGATTAATTGCAGCACGTCCTGGTTATTTTGACAGCTGCCCAGTTAGTCCCAGGAGGCTGTAGATCCCCACCTGCCTCATGCTCTGTTAAAGCCTGGAGTTGTGATGCTGTAACCTCTGAGGGTTTAATGTGGTATTCTAGCATTTACTACTAGGGATTTGTCTGCAGATTGTTTATCTTATTGTACTGTGGATTTTTGCAGTATTAGTTAGTATTTTAATGTGTGGAAAGGACAGGTTGTAAATAACATTGATTTGCAAGCTGTAATTTGTCAACAAAGCTGCAAGTATTTGGTTGGCATAACATGGAATTGCCGAAGTCACCCTGTGTAGTTCACAGCCTATGGATCTCTTACCACTTGGCCAAAGATAGTGCTTATCTTTATAATCCCTGCAGTCCCCACTTCCCTCTTTCCCAAACTTTTCAGGGCAAACCCGTGCTGTAACAAAGTACTGTAAACATGTATTCAGTACCTCAGGCACCTGCTTTTGTAGGTGATTTTCTTTCTTTAAGAATTCAGTCATTCTGTCTCAGGGGCTCTAGCTAAAAAACTCCATAGGAGCATAGTTTTTGTTAAGAGAGGGAGCTTTTGCAAGTTTCTTGTTTTTAACTTGCTGAAACATGAAATTCCCTTTAAACTACCTGCAGTAAACTCCAGCCATCACTGTCCTTTGCAAGAGAGATAGCTCACAGAAAAGTCCATCCTACAGAAAGCTTGGGGGAAGAGGTTAAAAAAATCTGACTTTTCCAGTCTTCTCTTGTAGAACAACTTTGGTGGAACAAGTCTTTGTATGAAGGGCTGTTCAGTTGTCTACTGAAACAGTGAGGTGAACAGAGCAATTGATGAGATTTCTACTTAGGCTTCCAAGGCATCCTGGAACTTGATAACGACATTGAGCTGTACTCTTGGTTATCACATTGGTTTTTCCCTACTGAAACTCTTTAACTTGTTATTGAAACCATTATTGTTATCTAATGGGAGATTCTCTTTGCACTGGGATAGCTGAAAAACATAATAGTTATTTTTAGTTAACATATATTTTAACACTACCTCTTTTTTAATTTCTCTGACAGGAGAGAGAAACCTCTACTTAACTGGCTTGAAACAATCTACCTCATCCAACTAGTGCCCTTGGAAATCTTCTGTGAAATTATATTTCCTCTGACCCCCTGGAAGCAGCACTTCCCTTTTGTCCCCCTGTTGCTGACCTCTGTGTACTGTGCTCTGGGAATCACATATGCTTGGCTGAAACTCTACATCTCTGTCTTGACTGAGAGAACTCCTGTCAGACAAAAGGCTGAGTAAAGCCACAGTGCTGGGACCAGTCCCAGGATACCCCTTGGAGGGGATTCCTGGCACAGTGAGGGGTTGTCACAAGGCCATCCAAGATGAGACACAGTGTATGTGTGCCATCACCACATGGGAGCTCTTCTTCCAACACTCCTGTACTGCCCAACGAGGATACCTCTGATCAGAAGTACTGTCACAGTGACAGGCAGGGCTGCTGGTAAACTGTGGAGTTTAACAAGGCCCAGACTTCTGTCCTGAGGAAAACCTGCCTGGTTTTCCCATTATGGTTTGAATTTGAATAGAAGTTGCTGTTGCAAATTACAAGGGGTGATTGTTGTGTGGGAGAGCATTGTAACTGTGTTCTATGTAATTTGTAAATTAAAAACTTGGTATTTTTTGTTTGAGCATTTCTTGCATTATTTTCTGCTCCTGTCTAAACCCTGGTTTTTGAGGGACGCCCACACAACTAAGGATATAGTGTGTAGCTGGAAACTTGTCCTGAGGTGCTTTGTCAAATTCTTGCACATTCAAATATAAAATTTTAATATGTCCATGTCCTGTTCATCTCCTTGTTTCATAGATACTTTGCAAATAGGTTTTTATATTCTTCTAGTAGCTCTTTTTTTGTACACCAGATAACCAAATTGAGGCATGCTACTCAAATGAAGGAGTATTTTAACGCTATTAAACGTACCAGGTAATGTGGCTGCATTAGCTGTATTTGTAGTTAATGTAAAATTCTACAACTCTAACAAAAGATCAAATGTCCACAGTTCCTGTAATGACTTAAGGAAAAGGTAGGTTGTTTTCTGCCTCTGTGGAATCGTGTTCCCCAAAGGATAGCAGTTATTTCTGCAGTAAATAGTTACACCTTTTAAACCCTACATAACCACCCCTAGAAGATGTTGCTTTGATGTTGGGGTCTGGTTTGGACTCCAGTGCTGACATAAAACTGGGAGGAGAGAGGGATGGATTTTTTATTACTACTATTACTATTTTTGACAGTAGTTTTTGAACTTTCTTCTATGTTAGCTGATGTATGGGATCCCTTCATCAAGGATAGCCAAGGGGTTAGTTATGCTTTTTGAGTTCTTTGAATATTTGGGGTGTTTAAAATAGAGTGGCTCTTTTTAGGGCAACAAATAGATTAATCACTGTGGTTGTTTCTGTAAACAAATACTTAGTACATTTGAAGTGTTCACTGCCAGTGAGTTCATATTCAAGACATTCTCACTCTGGATTTAATTATTTTCTCATAGTTTCTGCTTTTTTTACACTATCATGGGCTTTGCCATGTTGCTGTGGCTGCCAGTGGTGCCACAATGCTTCTTGTACTTCTATTTTATCTCAGCTTCAAGCCTCAAAGCTCTGCTCATGGTAAGGCATCCACAATGTTTATCTGTCTGGTGTGCTGTCCTGAGTAGGGAAATGTTAATATGCAAAAAAGCCCTGCAAACACCTCTCTTGGCTCTTCCCCAGCCGTGCCTTTGCACCTCCTGAAATCCTCCAAGAAGAGGCCACGCAGCAAAGCTGTGGGTGTGCCATCCCTGGAAGTGTTCAAAGCTGGGTTGGATAGAGCAACCCGGTCCAGTGGAAGTTCTCCCTGCCTAGGGCAGAGTGTTGGGAATAGATGACCATTGAGGTCCCTTCCAAACCAAACCATTCCATGATTCTGTGAAGTTAAACCAGGGCATGATTGTGGAAGTGGCCTTGCATCACCATTGTACCATCCCAGATTCAACTGAAGCATCTCCCACTACAGAGCAGCAACTGCTCAGCTTCCTACTCTGCGGATGTCAGGAAAATCCACAAACGCCAGAGGTTTATGTACAAAAAGGAGACAGGGGAGTCCTTCAGCTTTATTTGAATTAAGGGGGGAGTCCACTGGGGCGCACACCCGCAGGGTTTTCTCTCTCAGGGTTCCAGAGGGCGCAGCCTCCCTTGATCCTAAACTCCCAGCCACATCTTGTTTCTCTTCTTTCCCCATTGCTGAGGCATTAGGAAGGTACAGCCTTCCCGAACT
>NW_005054302.1:17016727-17017167 GCF_000277835.1 Geospiza fortis
CTAAATTATACATTTTTAGGAGAGAGGGTGAGGAGCCCTTGGGACCAGTAATGTGTTTTGTTAATGCAGGTTTCTTTAACGGTTCCGTCCACCGTGCTACAGTGGCAAATGATATAATGTGATTTCGTATTAATTAAAAAGGAAAAAACTAACACTATGGGTTAGGTCGCAGACTTTAAGCTGAGCTCTGAAAATTAATTGCGTTCGATTTTAGTGCTTAATTAATCCCCTAATTTACTTCCCGGCCGGCCTTGCTGGCCCTGCAGCGGGGCCGGCTCACCCAGTGGGGTTAGGACTGCAGGAACCCCCTTCCCGACCCGGCTGAGGCCGCTCAGCCTGGGAGTTTGGGGCGGGAATGGCTTTGTGGGGTGGGGAGTTGGATTTTGGGGTGGGTTTTTTGTAAAATAGCCATAATCGGGGAAGGCAGCGGAACCCCGGAG
>NW_005054302.1:17017449-17022292 GCF_000277835.1 Geospiza fortis
GGGGGGGGAGGGGGGCGGGCGGATTTGGGGTGACCTTGAGGGTTACAGGGGCTGGGGATGGGGAGGAAGCCCCGAGATCCAAGGCTAGGGGTGGGTAAAGGGAATATGTGGGCCTGGGAAAGGGGGGTGTGCGATTTGGGGTACTCTGAAGGATAAATAAAGGGGAGGGAAGGGGAAACAGCCAGCAGTGAGGGGCTAGAGGAGGTTTGGGGGCTGCAGGAGCGGGTATGTGGGATTTGGGCTGACCGAGAGGGATGTGGGGGCTGGGGAAGGGGAGGGAGCGCTGAGGTAAGGGAATGAGGAGATAGAAGGAGTATGTGGGGTGTGGGGCTTGGGTCACTGAGGGATAAATGAAGTGGGGAGGGCAAGAGAGGGAGTCCTGAGTTCGGGGGGGCTGTTGGAGGGGAAGGGAGTTCTCTGTGTGATTGTGGGGATGGGACTCAAGGGCTGGGAGCCCTGAAGTGAGGGATTTGGGGGATTGGAAGGGACTGGGAAAGGGACATCGTTTGGAGGTGGAGGGGATCTGAGGCGAATCCCTGAGGGTGGTGGGAAGGGGAGGCAGCCCTGAGGAAAGGGGGGCCTGGCAGGGGCCGTGGGAGCTGTGGGTACTGCAGGGACCTTGGCAGGGGCAAAGCAGAGAGAGAGGAATGTCTGGGGGGCCTGGGGAAAGGGGGCCCTGCCTGAGGCCCGCGGGGAGCTGGGAGAGCTGGGTGGGGACAGTTCCTCTCTCCTCCTGCTGCAGGTATTCACCGGCAGGTCCTGTTAGCTACCCTGGGCTGCGTTGTGGGCTACCAGCTGGTGAAACGTGCCGAGTACATGCATGCCAAGGCGGACAGAGAGCTGTTTGAGTACATCAGGCACCATCCAACGGACTTCCAGCCACCAGCAGGTACACTCAGCTGGTATTTTAGGAGAGACCTCAGCCTGCCATAACCTGTGTGCAAAGATTTTGCTGGGCTAAGGCTTCCACGCTCCTTCACAATCTAAATTGCAGCAGTCTAAAGGATTTTCTAATGTGAAAGTAGATATTATTATTGAGCTGTTGATAACGCATCGATGACTGCCTCTTCCTCCTAAAAGCTCATTTTAGTATAAAAGTACCAGAGCAAAAAAAAAAAAAAAGCATAGACCAAACTTCTACCACTGAAGAAGAAATAATGGAAATTAGAAGTCACAAGTTTTGTTCTTGTAGCTTCACAATTGTACTGTCTATTCCTGTAAAATGCCTGTTGCATGTAGATTCAGAAATCTCATGAATATTCAGAAAACAAGCAGAACAAGTGTAAAAAGAATAAATAGAAATGGCAGGAAACCTGAATTGGTGTTGGCTTAGAACAATGGTGAAGAACAGGAGTTTTTTTACTAAATGTAGTCACTGAGCCCAACGATGCAATGGCAAATTGGGGTGAAAATTGTCCATTTTCTAATGCAGTAGAATTGGGTGACTTTGGCAGTTGGATTGTGGTCTGCATCATGCCATGTTGGAAGGAGTATGTAGAAATAAAGAACTATAACTACTGAGATTCCTCCACAAGGACTTGTGGAGAGCTGTATGGGGGGAAAAAAGTTGTGCATTTAGTTACAAGAGCAAGCTAATAGTTTGCTGTGGGTAGCAAAAATCAGATTTTTTGTGGCTTTGTTAATATCAAAGATTTAACATGAAACAACTTCTGAATCGATCTCAAATGCTGATTAGGTTTTCCCACCTCTTGCAGAAAAGAAAAGAATAGGGCAGCTCTTGGAGGATTTCCACCCAATTCGCTGAGTGGCGACACATCACAGAATGAATTCCTGCCATCCTGAGAACTTCGGCAAGGTGGCTGCAATTCTTAAACCGTCCATGGCTTAAAAGATGAAACTTTACTCACTTTCATGTAATAAAAGCTTGATTAAATACTTATTGTTTAATTATTTGCTCTTCTGTTCCTTTATGATTTGTCAGTACGTGGATGACTGATACTTGTAACAGAATAATAATTTTGAATAATGTTTTTTTCAGTTGTTTTAATTGCAAGAATGGAAAGTTGTTCACACAACATATATTGTATAAAACTCAGAGAGCAGTTCTGTAAGTTCATATGTTTTATTTCTCAGAGGCATTTCTCCTGACCTTTGAACATGTTCTTGGCCAGACCCTGTAGATGCTGTACTCAAAGTCTCACTGTGAAATTCTTTCTGAACAGCTAAAAAAATACATGCTCTCCCTAATTAATTCCATCTCTATGTTTTTTATTATTATGTTGCTTTTTCTTTGCTAATAATAAGGATCCAAACTTTCTGTTGTCCCACTTTGTTCCTGGCTCCTGAATCCAAACACTGACCATATTTGGGGGGTGAGGAGGTTGTATTAATTTCGGTTTGGGAGATTCTTACTCATTTAGCATTTTGGTTCAAAACTCAGGTTTATCTCTTTTCTTCCTCCCATTGAGCCCAGTGCCAGGTCACTGCTCTCTGATGGATATGATGTCCCTAAACAGATTTAAAAGAAGTGCTGCCACTCTGATTTTCTTCAGCAATCTGGAAGAAGAAGATCTTTCCCCGTGCTGGCCAGCAACAGTGTGGGTGCCCTGGGAGCCTGTCCAGGGCAGCACAGAGTCAGCACCCCCTGCCACGCCAGAGATGCCTGATCTGCCCTGTCTGCCAGCATCCCACTGGGACCAGGGCAGAAACCTCTCATCAGCTGTGGCCAGCAGCAGTGGCCAGCAGCAGGGCCCCGTCAGGCCTTGGCGCATCCCTGGGGCAGCGTGGTGCAATGCCATGCAATCAGAGCAGGCAGAAGGTTCCTGTGGCACACCAGGCTCGGAGCCAGCTGCAGGGACAGCGGCTCCCAGAGAGAGGCCCACGGGTCCTGGGGGATGCAAGTGGCCCACAAGACGTCAGCAAGCCCTTCCAGCTGCCCCAGGTCACCAGTCTTTGGGGACATCCTGCGTCTTCCACTGGTCATGTTCAACAGCCATGGTCGGACCTTTACCCCGTGTCCTGCTGTGACACTTCCCTGGGGCAACACAAGCCTCTCCAGTGCTGAGTGCTGCCCAAGACCAAAGCCATGGCTGCAGGGGACTGCAGATGTCCCTCGCTGTGACACCAGCGGGCTTTGACCCCAGCCAGCCACCAAGGCCAGCACAGCCACTCACTCACTGCCCCACCAGCAGGATCAGAGAGACAATCAAGGGCAAGAACAAGAGAAGATGTGGGCTGAAATAAAACCAATGTAATAGGGGAAGCAAAAGCCATGCATGCAAACAGAGCAAAGCAAGGAATTCACTCACCATTTCCCATGGGCAGGTGGGTGTTCAGCAATCCCCAGGACTGCAGGGTCCATCACAGGTAATGGTGACCTCAGAAGACAGAGGCCATCATTCCAAGCGTGGCTCACTTCTTCCCCACACTTTATATACTGATGTCATATAGGCTGAAATGTCCCTTGGGTTGGTTGGGATCAGTTACCCCACCAGTATCTCCGCCCACGTTTCCATGTGCTGCAGTCCCTACACCAGAGTGACAGTACAGAAATGAGAAAAGAAAATTAACTCCGCAGCTGCCTAAACAAGCACAGCCAGCCATGTTCTCCAGGGGACACAGATCCCATCCTTGAGCAACAGCCAGATAAACCACCAGAGGAACATCGCTCCCTCCGTGGTGCTCTCCTCACAAGAAACCAGTCTCCATCCATTCCTTATGGTTCAACACCTGCCTCAGCAATCAGCATGGAGACCAGAGAGCTTCAAAAGCAGGGCTCCATCATGTCCCAGCCAGAGGTGCCATTGCAATGGGGATGGCCCAGGTCTCTCTCAGTATGCTGCTCATACTCCATTTCCTCAGGATAAGACAAGACTGCAACATTGCTCTGGCTTGACACAGAGAGCAGATCAGTTCTGAAATCCTCCCTCTGGCTGGAGAGAATTGTGTTTGTCCTCATTTGGGGAACTTGCTGACGGGCAGCTGCTTTCCTAGAAAAGCAGGACTCCTGGCTGCTGGTGCAGTGAGCTCCTTGGGTGTCTGTGGCCACAGAACTGGTGTTTGGGCAACCTGTCCGCAATTCACCGTCCTCCTGGGGAGCCCAGGCCAGGCCATGGCTCAGGAGAGGGGAAATGTCACCGCATGTATCTCCAAATGACTGTGAATCGTCCCCAGTGCCTCCTGCTGACACATCTCCCATGGCTCTGGTTGCCCAAAGCCCTCAGGACTGTGCTTGTGCTCCCTTGATCCTGGCCAGGACCCTTTCAGAGAGGGCACTTCTGGGTCTGGCCCCAGCTGCCTCCTCCAGAGCCCCCAGTCCCCTCAGCAGTTCACACCCCCACAGCTGGCTGGACACCCTGTCCCTGCTGCCCACGCTGGGGCAGGACAAGCCAAAGCCAGAGTGGTCTCAGCGGCTGAGAAGAATGGCCTGATCAGGAGAGAGGAGATGGGAATCTCCAGTGTTAACCAATGCTGGGACATGTGGACATGGACCTGGGATCTAGGGGAGGCTGCTGCCTAAAGGGGCTGAGACCTACAGCTCTGCTGCCCCTCACTGCTCCGTGACTGGGCTGAGTGTTGGGCAGACCCACAGCTTTTGTGCACAGAAATCAGGCATCAGCTTTTGTGGTGTTGCCGTCAACAAAAGGAAGAAACATTTCAGCCTGAGGCTGGTGACACAAAGGAACAGGTTGCCCAGTGAGATTGCACAGGCCGTGAGGTTCTACAGAGTCCTGAGCTACCTGGTCTAGTGCAAGATGTCCCAGCACACAGCAGGGCATTGCACTAGGTGGTCTCTGAAGATCCCTTCCAACCCAAACAATCCCACGACTCTGGGATTCTTTGTTTCGTTCACATTCCCAGCATGGCCCAGAAAAGATCCCAC
>NW_005054303.1:0-40138 GCF_000277835.1 Geospiza fortis
GCTCCATGTTATCTTCATATTTACCTGAAAATATACAACCTGGAAAAGCTGTCAGCCTGCTGCTGTTCAGAATTTGCCAAATGTGCTCTGCTTGTTCTCAGCTTTTTAAAAAAATATATATTTAAAATAATAATTTCCTCCAGACATTCTGTTAGGAGACAAAATATGACCACAATTTCATAAAGGTTTTACTGACTACCTTGTGAAGTGAAATTCTAGCCCAGAGTATTTAGCTGTCTAAGAATCTCTGTGCAACATCAACAAAATTAGTTTCTCAAGGGTTTTGACATAAAATTTGATAGATATTTCCTAATAACTAATTTTTTTCTTTAGATATTAATAAATAAAAATTCCTACACAAATATACCAGATGCCCTGACAATCAGTGCTGTCCACCTTACATAGCTGAATTAAAGACAAGTAGATTCAATCAGTAAATTAAATTAGTAAGTAAAACAGATTTTTAGTACCAAAGAAGATATCTTGCACTATTGTACAGTTACAAAAGCATAGCTAAAGTGTGAAAATAGCCTTGCTGATTTATTTTCCATCAAATTAATTTGTAGAGGAAGGTCATTTCTTGAGTAGCTCAGGTATTATTATTTTCTGTATTAAACACTTGCACATGTGGAAAATACTATCAGAGAAAAATGGTCTTAGAGCTACAGAATTAAGTACTCAAAATTTTAAAAATCCCAAACAATTAAGGTTATCCATGAAACTCGAAAGTGGCCTATTGCAAATGTGATTGCAAAACATCATGGCACTGTCTTATCTCAGTCTATACTGCCCTCAGCCTCTTTTTATCAGTGTATTAAGCATTGCATTACAACTTTCCCTTCGAATGCATCATTCTATCCATACCCTAGTCACTACCCACTATGCAGCTCTTGCTCCAAAGTCAGAATTATTATTTTCTTATGGCTCTTAGGTATCTGAGTGCTTCACAAATGCTGTGTTCTTTTAAGGACACACAGTGAATTGAGGACATGCTTTATCCTCCCAAACAAAAGGAGCCGAGGTGCACTGAATTCCAAAGCAGTATTTCTGAGAGTTCAATCTGAGACATTTTCGTTTGTCAGAATCATAATCATGCCTTATGTGTGGTACAAAGACACCTTGTCAGTAAGAGCATCTTTCAAGTCTGAAAATCAGTCTAAGCCTCTGGGTCAGGCCATTGTTGTCCAATGTTCTTGGAAGAAGCATCTGCCTGTAGACAGCAGAGTCTGAGTGGTCAATCTCACCCCACAGAGGGCTCTAGGAGCACTTGTTTTCCAGGGCAGCCATGGCCTGCATTGCTCAGCAGGTCAGCTGCCTTCCTTCAGCCCCCGTATCACTCGCTATGCGTTGCCTTGTTCATGCAAAAGAAGAAAAGATACCAACTATGCAGCATTTCTTTATTGCACCACACCAGTTCATGCCCAGAGCAGCAGGGAAGAGAACAAACTGAAGAAAACAGGGTAATTTCATGCTAGGACCACAAAATAGGGGGTGCTGGTGGAGGTGATGGTTTGTGAGAGGAGAAAAGGGGAATAAAAGTGGCAAACCCCCTCAATTGCAGCACTTTGTGCTTTACAGCATAACCTTGTACTTTCATTGCTGTTTCAATCCTGTAATTTATTACCACAAAAGGGAAAGCAGAACTACACCCCCAGCACAGGAAACTCGGTTGTGTGGCATCATGGTGACACCCCAGTGAGTCACCATCCGAGCTGCTGCCAGGGAGCTCCTTGCAGACCTCTGGGACCTCTTGAGGAACAGCGAGCAAAGCTCCTCCACTTCCTCAGCCAGCCCAACATGGGAGGGAGAGCTTTGCCCACAGATTTGCAGAGGAGAGGTGGATTCAGGACTGTGGGAGCAGCTCAGGGCTCTGCAGGAAGCTGTGCTTTCATGGTCCTGAGCTTTTCCACCCCTCCCCTGTAACCATGACCCCATACCTCCTGTTCTCTTCCTGTCCTGCCTGCTCCCTTCCTCTCTGTTTTATTCTCTACCCATGTCAGGCCCAGCTTGTACCTCTCAGACTTTTCTAAGTTTCCTTGTCCCACAGTCCTTGCTACTTTTTAATTTCTGCACACATGGGCTAACCCCAATAGGGAACTCAGCCCCACCAGCCACTGGCTCCCCCCCCCCCCCCAGCCACTGGCTCGCTCCCCTCCCCAGTGGGATGGGGGAGAGAATCAGAAGAATAAAAGTGAGAAAATTAATGGGTTGAGATTTAGAGAATTTGATCAGGAAAGATCATACACATGCACAAATAAAGCAAAACAAGGAATTAATTCACTACTCCCCATGGGCAGGCAGGTGTTCAGCCATCCCTAGGAAAGCAGGGCTCCATCCCACATAATGATTCTTTGCGAAAGCAAACACAATAACTGCAACATCTCCCCCTTCCTTCTTCTTCCCCCATACTTTATTGCTGAGCATGTTGCCTTATGGTATGGAATATCATAGAATGGTTTGGGTTGGAAGAGACCTAAAAGATCACTTAGTTCCAACCCTCTTCCACTCGACTGGGTTGCTCAATGCCCCATCCAGCCTGGGGTGGGGCATCCACAGCTTCTCTGGGCAGTTCCCTTGGGACAGTTAAGTCAGCTCACCTGGCTGCATTCCCTTTGTGCATTCCTGGCCTGCTTGCTGCTGGGGTGGGGTGAGAGGCCAAAAAAGTCTTGATGTTGTGCAAGGACTGCTCAGTGATAGCTAAACCATCCCTTTGTTATCAAGATTTTTTTGTGTCACAAATCCAAAACCAAGCATCATACGAGCAACTATGAAGAAAATGAACTCTACCCCAGCCCAAACCAGTGCCCATCTATTTGTCTCACTAATGAGGGCTGCCAATGATGTATCTTCTTCCAGATCTCCATGGCCACAACTTTTGGTCCTAATTAGTTGATTTCTCACCAAACAACTTTATTCTCTGTGTTGCCTAAGACAGGGTGATCACTCAGGTCAGGGCACAGACTAAAGTTTTCCTGTGCTCTGCTCAGGCCCCAGGTTGCAGGTGTGGATCTGAGCCTTGCCTGACTTGCTTGACTCACAGCAGCAGAGAGCTGTGGTTGCAAAAAAAGAAGACACAGCGCAAGCTGCCCCAAGCTTCAAGTTGGAGATACTTAGTGTAGGGTGAGGGAGCTGTTGGAAGTCCACCTTGGTCATCAGTGCTGCCTGTGAGGGTCCACTGCTCTGCCTCACCTCTTTCCTGAAACACTGTTTTTGTCTCAGAAGAGTTACTGCTTTTGTAAACATGGAGTGCACCACTCATATCTTCTGCACCACTCTCCTTCTTGCATTCATAAAGAGCTTTGCTGTCCATTTTTGAGCAAAATCACACTAGATGTAAGCTTAAGCAGTCACTTCATCCACCACTGATATTCAGCCATCTTGAATCTAAAATGTGGCAGATTTATAAGAGACAGTATTTGCACGTGGGTTATTCCCAGCAGACATCAATGCATTGTCTTTTGAACTTAGGGCTATAATGTGGGGCAGAATAAGTCTGAAACAGGGAGGAAAGTTATGCCAGGGACTGACACAGAGATCCTTCCCAGCCCTTTTCTCCTACCAACCCTTCTCTCTGTTTGTCTTCCCTAATCCTCATCTTTTCTTATATGCCATGACACACTTTACCTATTCAACAAATCCCACCTCATTGAACCTAACTCTGTTAATAGGCAGCTTTAGATTAGGACATCAGTTACTATTTGCTAAACTACTGCAGGAGTACCCACACAGAAAAAGTACAAGCAAGAAGCTCTCAATTGCAGAAGTCTGCCCACACAAAAAGTCATATAAAGTTTGATTGCACTGATATTAAATTATTGTGGTAGTTTGAAGTTTTATGAAGCCATATTCATAATAATGTCATTTTAGTACTCTGTACTTAAACACATTAGACCTGATTCCATACAGTAGGTAGTTGCTATTTGGGGGAAAATAACCTTCCTTCTCTGATGTGGCAAAAAGCTTTTTCATAGCAAAGCTATGGCCGCTAGAGACTATATATAAATGAAAAGGTAGTATCTAATAAAATATATATAGCTAGGTACCTTTTCCAGACTTTTGTAGTGCATTGCTTACTATGAAATAATGGAATGTTATTTAGTGTTTCTCCTTTTAATAGGATAGGGAAGAATTCAGATTCTTGTTTACAATTAATGCCCATCACATGCAAGCTACTTCACACAGCCAGTCAAATTATGTTATTAGTTCAAGGATGAAATATGAAGCTATCTGTTTGCAGATTGTTAATTACTAGAGCAATACTGAACCTCACATGCAGCTTTAGTTCCTAAGATATTACCCAGAGGTCATATAATCTACTTATATGGCAATGTAGGTATTTTTAGTGATTTAGAACATGCCAGGTATTGTCTTGACCAAATTTGAGATTAAATTGATACGAACAGTTAATACAATAACAATTGGAACCAGCATTAGGTTACCCAGCTGAATGGGTGAGAAAATAGAACCATTTTTTTAGGACTATTGCTGGCTGCACACAGTTGACTGCTTGTTTGGGAATTTATTTCATCTCTTCAGTTTTACTCTATTAGATTGGCAAAGTCCTCTTACCTGCAGGTTTTCTAATGAATTTGGTATACTTCTTGCTGAGTGAATAGGTTGCTGTTAAATATTTCAGTCTGGGATTTGACCCATTTTGCAAATTTATCACCTTCCAGCAAATTTGATCTCAATTTTATGTTTCCAAATAAGAAAAGTTCATCACTCTTTTCATCACAAACCAGTGAGAGCACCACTCTGTGATCATTTTGTTCTGTTCCTGCACTGACAGCTCAGTGCCCATGAATTCTGGCAATTAGGCATGATTAGCTGAACAAGGCAGATTCATCATTAGCTCAGAATTTCTTTGATTCTGGCGATCTAGGTCAGACAAAATGAGGCTTTGTGGTTTAACTTAATTTTTTATTATAAAAAGAGAAGAAAGGTTTAAAAGGAAAAAGGTGTTACTGACATAAACAAAGGTAGAAAAGCCTGACTGATGGACTTAGGGAGGAATAAAAAATGAGTGTGTTTGGCAAAGCACTCGCACAGAAGAGCTCTGCTAAGGATGATGAGAGATTTCTGTAGAGCCAGCTCTGGGAGAATCCCTGCAGAGAATAGAGGCAAGTGGGGGCAGAAGTGTGTGAGGGAAGATCTAAAATAGATAAAAAATGTGAAACATGCAAATGGCCTTGGGAATGCAACCTACTACAAATGATAGCAGCCCTGCTGCAGAGGCAAAGCTGCCACAGCCTGCATTAAGCTGAGCAAGGGTTTGGGGAACAGTGCCTTGGGAGGAGTGGGATGCAATCCTTTGTGTTTCCAGTTCCAGCCATGACTAGGGATGGCTTGGCTTTCTGCCTAGTCTTCAAAGCTGACTCTGCCTCTTGTGCTGCAATCCATGTTTCCAAGCTGGGTACTACTTTTTTAGGGTGTTTGCTCTATATCCAGTTATTGCCCACATGCAGTTCTCCTCAATTTTTAAAATATTAGCAGACCTGAGTTTAGGACTTATCTTACAAGGGACTAAGCTTGAATATGAGCTAGTTGATTGAAAACTGTCAGATGAGAGCTTAAAACATATATGGAACACTTATGAGTGGTTTAAAAGACAGAACTATATTTTTCAGTTCCTTTTTAACCTCTAGCCCTATTTTTCTATTTCATCCCACCAGTTTTAAAACTAGTGAAACAGAGACTATGACAAAGGTATAGCAGGTTCCAAATTAACACTTAGTGGCAAAATCAAATGCAAGCACTTTCCTCATTTTGAATAGTTTAGGAAATAGTCCAGAGAAAGGAATATGGTGCAGAAACATCCAGCCCAAGTTCATTGGTTCAGATACAACTTGCAAGTTGAATTACTGCCAGCAAATGTCTGCTCTCAGTCTGCAGAGACCTCCTTGTAATGTTACCTCACCTATGGTTGCCTATTTGCCTTTCCCAGGTGTTGCTGTGGCAGGGGACCTACTGTCTCCCAGTCTGGTGCTACTCCAGCTGCTGAATAGATGTCTGTCCTTGTTTTCAGCAGGCTGAGGACACACAGCAGTGACTTTAAACAACGTGGCTCTGCAGGCCACCCTGCAAACAGAGCCCAAGGCTCCACATGTTGCAGTGGTGACCAGGGGCTGCTCGAGCTGCAAGGCTTGGCCAAGTGTCCTGATTGTCACCCTTTGTGAAAGGACAGGGACTCACTGCTGTGGTGACACACATGCTGGCCTGCATTGTCACCCAGGCACTCACTGCTGTGGTGACACACATGCTGGCCTGCTGCAGACTTGGGCCCACCTACCTGCCAGGCAGCAGTCACTTCCTGGGCAGGTTTTGCAGCCTGTGCCAAGCACAGGCAGGGGATGAGCCCAGCCCAAACCAGCCATGAGAGCCCCACACAATGCTCCAGCTGCTGGGAATTACTCAAAGTCCCTTCCGGCTGCTCCACAGGACTGGGCTGGAAAAGAGATTTATTGTTATTGTTGATACCATTATTTGTGCAAACAGGCTGGTGTGAGGTCCCCACTCACTGCTTTTATTGTCCTTCACAAGGAAGTCAGCCATGGAGCCAGTTCCTTCCAAAGCTTCCCTGTGCCCTCAGGAGCAGAGCAGCCGCTGGGCCAGACCCTGTCACCGTCTGACTGCTGCCCCCAGCCCAGCACCTGCGGCTCACTGGCCCCTGCACACAACTGCCTGGCCCAGGCAACGTGACAGGGCATTTGCATGCTGGCAGGTGGGGAGGACTGGGGGAAACTGGTCTCTGCTCAGCAGCTCCCAGTGCTGCCACCTGGGATACAACCACAGAGAAGGAAACACTTAGGGCTGGATGCTGGCTGTACGCAGCATCATTTCATTTCATTTGTGAACGAAATGTCGGCAGCTGAACCATCAGAAACAATTGGCAAATTCGGGTTTAAACTTTATTAACAACTTCTCTCTTGTTAATTAAATGAAACACCCCTATGTCCCTCTGTCAGGACCCAGGACATCCCTCTGGCTGTCTTGAGCAGCCAAGACCCCTGCCTGGGCTCTCAGAGACCCTGGCACAGAGCCCAAAATGCCTGTGGTTTTGATTATGACCCATGGAGCACGTTACCAACCTTAGATGAAGATCTGCAAGCCATGACAAATTAAGTAGAATGATAGTGAATTTATCATAAGGTAAAAAAGTAGATTTTGGGGTTTTTAGAATGGGGATTCAGGGGGGCAAATGGAGGGATCTGGGCATGTCCAGCCTTTCTCCTTCTTTGTGGCCTCCATCTTCTGCTGTGATGTTGGCACTTACAGATTGGTTTGGAGTAGAAGCTCACTGTCTAACATAGGTGATAGGTATTGGAAAGTAATTGTAAACATTGTATATGTAGTTTTTAGTATAAAGACATAACACCGCCCTGGGGGCAGGCAGTGTGCCTGGAACTGTCCTGCTGGACGGACCTCAGCAGGACAGGAGAAAGAATTTTATAGATAAGATACAATAAACAACCTTGAGACTGAGAAATGAAGAGCCCTGACTCCTTCTTCAAGTGCTGGGCTGGGAAAAGACACTTTTGAACTCTTCTCGGGGTCACTCTGACAAGCTAGAGACCCCAACATCCCTCTGATCCTCAAATACAGTATATTTGATATTCATGTGCAGAGGGAAATTTTACACCTTTAAACCTCCCCATTCCCCAGCTGTTTATATTGTGTGCCAGTCACATGGTTCAGTGTTTTTTCCTTTGTGGGTCAATATGAACATCTTTAGTACTTTTACGATTGGTCTCTATAAAAATTATCAGGAAAACATATGCCAGGAAAGAATGGTCATTTAGATCAAGGGATAATTCTAGAAGGACAAATGGGTAGGAGGGTCCCAGGGTAAACCTACCCTGGAAATTAAAGTTTTCCTGGCATTGGAATAATGGCAAGGATTTATGGCAAAATCGTTGTTTTTCCTTTGTCTGGTCAGTCTCCCTTTCCTAACTGAGAAGTTGGCTCATTTTTTTGGCTTGAACTTGGCTGTAGATTTTAAATATTGTGTAGCAATTACAGATCATGCTCATTATGCCCACAGCAAACTAAGCAGAAGAAGAGCTTTCAATCAAATCCATCAAATTCTGTCTTATGCAGCTCCCTTGCTTTGTTTTGGGGTTTTTTTTCCCAGTTAAAACACCCTGAGTGTTTTGCAGTGATGCCATTAGGGAACTGCCTGCCTGCATATAAACAGCATTGTCACATTATTTCCATATGTCCAAGTGATTAACTCAGCTTCTGCCTGTCTTCATTTTGTCTTTTTTTAGATAACTAACAGAGTTTCTGAAGTGTGTACTCAGGTCAATGAGCTCAAGAACTAATGCTCAAAGAGGAGGACTTACTGGGAAATAAAAAGAAGAGCTCAATAAGGATTTATGACCCTGTGTCTGGTGAGGCTGAAGGCTGATCTGAGGCAATAGTGACAGGTATGCTATTATCATATGCCAAATATTTAATTTTTTGCTGGAACAAGTTTGATAGTGACAGTTGACTTCCCCCAGGGCAAGTGGCCTCTTATGGATGTTATCTTCACTGTCAGCCTTGTTGGATGTCTTGAAGGACAAGCTGAGACCTAATTGGGAGCTGGATAGCAAAGGGCTCATGCATAGGGATCAGCCCCGGGCTGTGGGTAGGTGGGATAAGGAAACATGGAGTTATGAGTTCCAGGCTGTATGTGTTACGGGGTAATTAGAAGATTTCAATCTTCAGGGGTGCACAAACTCTGTTATGCAAACAGTCATTGCCTGAATTATTCACAACACATTTAAAAAGATAAGGAAATTAAATATAAGATATATGCACATAAATCATTTTGAGATGTTCCCAGTTCCTGCTGTGGTCAAGAATGAAGCCCAGCTTTCATTACTAGCTCCTTTTCTCACCCCTTTCTAACTTAGAAAATAAAATAAAAAGAGAAATATCAATTTTGCAGCAAATATATTTGGGTTGGTCACTCTTCGAGATTAGTATTATGGAGGAGGTTGACTGTCACCTTTATGCCTTTACCCATAAGTGTTTTTTGGGTATTTTTGCTTTAAAAAGAAAATTAACAAAGAAATTTAATGCAAAATGTGCAAGTGAACAAGTTCCAGGATATGTGCAAGAGAAGTTTCTAATCACCTCGTTGTGCAACACTAGGGTTAATATAAAGTTACATAAAATATTTTCTCCAGTTTAACTCATACCTTGCAGACTATCCAGGGACCAGGTTTTCAAAGTCAGTAATATCTCAGTTGAAAAGAGAACAGAAACTGCAGAAAGGCAACTATTCTTGAAAAACATCCAGCCTCTTTTCAATGCAGTGCTATTCCGTAAATCCAGTGCCTACCTGGATCATGTTAGAGGATACAAGGTCACAGACCAAATGAACTTCAAAAATATACTGTGCAATAATCTACTCACAGGAAAATGCACATGTGTCTAACAAGTGTCTTGTCACTATTAAGAAATTGGTAAATTAAAATAAGAGAAACAACTGTGAATGGTGCTATAAAAGAGATCCTAGCATCAAAGAAGGCTCAGGATCTGGGGTTTGGCTCAGATCCTAAAGACAGTCCAAAAAGCTCTGTGGATGGCTCAGTAAATTCTTAGGCATCAGCAGTATTTGTAGGCAACAAGATTGGTGGATTCAGTGTATGTACATATTTTATGATACGGAAATATTGCAAAATCATTTTACATGGCTTGATCTGCATGGCTGTGATATGACAATTTCAATGATGGCTAAATGGGTGCACCCTTTTTGACCCAGTGAAATAGTGAAGGTGTTCACTAGTGTTTGGATTAGCTCTTACCAATACTGTGTCCCCTGAGCTATAATTTGTGTTAACAGCTGATGTGAGCACTAAGTACTTAGGGCTGCACTGATGAGGTCGATATTTCCAGGTGCTCTGCAATCCTATGAGGTGCTGAGAGATTTCTAGTGAAGCCAGTAAGAGGGAGACTGTGAGCCTCTGGCTGGCTTGAGGCTTTGCAGAGCACAAATTAGGTCCTATCTACTTCTCTACACTTTAGCTGGAAATGCTCACTCCTTCATGCTGGGTAGTTATTGCTCTGCTTTATTACAGCTTATGAGAAACTAACAGAGTAATAAGAGTCAGGGTTTTTCATAATTGTATTGGAGTAGTGATTTAACAGGACATCATGTTTTTCTGGGCAGATTTTACAAAGCTTGTTTTAGTAATTTGGAATGAAAACACACAAAGCAGTGCAGTCCTATTACCCAGTTAAAGATCATTGGAACAAATACACAACGTCATATGTAATAGAGTTGGACGGCTTATTTATTTGGAATAAAATACTGAAGAATTGCCCCAATTAGACTGATGTTTGTCCAGACCATCTTTGTGGGACTTGAAAAGCAATTACTGTGCTCTTCTTGCTGTTCTTTTCTGGATTTTTCTTGCTCTTCTCACACTTGCTTGATCTCCTGGCTTGCTTGGTTCATGGCTACTGCAAGCCATGCAATTTAAGAAAATACCTACAAACTGGGCTGTTGTGTTTTTGCTATACATATGTATTCAAACAAAAAAAGAAAAAAGGCAGTATTTGAAGATAGACAGAATCTACTGACATCATCATAGAGATCTTTCTAAGGACCTGGAAACCTGTCAAATGAGGCATGGGAAACAGGAGGACACACACTTTTCCCTCCACTCTTTATTCGCACAGAAAACACCAGGGTTTGAGCTCTCTCTGTGTCTGGCAATCTCCTGGACATGAACATTTTGTGCAAGACCACACAGGAAAAGATGGCATGCTCTTGAATCTTAAGAAGATAACAGTCCACAGAGATGCTGCCCTGCTGGGAGCCTGCCTAGTCCTGGGTGTGCAGACCTGGTTCTTGGTGCCTCTCCCATATTCTTCCTGTCTGCAGCACTTGCTTCTGCTGCTGGTTTCCTGGCAGGCAGTTGTACTGCAGCTGCAGTGAAGGTCCTTACTCTGATTCCCAGGGTGGATTTCAGATTTCAGTCCTGCAGTAAAAGCCATCTCAGGACTTTTCTGGAAGTTGCACCAACTCAGGGACTGGTAGCATTGATCAGGAGAGGATGTGAGCCTGGGAGGTAGCCCCCAGGTGTTTTATCCCCCAGGATGTGCCCATTCCAATGTAAATCATACCAGGGTTTAGGTTTAATTTTGCTTTCTTCACATAAATTTTACTTAAATTGAAGGCTTACAGCTAGCTGCCTCTTTCTGCTTTGCAGCATACAGGATGAACATAACGTGTTCTTTAAAACATTGAATGATGTTCAGGAGGGCTGCAAAGACTCATAACCTGTTCAAATAATAACTGCAAACCTCCTGAGAGCCCTGATAATATTTTAACCAGTCATCATTCCCCAGGCTAGTGAAAAAACCCTGTATCACCCTATGTCTGCGCATGTAGCACTGGAAGGATTCATCACACTTCCCGTTTTTCTCAGAAGCTGCCTGCACAGCCGTGTGGGGCTCTTATGTCCTTTTGCAGAACTGAACTGGGCATCTTTTCAGAATTACAGAGAAAAATGCTCACACCATAATCACAAGAGGGAAGGAGCTTCGGGTTTTTTTTTGCAGGCATTTGGACATATGCATTTGTTTGCTACAAGCTATTTCCAGCTTCAGTGGTGAATATAGTAGTCAGAAAAGGGTTAATAACTTCCCTGCAGTTGCTAGGTAATGCTGTCTTGTCATTGGGACCACTTACTAGTTAGTGACAGCCTTTCTGATGATGTAATGCTTAAATAGTCATTGTGGAGTGCATTAAATTACATTTTTATTTTTCTTGTTTCCTTTAGAAAGCTAGGAAATGAAACATAAAATGATATTATGGCTGCATGGATAAATCAGCCAAAAGCCAGAAAATACAGGAGCTGAACATTAGTCCAAGGAGACATCTTCATCTCTGAGAGAGTGAGCTCTTTTTGTAATGTATTGTAGTACAGCTGCTGTTAAAAAGTCTTGTTTCTTCATAGTTCTTGGACCAAAGTAGGTTGAAATGACAAATCCAAATGATGGGTCTCTTCAATACTATGCATGGAAATATCAAACAGGCTTTATTACAGTTAAAAAATTCTTTGTATGCTTTTTTTTTTCCTTATTTTTGTTTAATTCAGCAATTAGAGTCACTCAGAAAACAACAAGCACTGTTGGGATTCGGGTTGCTTTTGGACACAGACCAAACCTCCCAAATCCACATGCAGACCAAGGTGCAGCCAGAACTCATGCAGTCAGGTCAGTTCAGAGGTGCATTCTTTGGGTATCAGATCTGAAGAAATTGCTGATTTGTTTCTAGGTAACAGGAAAACACATTGAAGTGAATACAGCTATTCAATAAACATTTCATTCTCATTTCTCTTCATTTCCCTCAGCCATGTGGTCCAGCTCTGCGTCCCTCCTTTCCTAGACTGGGAAATACTGCAGGAAGGAATTGAGTCTCAGTGGGGTTTTAGACCCTTAAAGTCCTCAGGGCTTGAGAGTCCTTGACCCTGGCTGTGGCAGACCCCACCTGTGCTTGCTCTCAGCCTCCTGGGACCCCTTCCTCCATTCCCTGCCATTCCCCTGCCCCTGGGGACTGGGGATGCTTTCACAAGGCAACACAACCCCAACCAAGGCTGCTTTAGAGTGACCACAGTGCAGGCTCAGCAAGTAGTCCCAGAGCAGCATTCAAGTTCTTCCTCCACGTGGCCTTTTGTTTTTCTCCATGAAAAAGAAAGAGTATTGGGAGTCTGGGTACTTAGTGCAATTGCAGTGTCTGACCATCTTTTCATGCAAGCAAGGCAAATCTGCTTGTGGATGCTATTCCAGAGGCAGGACCTTACACTAGATTAGACAGCAGGCACATCATGGAGAAGCTGGTATTTACCTAGCTGCCACCAAACAATGGAGACAGAAAGGTACAGTTAAACACCAGGTTCTTTTTTTCACCTCTTTGCATGATCATTTGTGAACCTTCTGGTGACTAGGAGAAATTGCATGCTCACTCAAACCTAGATGAATGTGCTGAACTCAGCCCAGATGCTGCTGAGAGGGGCTGCCTTAGCCAGTAACAGTGACAACCCAGCATCTTTGTACTTCCCATTTGTCAAATTAAAAGGTCCTATTTCAGGCTTTCCCTCATGTATACTCCTACAGTGGACACATGAAAGGAGACCAATTGCTCCCTGACTGAGATATGTGTGGGACTCAGTGTCAGGAGAGAACAAGAAATCTGCAGGCTTCAGCACCCAGCTTTTGTATGCTGCTGACAAAACTAGCAGGAATAAAATATGCATGCTGAAAAGAAAAGGGGAAATAATTGTTTCCTTACATGAGCCTTTCTCTAGGATCTAGGACATGCAGTCTTAATAATGGTGGACACTCCACAGAAAACAATACACAGGGTGAGATCATTCTTGTAGTCAGGTTCAGTACAGGCATTATTTAACAGGACTGCAGAGCACAGAGATTGTTTGCAGGGCAAGTCTCTCCTATGCCAGGTCATTCAAATGCTCGTGGCAAGTGCAGTTACTGCTGATATGACAAAGTGGTAGCAGGAAAATAACTGACTACAGACTGTGAGCCACTTTAGATAGAAAGATTTTATTATGCTGAGTTTTAGCCCATATGTAGGTAGCTATAATAAGTAGGATGAAGTATCACCATAGCTGGGAATGGCATTACCAGTCACATTTTATTCCATTTGATTAGATGGGAGAGTTCATCCTACTCACTTGTTTGTCTCATCTCAGAAAATATAATCCTGTAATACAAATACCTGCAACAAAACATCATCCCAGCTGAAGGAGCAGAACTGTTTTGAAGTTGTCCTGTTGTGCATTTGTGTTTCTCCCCACACAGAGCAGGTGGTAGGTAGATGCCTGCTGCAATGCTGAATGTCTGCACGGAGGGCTGACAGACGTGTTTGTGAGGTGAAGTCTGGTGTTCTGATTTGCTCATTTCTGAATCCTTCATTAACAGTGGCACCATGTCTGATGCATGAGAAGCATTTGAGAGAGTTACAGAAGCAGGCTTTAAGGGAAGGAGGTTTAGCTCCACAAATCAACACCATCAGAGATAATCCCAGCTGATGATTCTCTCACTGTTTCCCACTTAAGTAATAAAATCACAACAGAGAGTGAAAGAGGATGGTGATTGCACCACATTACTAGTGAAACTGAGCTATCATGTTGGTACTCTTTGCAAATACTTTTCAGTTGAAGGATCAGTGCTCTCTGCAGTCATCAGTTACTCCAAGGGACACTTCTAACCATGCTGTCTGAGGTTCCTGCCTGTGATGCTGGCAATTCTTGCTGCCCTGCATTCCACAGAAACTACACAGCATGCAAGCAGTCCTCCTGTCCTCTTCCAAGTATAAACCTTGTCAAAGTGTGGCCCAGAATTATTTACCTGGTCTGTAATGCATCTAATTGCAGATAACCACAGCCACCTGAATCAGTATCTGGTGTAGCTCTGGTGGTGCTGCTCGGAGTGAGCAACGTTCCCTCTTCAATTTCCTTTGGCTTCGGAGAGGCAGAGCATTGTCCTCATTCACTAGCTTTGTTGCAGCAGACATGGACTTTGCTTAGCTAACATGAGAAATACACAGATCAAACCAAATAGTGGAATAAACTTATATTTCCAGTTTCTATTTTTCTAAGTGTATCTGAACCTAGACCAGTGTCTGTCCAAAATGTCTCCCAACACTTTGTGGCTTCTGCATGGATCCACAAACCTTCCCCATTCTTGCAATCATTTTCGTTGACTATGGCTTATTCTGCAAGTGACAAGATTTTAGTTAATATAAAAGCCTTCTCCAAAGCTTTCTTTTTGTCCCTACTTGCACCTTGCCAGGTTAATGAGTTCTAGCAACAACATCTGGCTTCTGTGTCCAGCTGCTGCCAGTTTCCAACCTCTGTTGTCCTCCACCCAAGCCCTCTCATGGTAGCATTGTCTGCAGGATTGGGCTCCTGACAAGTTATTTCCATTCTGTGCATATGCTGTGTCATTCTCATCAAATGGCTGCAGGGATTTGTTCATGCCTGTCCCCTCCTCAATAAACCTGCAATTTGGGAAGCAGATTTCATTTTGCTGATTTTTTTCTGACTATTTATTATGCTGGGTTTCTAAGGCACTTGCACTTGGCTCGGTGATTCCTCAAAAAGGGAACGGTGCCTATTGTAGTTAACCCTGTTCAATGTCTAATGAATAATTAAATAGCATGTTGCCTGTAGCTCAGCTTTGTCAGTTTGGTCAGTCAATTGCTGGTTTGCTGCTTCTATCAAACAAAAACCTTGCTGTGAAGCTTGCTTAAAATTCAGCATTTGCTAATTAGCATTGTTTCGAATGTAATTCTAAGTGCCACTTCTTCAGGCAATTCAAGAGAGCAATGTAGAGCTTCAGTGTCTCTATGGAGACCATCTATAATTTCAAAGACAGAAACAACCGTTTAATGCCTTGTAATACTTAAAAAAAATCACCAGTAGCTCTTTCCAAAATACCCCCAAAATACCAATAAGAAAGGATGGGGCCCTGCTCATATACAAAGCCAATTTGTTGAAGATCACTGAATTGTCATAGAGATGATTCAGTGAAACTAGTTGAGGGCTAAGTTAAAGCACCAGGATTAGTCTCAGGGGTGTAAATTAAATACTGAATAAATATTTAAAACGCAAAAGATCAAATCATTAGGCACATGTGCCAGCTGTAGGAAGGTAAAACCATTTTGTTAGATTTATGAAGAGAAACACCAAGAAATAAATTCAACAGCCCTGCTAACCATCTGGCTCACAGGACCATAAGCCACAAGAGATCTTGATTTCAGAGGCAGAAGTGGAGAGGGTTAGATCACCCACACTGGGCATCTTGCCTCCAGCAACGCCTTATATCCAATTCCTCAGAGAAAAGCAGCTCTGGGTGACACAAAGGCAGAGTCTCCTGTGTAGAACCAGTGACCATGACCACACAGGCAAGCTCTCCTGGATGAGCAATGCAGGATTTGTGTACAAAGCTGTGCCTCCTCCTGTACAGAATATTACAGCTGCTCAAAACCCAAGCTGGTGGTGCTCCAGGCTGCCAGGGAGAGGAGAGCTGGCTGCCTGCAGCAGGACACTGGGATAAATGCAGCTCCTCGGGCTAAATGCAGCTCTTTGGGCTTGCAGAGAGGTCACTGATTCCTGGGAAACTCCCAGACCATTGACAGAGAACAGTGCTGGGTATGATGTGGGGAAAATAAGCAGAGCAAAAGCCATGTTTCCTACAACTGAGGAGCAAAATAAAGGAGAAAGCAGATAAGGCAGGAGAAAAGGTGCCAGCAGCTGTGAAAGAGCCCCGCTCCAGCTCAGACCTGTGCTTAGCACTGGGCAGCTTCTGGAAGCTTCCTCATCTGACGGCATGTCAGGACAGCAGGAAGGGTGGGAAAGGGAAACTAGGAAAGGAGGAAGAGACAGGAGAGAGCCTGGATGGGGGGAAAAGCCCTTCTCAAATTTGGTGGAGACACCAGATATGAGGAGGGAGAAGCCCTATTGCACAGTCAGTGGGGAAACAGCACCCCTTGAAAGGCTCAGCTCTGTATCAGGCAGACTTTGGGCAAAAATACTTCATGCCCTGAATTTCACAGGTCAGACAGAATACAATGAGTTCAAATCTCACCATGCAACCTGTGAGAAGACACAGGCATAAAGGTATGATACTCTGCCTGAAAAAGAGCCAGCAGAAGTTAAAGAAAACATCTAAAACTGAGGTCTTTGTTGCTTAAAGATCCCTACCTTTTTCAAGGTTTCCTTGAAAACATCTGCTCTCCTGGTGTGAAATATCCTAAAATAAATAATGCTGTCTTCTCCAATGGTGCATTATAATCAGAGTAGGAGTTTTTAAAAAAACAAGTGGAAATGTGTGGTGTAATTTCTAGCAGAGCTGATCAGAGATCCGTTTCCTTACATCCTTAGAGGTATTTTAATATAGTAGGATTCCTTATTGTACCTTGTTAGATCACAGGAAAGATTTACTACTCAAAATTGTAAAGGAATACATTTTACCATATTCATTGTCTCATTTCCGTTGCCCCTTTGGCAATAATGTTCATTAGTGTCTATAAAAATAGACATTTAATGAGATGTTTACTTCATTTCATTAAAGACTAATATTTTTTGCCTGGAGTACAGTATCTGCTTAGTCTTTTTTTCTACATTAGATACAAGTTGACTACATAACTCAATATTAGCAGGGATTATATTCTTTAATACAAATAGGTTTTTTCTGGTTTTTTCCTTATTATTCACTTACTGTTCCAGCTGATGCCAACTCAATGCACTTCATGTTTCATATGCAGCAGTATTTTTCTAGAAGAAACAAATGCTTTTTGCACACCACCTCTAGTTTTTAGGTAGATTATTAGGGTTTTCTTGTCTTGCAACTTCTTCATTTGGTGCAAGAATTTATAGTGCTTATACCTTATAAATAAGGTATAAGCAGCTATAGGATGAAAGGAATGTTTTGGTAAGGGCACATTTCACAAGTCCTATTCAGCACATAGAATCACAGAATCATAGACTGGCTTAGGGTTCAAGAGACCTAAAAATCATCTCTCTGCTGTGGGCAGGAAGATCTTTCACTAGACCAGGTTGCTCAAGAGCCTCATCCAGCTTGGTGGCTCACTCCACTGCTGTCCGTGCCAGCTTGATGCTCAGCTCTCTCATTTTTGTTTCCTCTTTCACCTTTATCTTTCTGCTGTTCCGGTGCTACTCTTGCTGTATGTGAGCAGTTATCAGAGCCTTCAGCATCCATGTTGAAATTCTTTCCTCACGGAAGCTGCTGCCTCACCCTGGTCCAGCCACAGAGCTGTGCACACTGCAGCTGTCCAGTGTCTGCATGAGCACACAAAGGTGCAGTTCTGCAAGCAAATGTCTCACAACCACAGGTTTGAGTCTTGCATCACAGCTACGAGCTGAAGAAAGTGAAGAGCTGGGAGCCCCAAATCCACAAAGCAGGCAGTGTACGAGGGCAGAGCTGGCCATGCCAAGCCAAACAGCAGCAGAGTTGAATCAAGCCAGATGTGTTTTTCCCAGAGTCTTACCCTCAAATATCATCCTTTTTAATCAGCCAACATTTAGCCTGAACTTATGCCTCATCAACACAGCCACATTTCTGTCGAACTTTTTTATTTTCTGGTGGATCAGCATTACTTGACTAGGAAAAAAATAAAATAAATATCCCATTAGAAATGCTAAGTCCTTTCAACCCAGCTCCAGTGAGACAATGCTTCATGGACCCACACAGCTGGAATCAGCTGGACTTAGTACCACTGAGGTTTCCTGCCTGGAGCCAGAGAGGCCCCACCTCTCTAACCAGATGTACAACCATTTTGAAAACAAAAAAAATGAGGCTCCCCCCTCATTCCACTTTCTTTCTGTTTGCTGGCATAAATAGATACATGACTTATCTCAAGAGTCTGTGTAATGCCTTCTGACCTACTGGATTGCACTTCAGATTTCTGCTTCAGACGTCTCTTTTAGTATCATACCTCTTCCCCTTCAGACTGGGTTAACTATTATTGTGTTAAGAATATTAGAAGTGTTTTTAAAACTGTAGTGAATTAAAACCTACAATTTCTTATGTGTCTCTTCTTCCTTTCCAATGACATTGTTTGGGCAATATATCATAAAAATACCTCACTAGTGTGATGTATGGCACTAATCTATCATGTAAGCACTATCTTTTTGGTGATATATTGGAACAATGCATCATTAAAACATCATTGATGTAGATATATATTACTCAGCTACCAACTGGCTAGCAGCAATACATATATAAAAATATATATATATGAGAATTAGATTAATTTAATGTATTAAATCAAAAGTGCATGGATTTGAATCTAAAATAATAACATCCAAATATCCAAATACTGTTAAGAATGGTCTTAGGTCATATATTAATAGCTATAATGAGAGATGCCACAAGACATTTCAATTAAAAAAAAAAACAAAAACAAATGCTGTTTTAATGAAGTGGTGGAAGCTGCCCTTCTGCCACCCACATTGTTTTCCTGTTTCAGAATGGGCCAGAAAGGAAAGTAAAAGTAGGAATGAAAAGATATAGGGGAATAGTCCAAAGGCATCACCGCCTCCCACAGCTTTGATGGAAAATAGGAAAAACAAGGAAAGCAAATTAAAACATTTAAATGGAGAAAAGCAGTACATTTCTTTTAGGATTTGCTGACAGCATTGGGTCTTTCTCATTTGCCTGACTTTGAAGGTTAAACAGGGTCCCTGATCTTTATTAAACTGAAGGGAGGTGGATCATGTGTGTGGGCACCAATAAAAAGAAAAAAGGGAAACATGATGTATGTGATTCATTAGTGTCTAGCAAATTATGTGATTTTGTCCTGAAGTATTTGTTAAATTCACAGTCTTTCTCTAGAATGATTTCTTTTGCCCAAATGAAAATATGGGGTCACATCTGTTGAGGGAAAACTGTATTGAGGGAGCCCTTTCCAGACTATTTCCACTTATGCCAGAACATGATGAACCTGCTGTTTCTCAATGTTGTTTGTTCTTCCTGGCCCCTCATCTTTTAGGAGTATTCGGGAAACAGGGGGTTAGGAAAAGACCGTTGCATTATTCTGTAGGAGTCCTTTTTGCCTCCAAGTGCAAGACAAAGCAGAAGCTGTGTTATAAACCTCTGCCTGCTCTGGTTCCATTGAGGGATGTTTTTGGTTTTGCAGGAATTCTCAATGACCTGAAAGCTACCTTTTTTTTTTTTTTTTTTTTTAATAATCTGCTTTTCATTTTACAGGGTAAGGATATTCTACATGGTTAGTAATTTCATTTTATAACCCACCTTTGAACCATAGAAAAATTAACTAATTTTTCAGAAGCTTATTACAACAAAGCATAACAACTCCTTCATCCAGATTTAAGAAGCATACAGTTGTCCAAGCTGGAATTGCAGTTAGTAAGCTTCCTCAGTGTCTTCCTAGAATTTTAACTATTTACCTTCCAGAACTTCCAACAGTGCTTCACATTTGTTAACCAATTTTAGCCAGTCTGATTTCTTGTATCACCGCATTACTAAATAACCAAATTTTCACTGCCGACTGTCATAGCACAATAGATTCATCTCAGTAATATAAAAAGTCATAGAATAATTTGGCTTGGAAAAACCTCTAAGACCATCAAGTCCAACTATTAACTCAGTTCTACCAAGTCCACCATTAAACCATGTCCCTAAGTGCCACATCTAGGTGTCATTTAAATAACTCCAGGGATGGTAACTCCACCACTTCTCTGGGCAGCCTGTTCCAATGCTTGATAGGCCTTCTGGTGAGGAAATTATGTGGACAGGGTTGGGAAAGGATAATCCAAACTCCAGAGTAATCTCTGTGGTGCAGATGTACCATGATATGCAGAAGAAGAAAGCTGCATATGAATATTAGACTGAAATCTTGAGACATTGTGGTTCAGTGATGAAACCACAAATTATTCAGCTCAGTTAACAGAAGGAGAGAGACAGAGGAGTGAGGAGCAGCAGATTCAGCACCACAAGGAAACCACTTGGTAGCATTTTGTAATGGTGGGGGAGGAAGAGAGTGTGTTTCCAATGCCTGAGGCATCATTTTCCACACAAGGACCTTTCCCAGTGTACTACCTCGAGTACACCCTGCACTCCACCAAGGCACTCCACATTGCCAGGCACTGGGTCATCATATGCCCTATAACTTGCAATAATTAATTTCCCTTTCCATGGAAAGACTGTGTTACATCAGTGAATATCATTGACACAGTGAGGTGGCAGCAAATATCCTGGTTCTGCTGTTAATAATGCAATACAGGACCCAAAAAACAAAGTGCCTTGTAGTTTAAAGGTCTGGGAACATGATGTGCGTGCAAAAAATTTGTAGTACAAACTCATTTGTTCTTTTGCAGTTTGGGCCATATTTTTTCTGTGGCTTTCAGCAAATCCCTCAGGTTTCTGAGCCCAGTCTGTAAAATCTGCTTGCAGTCTTTTGTCACGTCACATAAGGGACCATTAAAGATTGATTCATTTATGTTTGAAAATTGCTGTGAAGATGAAAACTGCAGTATAAATTCTGTCTATTGTTCCAGTGGCCTCCTGATTTCAAAGGCTGCCAGGGTTAAAGTGGTACAGGACTGATTTAAGTGGAAATCAAGACACAGTGTGGCTGATGCAGGAGTCAGACAGAACATGTTCAACCAGCAGCAGCCTGAGAGGAAGCGATACAGAGAGATGATACATAAAGCTCTTCAAGACCGTAAAGTTGCACGTAAAATAAATCTCATTACTGCCTTTTGCAATCTCTGGCCACTGTTCCTACAACTCTATTGGGCTCTGGCAGTAGTGAGAAACATATTAATGAAACAGAACAGTATCTGGGAAGGATAAAGTGTCAGGTTGTATGATGAGATACACAGACATCCTTTGGAGTTTACCAAGAGTGAGACAGTAATATGCTCGGAATAAAACCCTTGCCTTTGCAAGCAGACAGTGAAACATCAGAGGGGCAAAGAGGTGGGAAGACAAGCTCACACTGTGACACACAGCAACTCTGTCAGAGTGCATGAAAGGAGCTGGCAAACGCTTCATCAGTGCCTTTCATAAAACCTGTCAAGGTAAGAAAAGAGGTGAATACCAAAGCAATGGATACCAGTGTGCTTGCCTTGATAAGAGCCAGAGCACAAACCCATGACTCCACCCCACAAGGACACAGCTGCTTGTTACTGCAAACAGGAAAATGTCCAGAGACTTTCATTCAGATTTTCTGTCTAAGAAACAAAACAGCAAAATTAACAGGGTTAATTAATAACCTTAGAAATCCATCATTAATTAAAAACCAGTACTGGCTCCTTGAAGTCCAAGGATATTGGCACTCAGAGTGTGGATGATGATGCTTGAGACAGAGCCCTAATCACCTAATTGAACACGCTGTTGATCTGTGCAGCCTCCATGGTCCAGGAATGGGAGTGCCTCCCGCTGGTGTGTTTGCCCCTGCGCCTGTAGGAGGTCTGAGAGCCATGGGGAAACCTGGGGCAGCCTGACAGCAGGAGCTGCCCTTGGGAACTGACCAAAACCCAGAGTATCTGTAGAAGCACCCCATATGTCAAACAAAAAACGTTCTAACTTGTGTTACAGTGTTGTTACCATCACTCATCTCCTTTCTGGCTGTGTCTGTCAAGGTGACCCGTGGTGGCAGGTCCCATAGAGCCACTCACACCTGTGATGGCAGCTTGGCCCCCCAGCTCAGGGCAGGACAGCCTGCTCCAGCAACCTGGGTCTCTATCAACCCAGAGACCTGGAACAAGATGGAAACAACATGGAAACAACACACAAACATGGGGGAAAATGCCATCCAAATGGTGAGAAACTGCAATGATTCAGTAGGTTATCTGACTCAGGGGTGTCCTGCTGAGTGCCGGCTGCCGTGCGGTGACACAAGGTATGGGAACAGCTTTCCCAGCACACAGGGAAAACAAGACTTTCTGGTGTGCATGGGAGCAAAGCAGCCCAGGACAGTTCTGTAAGCTACCAAGATGCCACTATGCTTCCTTATTGGAATATTATCTCAATATTACTGGATGGAACGTGCCTGGGCTCGTCTGACCCTTGCTGCGTGACCAAAGGCGGCAGCTGTGGTGTTTCACCTCAGAGACACCTTTGGCTAGCTGTGTGTTGCAGCTGGCACTTGGGACAAGTCCAGGCAAGCAGGAACTCAGGTTTTACCTCTGGTGGAAAGGCCTTAGGCGAGGTAAAGAGGAAAAGGAGATGGATTCTGCCAGAGGGTTAATCCAGAGTTTTATTCCAGGGTCACAGATCTCTGAATCTTGGTAACAGCTCCAACAGAATCACGACTGCATGGCCTCAGTATCCTTTTAAGCTCGGGGGAGGGGGAGGATAAGGGGCAGGTATGGCACCGACCAGGTGGGAGGGGGGAAGGCTCAGGGGACAAATGACACTTGGCTAGGCCAATGACCCCAGGGCTGAGAAGCATCTTTTGAACTTTTGCCAATCACACGAGACCCTTGCTGGAATGTTAAGCTTGATGGACAGCTCTTAGCAGGAGGCAAGGGGGAGGGGAAAGGAGAGATTGGCACGCCTGAGGGACTGGGATAGGTGAAACAGGATATTGCTTCACACCACAACATTTCCTGCAGTAGCACTTTTCATCCACACATTTCAAGGACTAACAATAATTTATTAAAACATTGCCTTTCTACCCTGCCTTTCAGTCACAGCATTTTATAGGCATTGCCAAATGAAGCTTCCCAATCCCTCTGGAAGGTGAGTGCTATCCATGTTCTATGGCTGGACAAAGTCCTGGGGAGATGAAAGGCTGGCTGCTCCCAGCCTTGTCCAAATGGGCAAGGAAAGATGCAGGTGCCATAAAATCTCCCCTTTCCTCTTGCATGGCCTTTCCTAGCCCAGATATCCCACCAGGAAAGACAGCCTGGGAGTTCTGGTGTATCTGCCACTGTGACACATAGGAACTTTCCCAGAGGGATGGGATTGTGTGTTTCACCACACCCATACCAGGAGCAAAGGGACCTATCACCAGGACAGAGAAAACAGCACATGCCACTGACAGATCATTTGTGTGCACCAGCAGGGAATTTTTTGCACCCAGAACTTTCAGGGCTGACTTTGCCCTTGCCAGCAAGATGGCATGACTTAGGGTTGGCTGAAATGTGCAGTCGGTAAGTGAGCAGGCCAAGTTTTCATCATTTAAAAAAGGGAGATGATCAGGGTCAAGACATTGGAGTGACTGCTCATAACCAAGCTGTCTTATTAGATTGCTAGCTCCAATTTGGGACCCAGATGTTGTAGCATATAAAAACTGACATAAATTTATGGTAGAAAAGTTGCCTTTGGGCTCTCTAGAGTCCATCATGAGCAGTGCACACAGTAATTTAATGTTTCCTCTGGGCATCCAGCATAAACACTGCTTTTATGTAACATACCTACACACATGCACATATGTGCAGGAGGATTTGGGAATAGTTTCCCCGAATTCTGAGTGGAAAAATTAGTCTGCCCGAATGCCATGTTGAATTTCATTGTGCTTATATCACCACACATCTGGCACAGCTGTGGCTCTCTCTGGCAGAGTGACAGACTGTGCCTCCCACAACAGCTACATGGCAAAGGCCTTCTGTTTGTAATGCTGCCTTCTGCAGCCCTCTCCCTCCCCTAAGAGTGTTTAGATAATTTAATCCATACCATTGTTTCAGTTGCTCCTTTTTCATCCAGCAGATAAATTATTATGAAGACCAGCTTTGCCTTCCCCTGACCACAGCCTCCTCCATATAGTGAAAATAAAGATTTAGACAAGCCACTCATCTCTAAGAAAGCATTCATACTATTTTAAAAATTCCCTGCCCAACACCATAGTAGCAATTGCCTCAAAAAATCCTGAACTATGAAGAAAGTAAACAAATAGAACATCACTGAGAATCAGAAGAAAGCAATAGTATTGCTTGCTATCCTGCAACCACTTCAAAATTCAAAACAAACCAACCAAAATTGTTCTCCTAATTCTCTTTTTATCCTTTTCCCTAGGCCTTTTCTGTAAGGTACCTAGTGGAAATTAAAGCAATAGTTTTATATAGATAAATCCATAGCATTGAAAAGAGTCTGATCTCTTTTCCCTAGATGCTCAAAGACTGCACCAGTCTATATGGTGTTTGAAAACCATGTGGGAAGGAGATCATTCTCTCTGAAATTCAATAGGCTTTTAGAATCACATTTATTCACTTCTATAGAGTTTTTCCATACGGGATTTCAGAGCCTTTTATACAAGAAGGTGCCCCTTTTTCTCCTCTTCTCTCCTTCCTTTGTGCTTGCTCTTTCATCAGCACAAAGCTGAAGTGAACAATAGTACACACTCAGCTTTACATCCAGCAACATCCAGGACTCTGAAGAACAAAGAAACAAATACCCGACCGAGGGACTAAAGATAGCAAATTCAGTGTGATGGTAACTTTAGCTACAGTGGGATGTTCTGATGCTGGTGGAAGAAGGTTCCTTTTAGGAGCCAAAGAAGATGAGTACTGAAAGCTGGTTCTGATGTGGGCTGGCTATAAAATCCCAACTGAGTCACTCTGCCTCTCCAAGCTGCATTTTCTACACCTGCAAAATGGGGTTTTAGCCCAGAAACCCAGGTAGTGGTTTTATAAGGCATTATAAAGGACTGCAAGGAATAGAAACAAATAACTATTTTTTCATGTGGGAGGGCAGGACCAAAGACAGAAGGGAGAAGAGCAAATACATTGAGTGGGAGTGTGGGGATAGATATTGGGACAATTTATTAATTTGGTTTCCATCTCATTCTCATAAACAACCTACAGCTGAGTGAATCTGCATGTTGATCACTCTCTGCCTGCTGAGTGTTTCCCTGCACTAGGTCCTTGGTCCTGCTCCATGCTGCAGCCTGCCCCTGGCTGCCCTGCCTGCAGCCAGCGTCTCCACACTGTCAGAGCTTGCTCCCACCTCCAGGTGCTGACCCCAAGCAGCTCCCTGCTTTGGTCCATGGGGGCAGATGGGGCGGCTGTGACTCTGCACCCTTCGGTCACTGCATGGTCCTGTTTGCCCTTGCTCTGGAAGCTGGGCTGGGGAATCACATATCCTTCCCCAGCTGACTTGTTACAGAAGGAGAAAGAAAACTGCTTTTCTCTCCCTAACTCAGATGTCCCTCAGAGACATCAGTGTGAAGCAGATGCCACCTGTGGGACCTGGAAAGCAGGGAGGGGGAATGGGGCAGGTCAAAGCCACATGTGGTGCTGTGTAAGGAAAGACAAGATCTTGCATTTGTCCCATTCTCACTGAATCTCTGGTAAATCATGTCCTTGCCTGCTGCTATAATCACTGATTACATGCCGTTTGCCTGTTGCATTAAAGCTGCTTTCCTAATTAATATCATTTTAAAGGGCGGGCTTGGCACGAAGGAGACAAGCTGTTTTGAACTCCAGCAAACACATTTTTTATGTGATCATCCTGAGCAACTCCTGCAGCCTTTCTGTGGTGAGCAGGCAGAAAACACGACGAGCTAATGAACTGTGTTTTAACCACCTGATGCTGGTCAAAGCTTTGATCTCTCAGGTTTAAGGCTGGGTGGAGGAGGGGAGGCAGAGTGCTCTGCCACACTCCCCAGTACCACCAAAACTGTTAATCAGCCTGCTCTGCAGTCTGCTGCAGAGTTTGCTTTATTAAAGCTCCCTGCTGCCTGCACACGTTGGCTGGCACAGGCACGGAGAGAGAAGCAAGCCCTTCCCCAGCGCAGAGCGCTCAGTGCTGCATTGCAGTCTGCTGCCAGGGAGCCATGGGGGTAGGTACCGCAGGTGGAGACGGGTCCTCCCTCAGCTCGCCTGCATCTGCAAAATCCTGCATTTCTCTAACAGGGCAGCAAGGAGAGCTGGCAGCAAAACATGCTTTTTAGGGTGCTCTATCCAATTCCTGAATATCTGGATGGCGTTGCTTGTACTAGTCTCAAATGTAATCTATGCTGCCTGATGTGGTTTTTGTTCACAGTTACTCTAAAAACCTAAAAATTAATTTCCTTTGAGGTACTTGAAGGGGTAAGCATATTTTTATTTATTATTGTTATAAACTTACCTTTCCTCTGCCCAGAGGCCCTCTCTAAGGTTGAGGATGCCATTGTGCTGTTGAAGTATTCAAATTAAATTCTGCTGCCTTTCAAGGACCTGGCAGCCTGAGTATTACAGGCTTTTTGGTTTTCCTATAGGTTGTCTCATAAAGAAGATTGAGCAGGATTAAGTCACTTTTGGAGGAAATTGCAGATGATTCAGTTATCTGTGACAGCACAGAAATATTTTATTATCTCTTGAGGTTTAATACCAAATAGCTGCTCTGTTTTGTAGTATCTATAACCACATTGGATTTGTTGTTTTTAACAGACAATTTTTTTCTGGAAGAAAGCTGGTATTTGTTTAAGAATTGTTAGGCATTGCATTTCTAATCTGTAAATATGCATGTGGAAATCTGATTATAATAATTGTGTTCTTTGTGAACAGCTGATTCAGGATTTCTTAGTTCCCCTTTTATTTTTCAGGTATGTATCTCAGCTGGTCTTTTTTTTCCTTTTGTGAAACAAGGATGCCTCAGATTTCTTCTCCTTACGTGTTTCCTGGTGATACAGTACTGCAGTCTCTGCCTTACTCAGCTTATGTCTAGTTGCAGAGCATTTAGCAAAAGAATTCAAAGTTTTAGATGTGGAGTTAACCATCTATTGCACTTGGCTTTGTTAGAAGATGTCATCTGAACAGCAAAGATAGGCCTAACATTAATTTCTCCTTACTAGACTATGTGAAGATGGGCTTGCATCAGTCTGAATCAAGAACTTGTGGCTTCATAGAGTTTAGGGAAGAGGAAATTTTCTTTCCACTGAAAAGCCAGGATATATCCGTGTAAGTGTGACATCTGTTGCAGCACTGCTTACTGACAGTCTTCTGGGACAAGCTGGCCAGAAGGATTGGATATTGTGGGAATTAAAGCTCGGTGCTCGTATGGCAGCTTAACTGCTGAGTGCACATGCTCTGAAGGAAAAACATGATTTACCTAAAATGATCTACTGGGGCTGGATTTCTGGAGCTGTTGAAAAAAATCTCTTGACTGATGGGAGTCCTGGCTTCCAGGTGCTTCCAAAAGCAAAGTCTCATTGTCAAGATGAAGGCTATGACAAAAGAAGCCAGATATTATTTCATTATTATTTTAACCTTCCACATCAGAATTTTCATACTACTAAAGAAAGGGTGACACTTGACTACCTTTAAGGAATGCTAAGGGTTAACATAACATAATATTCCTGCAAGGAAGACATTGGTAAGTGACATAGTTGTTATGCTGTTAGTGGCCATTTTGGAGCAATTTTTCCTCATTGTTCAGATCCTACTTTAGTTCACTTCTTCCAGTGACCCTTGCAGTGTTAATCCACCACACAGAAGCGTTGCAGTTTTAATTAAAAAGGAAATCTCTATCTCACTAAGCTTAGTCTGCCATCTGATCATGCAGTATGGTTTACAGACAGTATTATCTGTCTAATTTGCATCATAAAACCATGACTTAAGCAAGGCAGAAGACATTGGCAACCCCCAGCAAATAATGCTGCTCTAACCAAAACCAGCCATGTTTTAAGCAAAACTCGACTGTAAGAATGGGGATGTGTGTCTCACATGGTGCTGCACACAAGGAGGGTTACAGGGGCACACAGAGCTCAGTGGGATACCTCTTTAAAATAAAACCTGTAGACTGAGTTTGGAGCAGCTCCTGAAATTATATGCTCCAGTTTGACAAGATAGGAATTTGAGGCAGGATTTACTGGATTAAATTTTTTGGCTTCTGGTATAATGAAGTCTAGTGGTGCCTACTGACCTTTAAAACCTGTGATCTTAAATACTGGCAGTTGTGTCCCCTGTCACTTGGAACTTCATTAATTAAATTGAGTGGTAAGCTGCAAGGCTGTGAACTGTCCTGAGGGCCTACACATGACAAAAATTCACACTGGGCTGGGTAGGATGCCCTAATCCCATTCCAGCAGGTGACCAACGGAAGTCCATGACTGGACAAAAATCTCCTCTTAGTTGTTGTGTTTGGATGGAGGTAAAGCAGCTGTCCCAGGGCAGTACGGGCTCAAGGAGAGCAGTAACACCAGCCTTGCTGCTCAGCTCCCAGCTGCACCAGCACATCAAGGCAGCAAACATAATCTGGGAGTCCCTGAGTGACAACAGAGCCATACAGAACTATTTTTTGCATTATTGTCAGATTTTTAAAACATTGTGGGAGGAAAGCAGTGGGGGAAGGGAGAGAGAAACTGGATCTTGTATTTCTTATTGGCAGAGGAAGGAGGGAGGTACAAGGTCTGAGTTACTCTGTGAGCTCTTTACCTCAGAGGAAGGTGAACCCCACCTGGCAGAAATTAAATGTTAATGTATCAAATTATGTCCAAAAGCAGCACATAAAGCTCAAGGGACACATTATGATACCCTTTGAAAACAAGATCTAATTTAATGAATTTGCATATCCTGATAATCAATACTGCAAGTTGGCCTTGGTGGGTTAATGCACTGCTACCATTAGGCTCCCTTGAGCTTATTGGAAAACTGTAGTCAACAAACTGCAGGCACTGAATTGAGGTGTCTGATCAGGGAAAACCAGATCAAACTACATCGTCTTAATTGTGACCCGTTTTGGGATGCAGAAGGGTGGCAGCAACCCTTGGTGGAAAGAAACAGTAAATTGATTTTGCTGAGAACCTCATCAATCACTGGTCACAGGGACCCATGGATCATTAATCTCATTAAAAACTTCAGCCTCGTGGCAAAAGTAATAGCAGACACACTAAAAGCGTGCAAATTAGATATGCTCTCACAAATGCCAATGGGTCTGCCTGGGGTCCCTGAGGAGAACTCCATTTCTAAATTGAGCAAACTTCTCACTGACTCCAGCTGAACTTCAGCCATTTACTCTGTGTCAGATGGCATCTTTAGGAGCTGTGAAAACTGTATGGAAGGGATGTGGTCTGTTAGTGAGTCATGTCTATGTACTCAGTTCAGGGAAGGGAGAGCTGAACAGTGGGCATGGGGCATTCTGTGACCTTCTTGACAGCCAATCTCTGCTGCCTGAGCTCTTTAGGTGACGTGGTTCAAAAAGAGTCGGGGAAGCTGCCCTGGTTTTGGCCCAAATCAGTGGGACGATATGGCCAAGGCACAGTGTTATTTGATACCATCTTATGTCATGGGGACTGGGGAAAAGGACTCCCTGAGAAGGGGCTTCTGAGAAGAAGGGGTGTGATTTCCAGTTGGGAACAACTGTGGCAGATGGAGAAGCTGGGGTGCCGCTGGCTGTGGTCATGTCACCTTGGGCTCAGTGAGCATCTTGCATGTAAATCACCCTCTTTTTTAGCACGCTTTTGTTATTAATATTGTTGCTGTTACTGTTAATTTTCTTATCTCATTGCTGTTTCCAGTAAATTGTTCTCATTTCAACCCATGACTTTTCACATGATTCTCAACTTCATCCCTGGAGCAGGAAGCGGGAGGGAAAATGGGAGACCAATGCTTGGCATCTTGTTTGGGTGAGTCTCAGGAGAGGCTGTGACAGCAACACAAAGACAGTACACAGGCAAGCCTGATTTTCTGTGTGTCTGTGAATCCAAGGAGTTTGCATTTTCTTGGGAGGATGATATATGTCAGAGTATAGTCAGTTGGTCATGTTGGTCCTTTCAAATACAGCAGAGCCTGTTGTATCACCCAGGTGCAGGTTTTGCTGTCATCTGTAGAGTTGTAAGAACATGCATGCAGTTGCCAAAACTGCTAATGTGCACAGTGCAGCTGCAAAATTTGTACTTGTTCCTCTCAGACCTTGTGAACACAATCCATGGCTCTGAGTGTGTCTCTGATCAGATGGCACTTGGCCCTGCTCTCCCAGTCATCCACGTGCAGCCACTTCAGCCCTGCAGAAGCCAGCCAAATAGCTACCTCTGTTTAGAAAGTTAAGTGCATTTGAGAGGGTTTGCACACCCCAGACACTACCTATACAGACCAGGACACATTCACTTCTTCCTCCCAAGAATGTTCTCCAGTGCCCCTAGACTTATGCACACAAATCTCACTCAGCTGTGCTTACCAGTCTCCCAGTTCACCCAAAGACCTTGGGAGCTCTATATCAATCCTCTTATTGACTGCTTGTGATCTTTATTCAACCTTATGAATAAAAAATCTAAAAGCTTTTTGGGTGCAAAAAGTATTCCAGAGCTGCCATATTCAGCACTTCCAGAATATCTACACATCACATAACTGAGCTAGTTCATGCTGTGGGTCTGGCCTGCAACAGTAAGTACTTTGACTTCAAATTCATCCAAACAAAGGCTGTGCATGTAGAGAGCTGTGGTGCCAGTGATTATGCTGGACCAGCTTGGCTGACATGCCTCCATCTATGGTGAAATACACCAGCTCAGGGCCCATGTGCCATAACAGCTAACTCCATGTTGCACTGTCACCTAGGACTTGAGCATCTTGCTGGGTCTGAGAGGTCTGGGACCTTAACAAGCCTTGCAACAGATGAGACTCTCTGAGGCCATTCATTCACCCCTTCCATCTTCACTGCCATGCTCAGGACAAGTGGAGGGGCCCCAGGCATGAAGCCCCGTTTCAGGCATTGCCTGTGGCTCTGGTAGGGGTCTTGGCTGAGTTACACTCACTGAAGAGATGAGAACAATAGGATGTGTTTAGGTACAGCTGTGCTTAGGAAAGACACACTGTGTGATTCAGCCATTCTCCAGCAGAGGTGGGCAGCTCAGGGGTCAGGACAAGAGACTCACCTCACCCTGTGCCCTGGGTACTGCTAACATGCACACACACAAGCAGCCTTTTCCAGCAGCAGCCTCCTGCCCGTTTGCCAACAGTGGCATCCAGACCCTGCAAGCACTTCCATATAACAACTTGCTATGTCACAGCTTGGCTGACAGTTAAGAGTCAGGAATATAATTGGGGCAACAAACACCATCTGGCCAAGACTGGCTCTAGCAGGCATCTGTGTGTAGCCATCCATACCCTAGTTTGAGCTGGCTCTGTCAGCAACCCCAGTGCATGAGGTTTTCTGTGGTAGGACTGACATGGTGTACTGAGGAGGCAATGGCAGCAGACATGGTCAGAGCAGAAGCGAGCAGTGTGCTTTTGTAGCAGCCTCTGCACTCCCTTATTCAGCTTGGTCACCTCATGAGGAGGATGCTGATGGTTATCTGCCATGCCTGGGGCAAGTGCATTCTGACATTGGTGTTGGGAGAGTGAGGAGATGCTCACCTCCAGCTGCAGACTGCAGTGGAGGCTGATAAGATGCCAGGTTTGTTCCCAGAGCACTGCAGTGTGGTCACGGTTTGTGTGCACCTGAGGGACACAGGCCATGCTGTGCAGGCTGCCAGGGAGCCAGGGCTTGCTCCAGGTGTGAGCTGCAAAGACAGTGTAAACAGGGCTTTTGTCTCCCCCATAGCAGGGTCACAGGACGTACTGGTGCGTTTGAACACGGTGCACAAACCCCAGGCTCAGCCATGAGTGCAGGGGAGCATACCAGATCATTGCTTTTAGACTGTTAAATGTGCAATGCCTAATGTTAATATTAACCTATATACTGAATGGTTTGGAAAGTACCTGTTTGTACTGAGCTCTCCCAACTGAAACATTTCAACTGCAGTGTTCTCAGCACAGAATTCATTATTCTAAGACTTGCTTTCCCAGTTAGCTGGAAAGAGCCTGATTGTTTTCACCCTTTCGATGATATTTTAGCTCCTGGGATAGCTTTACCTGAGATAGATTGATGAGCAGAAATTTCTTTTAAAATGCTATGAATATGGACAGATTACACATTCTCTGTGAATGAAACTTCTCATATAATTGGTGTGAATTGAGGGAGAGCCTTTTTAAACTTCATTAGTAACGCAGCTAGTTCTCTCTTCTGACTGGTGCAATGTACGTCTGTCATACAAGGGTGTAACTCTGAGCTGTGTACTTTATTAAATGTGAATATGCAAACATGAACTTAGACCAAACTCAGGGTTCTGAGTTCTACTTACACCGCAGCATGAACCCAGGGTCTCTCTCGTGTAATTCTGACTGTTCCAGACGCCTGTCTCAATGCTTTCCTGATTAAAGATCAGATAACATGATCCCAAACTATTGCAAGCAACCTGGACAGAAACTGCAAAGCTCACAGGTACAGCATGACTGAGCCTGTGGTCAGACTGGTGCTTTCACCTCAGTATTGTTGGTTTCATTTATAGCTTGCAGAACATCTGCCCTGCTTTCACAGATAATACACCATGGAGTTAAGGAGCTTAGGGAAAATATACTTTGTGAGAATAGATGGAGAACATTTAGGTTGTTTTGTTCAGAGAAAAGTTGACTGAGGAAGAAAGGAGAACTATGTTCAAACATAAAAAGGCACTGCAGAGAGGAAGGGATAACCTGTTTGTTACATATACTGTGAGCAAGACAAGAAGCAAGGTTCTCAAATTGCAGTAAGGTAGAAAAAGGCAAAAACTTCTTGTCAGTGAAGAGGTAAGGGGTGGAAACCACTTATGAGGAGGGCATGGAACTTCCACCATTTCCCCAAATGCCTGCTGGGCATGCCATTGGCAAAGGCAGGGCATAGACCAGCACAAGCAGGCTGAGACAGGCAGGGTCAGAAAGGGGAAGAGACTCAGCTCCCCTGAGCAGATCTCAGGTCACCATGAGCAGCAGCAGGGAGGCTCACTCCCTGTAGCTCCTCCATTAATGGGGTTGCGTAAATATCTGCCACAGTTACAACTCGTTCAAGTTTATTTTCAAAGCACAATCATTAAGTTGCAGAGCTGAGAGCAGAGGGCAGGTAAGTTAGTTCTTAGTTATCTGTGCTGCCCACAGACCACAAATACCTCCATTCTCCTGACACATGAAATTTAAGCTAGGCTGAAAATGACTTTTCACCTCAGTATGGTCTAACATAGGGGTGTTAGCAGTAGCAACCTCAAGTCCTAGGGGACCAAAGGAGACCCTAATTAGGAGGTGTGGCTTTTTCTGGAGAGAAGGTTAGAAAAGTATTTGAAGTGTCCTCTCATGGATACCATCATGAGCAATAAGTGATCCCTGTACTCTGGGTTTGTAAGCGGGTCATATTCTTACGATGTCAAGCATGCTGCTGTATTTTCTGCAATAAAGCTCACCTAATCAAAACAAGTCAGAGCTTATCTAATCCCCTAGCCAGAGATATTTCTGTGGTGGCTACAGAGCCAGGTTTCCTAGCAACCTAAAAGGCATTAGACAGGGCTTTGTCGACATTTATCTGTTACACACAAAACCCCCTGTTTGAATAATATCATGGGTGTAACATCAACTGACAAAAGCCAGGAAATTCAGAGCTGGGGCTGATTTTCTATCCTTGCCTCTCATCAGGCTGAAAAACAAAAGGCACAGTCATGTGAGTGATGAGCAGAGCAAACCAACCTTTTTATTTCCTGGCTTGCTCCCAAACGAGATGCCATTCAAATGAGGTGCTTGGTATTAATTTCCTCTGTTTGAGACAGGTTTGATGCTCACATTAGGTAGCATGTTGGCAGTGCTGCCAGTTTCTCCATGGGCCACCATTTTTCCTTGGAGGGGACAACTGGAGTGAGGAAAGAGATATCCCAGCCCCTCTGAAACCTTTTGTTTCTCTGTGGTGAAGCCAGTTTTCAGATCTGTGGTTTCACAGGTGAAGGCTGCAAGCCTGATCTGTGCAGGGCCACCACGGCATCCTCAGGAGATCAGTTAGCCCAGACTGGAGCCAGTGGGGATACACAGGTTAAAAACACTCCATCTTCCTGCTGGTGCCCAAATCTAGATACAGGAAGATGATTTTCAAAGGTTTCAAGGGATTCTTGAGGTGGATCTTGGAATGGATATTTTTTTCAAGCATTTTGAAAACAAAAAGTCAGGGGAAAAAAGGATTTAGTGTAGGTGGGGTTTTTTTCCCAGACCAAAAATATACTGAGGACTGATGAATGGTCTGAAAAGTGATACTTCAGTAATGTCTTTTATTTCTTCACTTGTAGCAATAGCAGTGTTTAAAATCTTACAACTGGAAGTTTGTGGAGGAGAAGATGGACAAAGGGATAGAAGAACAGCCATCACTGCTGATTGTCACTTCAAATCCTTTGAGGAAGAGTCTTCTGAAGTGAATGGGAACTGATCACCTTTCTACAGAGTTCTTGAGTCACCTCACAGAATTTAACAGAAAATAATTATTTCACTTCAAATTGATATAATGTGGCTTAAAAGTGCTTGAAGATAAAAGATTTACACAATCTAAGTTATCAGCTGGGATAAATTAGCTCTGAATTCTGAGCAATTCTGTATGTGTGCCATCTCTAAATAGGTAGATTTTCATATGTGTATTTGCACTGCTTTAGTAGTTCCATCTCTGGGGCTTTCACAAAAAGATAACAGCCATTTCTACATTTGCTTGAGGCCTGACTGAAGGGTTTATCTCCGTGTAAATTTTCCAGCCCAGCTATGAAACCTCTGAAATGGATGGTAAAGAAAGTTTGATGAAGCTTAACCATAGTTGGGTACTTGGTTGCTGTAAGGGAAAATCCACCAGTCACTGTCAGTGGGTGAGCAGCTGGGCTTCCATCGCTCCATTCTTCACTGTAATCTTCATTAGCATAAGAGTTGGTGTTTTGCTCCCCACACATGGGTTCCATACTGTTTGAGCTCCAGGAGGCTGCTGGGATAAAGGCATGTGTACAGGCCTCTCTGCTGACCACAGCCAGCACTTCTTTAGCCAGCATTGCATGAATATAAACGTCACACACACCACAATGGAGAGGAATTACTATGCACACTGTCACTTTCAAGCCATTGAAAGAAACAGAAGCAGAAGGAGGTTCTTGCACTTTCTGCCGACATCATCTTTACTGTCCATCCATTTGTTCCCCGTTTAGCCTCCCCACTGGCAAAGCCTCTATTATGAGCTCAAAGAGCAGACAATGGGAGCCCACTATGCCTGGCAATGCAGGCATTGTTCCATGGGCTCCCTATAGAAATCCCTGCCTTTGCATGACCCCTTTTCCGAAGTTTGGGTTTTTTCTCTCCCGAAGGGGGAGGGTAAGTGGAAAAGGGACAGAGTCTCACAGCTCTGTGCAGATTAGTGGTATGTTCATGCCCATATATTGAGATGGATAAAATAGCCATAAATTTTTCCCAAAGTGCTTTTTTGTAATGCATGCATGAACTCACTTAACAAGCTTAAAATATTTAGTGAACATTGAAATGAATGGAGAGTGTGGGAGGGGGGGACAAAACTAGCAGAGATAATTGAATACACTTAGCAGTCATAGCAGCTTTACATAGCTGTATCATATTCTCTATGGATAACACAGCTGGGAAAATATGGTTAGAGTTTTAAAATATCTAGGGACTTCTGTCTTAAGATAGTTATCAATAATTGCAAACTTAAACGTTAAATATTTTTGGCTTTGTTAAAATATATACCTCTTCATTTAATGCATGATAAAATATCGTAAAATAGAGAACATTCTCCCCATGGCATTTCTTCAGGACTCAGGTAAGCAGGAGGGATCTCTGAGTGGGGCTGTCTAGGAAGCCTGTCTTGGGGAAACCACAGGCTGCCAAAGACAGGTAAATTAAAACACAGGAGTCCCTCAGACTTGGCAGCATTTGAAATGCCAAATGAGAACAAGATGGGTTGCTATAACACAGGTTCATATCACCTGTGAAGCTGGTAAAGTCCTTCAGCACTGGAGAAAGTCTTGCCAAATTAAATCATAAGTTTCTGCTTCATTCCAACTGAGTCAAAATTTGCACCCTTGCCCTAGTTCTGACCAGGACTTCCAACCCACAGACTGCAGCAACACATCCATCTCAGCTCACACCTAATTAACTGCTTAATTAGAGCAGCACTGGGGAAAGTCTGCTCTTTGTTTTCCCTTTCTCTCTGGTGCCTGCTGCCCCTTGTAGCAGCACAAAGCTCTTTGAGTGGCTGAGCCTCGCTGGTCAGGCATGGCAGGTGCAAGGTGAAGGTCCCTTCTGCTGGGCTTTTCCTCTCTCTTCTGAGATGATTGACCTTGGTGTCACCATGCAGCTCCTCCCCAGGTCACAGCGCTGGCACTGCAGCCAGTGCTCAGCTAGAGCTGGGGACTGATGCATGGCTGTTTAATTTGGAAGAGCAGTGGGAAGGTCATTGAGGAAGGTAATGCAGTCCTGTTGATTGAACATGTGGATGAGGGCACCACAAAAGCATAATCTGCTTTATTGGGATGCGATAAACCAGGTTTATGTGGGCAGTTGGCAAGCAGTGCTTCTGAGTGTTACTCCATCAGATAATCCAGGCAGCAGAGCACTGATGTATCCTTCTGGTCCCCTAATATGGCTTGAATCTAAAGATTAGGTAATTTTCATATTTGTAGGGTTTTCTAAAACAGTATTATTTATTTCCTACTTGTTTCCTGTTCTTTTACTTACGAAATTCTTATTTCTGTAACCAAGCAAAGGCAGTCTAAGAGGAAGATTTCTGATATTCCAAGGGAAACCCCTCCTTTTCCACCCAGAGTGAAATGTCCAGAAACCCCAGAAGATTCACTGGGGTTTGCAGACTGACTCAGCAGCTTTGCTGGATGTGAACCTGTTGCTGGGGTGTTCCTTGTGTGAGACTCATCACACACATGGAGCCCAGCTGGTGTGCGGCTGGGCAGTATATTTGCTGTATATGCCTCTCCAGCCCAGGTGTCACAGCATATACCAGGGAGTTTAGGTCTTGTAAAACAGCCCTGCACAACATTTGCACACCCTTCTCTGCACCAGGGAGGTTGTGAGTGGGAAGGAAGGAGGTGGTTGTGTTGTTAACGTATGATGGATGTGATCCAGAGGAAGCTTTGGCAGAAGATGGCCCTATCTTCCAGCTCCTGGGATCAGGTCCTGAATCAGAGCTGCAAGAGGGTTTGTGTGATTCAGTTGCTAGGCAGAGGGACACCTTTCTGACCATGGAATGTCATGTCTGTACACTTATTTGTTATCAGGTGTTTGGCAGCAGGTCAGACATAGAGACAGCTGAAACTAAGCATAAAATCAGAACTATGAGATTTACATCCAGGGACAGCTGCTTAAGCTGCAGTTAGGAGTATAGCTTAAGTTTCACAAGAAGATGTGAACATATATTTATGAATAAAATTAGGCTAGAAATTAAAAGGATTTAAGTCATGAGAGGAGTGAGATTCCAAAATAGCTTTCCAATGAGAGTAGAAGTGTTCAGAAGCAGTCAAAAAAGTCTGAGATTGAGATTTACATGATATAGTTGCTGAAATATTGAGGGGTGTGGGCCAAAGACTCGAAGGTATATTCCCACCCTATCTTCCCTGCTTGCTTCCATTTTGATCCTTTCTGTTACTCTAATTTCTCCTCTTTTTTCCTGTTCCTTTTCTACTTGTATGACAGGTCAGAAAATCCTCTCTGTGCATTTTTTCTGTTCTTGTTACGCCTATTTGGTAGAACAAAGCAAAGGCAAACCCCATTCTGGTCCATGTCAGTGGGCTCATTGGAGTCTGCAGGCAGAGGCAGCGTGGAGCTGACCCTCGGGGCACAGGAGCAGGGGCTGCAGGAGGCTATCCAGCCCTGGTGACACAGCAGAGTCCTTGCCCTCCTGGTGCATGGCTGCTTCCCCTGGCTCTGGGCCACAGACACGCTCATGCCTTGGCAGGGCATTCAGTTTCAAAGCTCTGGATTTCTGCTTGGGAAAGCTGATGACACAGTATCTACTCAAGAAGACTGTTGAGGGGTAAAATTCATTTAGGGGATGACTGCTGTGTTTCTGTGCAGCAGAAAGGTGCAAAATGCAGGTACAGCTGTAGTGAACATCACTGTAAACAGTATATTCTGTTTAATTGGAAAGGGAGAGGCTGACCAGGTAGCACTTGTTGGGGGGAAGCAGGAGGTGCCCTCAGGACCCAATGCCAGGAGCTGCAGGGCACCTTGACCTGCAATTGGCACTGGCTGTGGGTGCCCATCATTTTTGAAATCCAGTCCTCCCATGCTCAGCAGGGCTGGTCTGAGGCACAACAACAGTGCCAGGATTCCTGCACTGTACCACTGACACTGTCACAGAATGCCAATCAATCCTGCACCTACCTCTAGACTCTGAAATGGAGCTTGCAGAGAGTAACTTGTTTTAACATACAACAAACCCAAAGAGGGGCTCTTTGGCAGGGGGTATAATGCTTCCTGGCACTGGCTGCTTCAGCTGCACTTGTGCCCACTTGCAGGGACTGGATTTTGCAGCTTGCAGAAGAGTTGCTTGTCCTTCACTACATGTTTTTCTGAAAAAAGTGAGCATGATTTGCAAGAAGTTTGGCCAGTTAACACAAAAGTGATTTAGATGCTAGTCAGACCTTGTCACTTCTCTCTTCTATCACTCTATTGCGGCAGATGTTTGGGTCATGGGCAGCCACCTGAGAAGTTGCCACAGCTCTGTTTGTTGGCATCAACACCTTCCTTTCACAGAAAGAAAACTGTTGTTTTTCACTGTTTGGGCTGTAATTTGACAAGCACCTCAGCTGGGTATGAGCTAGCTGCCATTGGTCATGCTCTTCCCTGCATCCTGGCCATGGCACCCTGCCTCCTTCTTCAAACAGCTCCAACACTCACCAGCTCCAGTGCCCTGGCATTGCAGCATGCCCAACTGGCAGAAAGATATTCACCTTCAATTTTAGCAGGCCAAGGGGCAATGTCCAAATTCACAGGAGCTGGCCAGAGTACACCCAAGGCTGAGGATTCTGCAGTTAGGTGGGCTCAGGCTGATGAAGAACACCATCCATGTGTTGCTCACAATTTGTGGGGAACAGATTTAAGGCATCCAGTGGCTTAATTCACCTTGTGTGGGATCCTGCTTAATTGCCACTACAATGAATTTAACTTTCTGTGAAACCTGGTCATTAGAGATGATGAACCACTACAAACATATCCTTCCTAGCGCAGTATTAGCAGCTGAGTAAAGGGGACTACCAGAACTATTGCAGTTTTCTTCTCTTGATCAGTGTTCTGTGGGTTTTCCCTTGTTGGAAGAATAAGTTAATACTATTTAAGATGAAAGCAGAATACAAAGTGGAAACTTCCAAAGTGTCTGTCACTTGTATTTGTGCAAATTAAAACATCTCACATCCAGCAAACCCAGAGTCTTTCTTTTCTTCCTGTAGATTTTGTATTCCACAACCAGCCTGTGGAGCAAGAGGTGTGCTGTCATCCTGCTCACTCTGATGCAGCCCATGCTCTGGTAATCCCACAGGACCCAGCAACAGGTTGGTATCCTACACTGGCAGCTGTTTCACCATCAGGTGCCTGGTGGAAGGGCTGCCAGCTAGAAGTATCTCTAGCACAGGCAGGAGGATGTGACCAGGTGTCCTTTTGCCAACATAAGCCCCCTGAGTGGCTAGGCAATATTCAGAGCCTTTAAAGTTTTGGGAGCTTTTGGTTTTTTTTTTCCTTTTCCTTTGGAAGTTTCTGATGAGATTTAATCTTTAAAAAAAACCATTTTGTTTACAGATAATGACCTCAGAATCTTGTTTGTCTAATTGTAATAGAAGTAAGAAACCCCCAAACCATTTTCACAACCTCAATCTCCCTGTATTCTGTGG
>NW_005054303.1:40151-53545 GCF_000277835.1 Geospiza fortis
CCTGCTGACTCCTTGGGGATGTTCTTGCAACATGCCCCATTGTTGTTTGGGCAGTTTTTGCAGTTTTTTCCCTCACACAGGCACACATCTAACTTGTGTTGGTTTTGGCCAAAGAATCCCTAGCTCAGCCCATCACTGGGCCCAGAGGTTGGCCCGTTGCATTGGATGGCTGCTGCTTTTATCTCATACCACAGAATTATAGAACGGATTGGGTTGAAAGGGACCTTAAAGGTCATTTAGTCCCAGCCCCCCTGCCATGGCCAGGGACACCTTCCACTAGAACATGTTGCTCAAAGCCCCATTGAACAGGCCGTGAACACTTCCAGGGATGTGGCATCCACAGCTTCTCTGGGAATGCTTTTCAAGTGTTTCACCACCCTCACTGTAAAGAATTTCCTCCTAAATTCTAATCTAAAACTCCCCTTTTTATTTTAAAACCATTTCCCCTTGTCCTATCATGACATGTATTTGTAAAAGATTTCTCTCTGCCTTTCTTGTAGGCCTCCTTTAGGTACAGTTTATTAGGTGTTTCACTCTACAAAGGGTCTTAACTGAGCCTGAAGGACATTTTCTCAGTGCTTTAATCAGAGCAATTTTGAGTAAGACAGATTAAAGCCTCTCAGTATTATTAATTCTCTTGCAGCAATGGGTAAAGTATCAGATCTTAGAAAAACACTTATCAGCAGTAATGTACTTCTCATAAAAATCTGAGCCTATAAATAATGAAGTTCTTCCCTTTCTGGAACACCCTTGATTATCATAAATCCAGAGGGATAGTTACAACTTGCATGATGCATCCATGCACATAACAAAATTTTGCATGGTGCCAAAATATTCCCTGTAGTTGGAGGGATCATGTAATTAAAAAAAAAGAAGAAATTGTCCAGCATGGTGGAAATCATCTGCTTAAAATGAATCATGATTGAAGGAACTGCCTCAGGAGCAGAAGGAGCTCAAAGAGTCAGCAGAGCCCATGTTCTGGGCGCTGATGATACTGTCTACTGATCTGGCAGAAATGTGGGCATTTTCATCTCATATGTGGAAAGGCATGTCAGCTGAAGGGAGAAAACAGCTGGTATTCCATCAGGTTAGACCTGATGCACACTTGCCTAGAAGCTAACATAGTGTCTGTGTGCTAGACACCCAGACCACAGGATAATCTGTAACAACCTCACTTTTTGGTAAAGGACTTTATTTAATGAGGCAGATTAAATATTATGAGAGAGAAGAGTGTGGGGAGGAGTTCAGCAGATGTTTGTGGTAGCTCAGTGAACTACAGACATATTTTTCTGCAGACCTCATTGCTGCTCCATCCTGTCATCACATTGATGGATGCTCGGCCCCTCCATGCTTCCCTCACTTCATTGACCATTGCTCACATGGCAGCAGTGTGTGGTGCCTCTTCAGCCACCAGCCTCTGCACTTCTTGCATGATTTTACTGTTTTAATTTGAATAATGTGGGCTCAGAATGAGCCATGGATCTGTGGAAGGTTTCCTGTGCTCTCCTGCCTATTCCTTATTGGAGTGTAGTTTCACAAGTACAGTTTCATTAGAAAGACCCATAACAGAGATTGCCTTCCCCCTCTTTCCTGTTTATATGATACTGCTTATGTGTGAAGGGCAGAATGGTCTTTTTCCTCTCTGCATTCCCAGCACAAGACATTTATAAATGCATAGTGGCCACTTTAGTCTAATTTTGTAGTGTCTCTGTAGGAGGGAATGTGGAGCTAAAGCGGTCCACTGGGGCCTAAGAACACTGGGATCAATTCTTCACCTAATATAGAGCTAAACTGGGTAATTCAGTTCACTTCCTTTTTTATCCTAGGTGTCTTTTGAAGCTGGGGATGATGACATTTACCTAGGTGGGATCACAGCAGGCAGGGCTGACTGCTGCAGCACTGGGCATCGCCATCACAGCTCCAAGCTCACGACCACTGGCAGCAAGACAGGAGATTTCAGCCCAGGCTTTCACACTGGTGCTTTCTGAGATGCCCACAGCTGTGCCTGCTGGCTGTGCTGGCTGCTCCAGCTGTGTGCAGGCCAGGCTTGCTCACGTGCTGTGCTTGTTTTGGGGTGCTGTGGGCAGCCTGGGGAACAGCACAGCCCAGAGCCTCTCGGTGCTCGTGTCAGAGAAGCAAGAACCACTTGCTAAAACTTCTGGGCTGTCTTTTATCCCTTTCTCAAAAGAGAGAGGAATGTTTTGAAGAGGTAGAGCTGCTGCAATCACTTGGTGTCTGTGCCCTAGATAGCCTGGTATTTTGTCTGGTAAGGACACCCACCAGGTGTCTAGGAGGACAAAGCAAGAAGAAGCACAGAAGGGCAACACCAGTAATCTCCCACCAAGAAAATCTCACTCGGAATCCCCCATGCTGAAATATTGCATGGAACATGATTTATATCTGAGTTTGTGCTTGTGATGTACTTGTAACCCATTAAAGTGCCTATTCTTCCCTTGAATCTGCACTTTGGTTCCATTCTCTACATAACAGTCTGTGACAATGAGTTTCCCTGTCTAATTATTGATTGTGGGGAAAAATATTCTTTGAATTACCAAGCATTTCATTTGCTGAATATCCTCTGAATCTCTGCTAAGAATATTCTCTTTTCTGTATCAGTTCTACAGGACTTCAGAAGGATACCATATGCTATATGGATATTTCAGTATTTTATTTTCCTTTGGAGCCCTAGTGTTGAAATCGTATATGGGTTTTCTTAAAAAAAAAACCAAGTAATATATTTTCTATCATGATCATGTCTTGCTCAAACCAGAAGAAAAAAATAAACACTTTACTTAAAATCAGAGACTCATAGAATCATTTAAGTCAGGAAAGGCCTGAGTCATAAACTTTCCTTTTTTTTTCTCCTGAGTTCCAGCCACAGCTCTCTTGAGCAAGGTCACCAGCTCATCTTTTGGCACATGTGGACCGCATGAAAAATCAGAATTCTTCCTCTGGAGAAGCTGCTTGGCCTTTCTCAGCTAACCTATGTCTGCTACAGATATATACAAATGCATATGAAGAAATTTCTATTCCTTCTGTTGAGGCTGGTGCCATGTTTTGGCAATTAACTAGCCCTGGTGAGTCAAATGATGAAAGTAACTAGTTTTGATTGATTCCCATAGCTTTATATTACTAAATTTTGAAACTTTTCAGAGACTGAAGATATAACTGAATGTGCTATTAGATTTTTGCCTGTTTTACCTGTCTTGCCTTAACTGTATAATCTTTTGTATTATATTTAGTCCCTGGGTAAGTACATGCCTATAGCATTGAATCACTTCCTTAAGGAGAAGATGCATTTCCAGATCTAGAATTAAGTCAGTGTGACTAGAAGTCCTTGAATATATACTGCATTTGGATTTCATCTGAGTTTGCTTCTTACAAATACTCCATTCCCTTACAGAGTTTTAGCTTATTCACTCACCTGGAGTGGATATTTTCAGTAGCTGCTTGGAAAACAGGATGACTTAGATGGGCTGGAGCATCAGCAAGGCTGAGATTCCAGAAATTTGCAGTGCATTTGCCTAGTGAAGACAAGGAGTTAAAGAGCAGGGACTAATTTATTCAACAGTGATTATAAAAACATTTTATTCTCTGCCCATAGTTAACCAATTCATTCAGAAACCACAGAAGCAGGAATTTCTGATGTGAAAACCTTTGGGTCCCCTAGGTGTCTTATGTGCAAACAGCAGGGCAGAAATGAGGAAAAACTGACACTTGTGTGAGAGTTCCAGGTACTGACTGCCACATACACTTCAAATTTAAATAACCATATTTTTTCTGCTTCAGAGGCTGACTCTGGATGTCCTTGAAGTCTGGAATTATGCATTCTGGCAGGCAAGTGGAGAAATGAACCACATGCAGCAATTTAGTCATATAGGGAGGTTTCTAGCAAATTTTGCACAACGGGGTAGTGACAGTGTACTTAGTAAAGCCACATGCCTTTGTAAAAATAGTGCTATTGATTTTCTTAGTGTGTGTATCAAATGTTAGCACATTCATTAGAACAGCAGCCTTCCAAACACTGCTGTAGAACAACCAGCAGGCCTGGAGTCAATATCCATCTGAATACTGGCTCGCTTTCAAAGGGCAAATTAATATTAGGGCATTGACTTTTCATGTTAGAGAGGAAAGATTTTAAAGGCAGCATTTATCAAATAGAGTTAGGCAAGATTTAACAAATACAGCTAGGCTGCAGGCCCTACTTGAACAGGCAAAGGTGTGTGCATGCAACCATGTACAGCACTAACAAAAAAGTATAATACATGTTTATACATATATACATGTTTATATATATATATATTCATTTAGGGCATTGGTCTAATACAGTTACAGGGAAAAATGTGGAAGATACTTATGTAAGGAAACTTTCAGTTCTAAACTCCTGGGTGAGTATATTGAAATATCACTGAGTAGGAATGTAATGTATTACAGTGATTAAATAAATACTGTGTCTGTGTCCTCATAATGTAACTTCTTGTACAGTGCTGTGAACAAAGCAGCACATTAGTCCAAATATAACCTTGGCTGGCAGTAGCTTCACAGGAACAAAATACAGTCCACTGAGTCTGTTGAAAATGAGCTAACTTAGCATAGTGAAATCAACCTTTTATTTTCTCTCCTTGTAGGGATGAGAGATGAAGGAAGATGAGTAAAGGTCCTTCCACTTCTCATAAATTTATTATTAATTTGGGATTTACTTGTCCTTAGTGTTTCTCCCTTGTATCTGTTTGTGCAATCATTCAAACTGTCATGGTCCCTGAGGAAAGGCCCTGTGGAATGTGGTTGATACTTGTTGTGCCCATCTTAATTTGGTTCTGTATTCTTAAACCCATGAGGATGAACATGTCTCTGGAGAACAAGTGGGTCATTATCAGGTCACTACTTGTTTCACCCACTAAACTGTAGGCTTATCTAATTTCTGGGGGGTTTATTTGGTTGGTGTGTTAGTTGGCTGGATGGGGTTTTTTGAGTTTTCTTGCAACCCATTTGACAACATTGCTCCACTGTCAACAACCTACCTGTACTGTGGGTGGGGAGAGGAGGAGGTGAAGATTTACATTGCTTGAGCTACCAGCAAAAATTGCCCCTTGGAAACAAAGCCAAAGCCACCTCCTGAAGTATCCTACTTCTCTTTCTTACTTAGAGAGGGGTACCAAAGCTTCAAAGGCTCTAACTGAAGCACCTTAGTTAGGTGGAAGAGAACAGGCTTGTGCCCTTACAGGCAGTTGTACACAGATTTTAGCTGTGTTGATTGACCCTTCAGAATGTCTAGCACTGCTGTGACTGCAGAAGGATGCTTTGGTGAGGTGCCTGATCACTGGTGATGCTGCAGTGGTGGCTCCCAGCAGTCCCATTGTGTCTGAGCCAGGACTGAGCCAGGACAGATACTGAATTCAGTGAAATATTCACAAAATCCCAGGTGGATCTCTTCCTGCTTCCTAGCCACACGCTGCAGACATTGAACTGCATTTTCCCTCCATTCTCCATTTTCCTTACTTTCTCTTTTGTAATGCAGAGTGTCAGCCTAAGAGGATGATTTAATTTGTTTTATTATTTACAGGTCTTGTTAATTTTCAACCTACATGCCCCAGTGAATTGTTTTGTGAGGTTTGGGTTTTGCAACTTCTCAAGTCTCAGCTGTCACACACTGAAAAGTGCTGTTGTGGTATTATTGTGTGCAAACAGTTAAACAAACATTTTGGAGGTACTCTATGTTTCTAATGGAAACAAAAGGTTTCTGTCTCTGTATTATTTTCTCCATTCACATGTCCTTGTAGCTGGTACTGGATGCCTCTTTCCACTGTGTATCTCATTTTGAACCAAATTCAAGTGTTCTTCATGATGAGACATGTTAATTTATTTCTTTCATGTTGGAGGCATTATTACTGCAAATGAATTTTACTCTTTGCTCAGGATGCATATCCCAAATATTTTTATTTCCTGCTCCAGAAAAAAAGGCCATGGCTTTGGGCAGCCAGCCTGTGTAAAGGACAGTTTTATTGTTCCCCACAGAGTATGACCTCTCTGAAATCTTTCTGAATTCCTGAATCTCCTCCTCCACTGTCCCAAAAGTTGTGCTCTAGAGTCGGAGGGGTCACCCAGAAATCCTTACCACTATGATGTATTGCATTTATCTTGTCTTCTTTGATGAATGCTGAGCAATAATGTTAAACCTTTCTTCCCTTCCCAGCAGGATAGATTTTCATCTGGAGTTTGGTGTCTTCAAAATAAATCTGAGATAAAGTCATCAACAGAATGAGCAAATGGAGCATTGAGGGGTAAGTATGAGGCCCAGTGGGGGTTTGAGTCTTCCTTGTCATTATACCACCAAAAAGAACTATTGTAACCAGCAAAATAAATTCAAGACTTCTTTTCCACTTAAACCACCAGTTCAGAGGATGACTTTAAATTCATCTTTTACAGCATTAATTCACAGGTGGCAGCAGATTCAGGATGAATTTGAAATGCTGGTTTGAGAAACTTGACCCCTGTGGCAGAAAAGTTGAGACCCAAAATGGTGAAGGGCCCAAAATATGGACTCCTCTCTCTGCCTGATTTTATTAAATAAGACTGACATTCTTTAGCATGATTTTAAAGTACTCTGGATCAAGGCTGGCATGGATGGGCAATATGTTAAACTAGAGTTATTTAGGTAACCTTTCTCCTCCTTAACCTTCTTCTCTTTTTGAGCACCTTGTAGCCAACTGTGGCCAGTCTGGGATCTGCCACGTGGATTGCAGAGCTCTGAGATGGGGCAAGCTCTGAGAAACACAAAGTGTAGGCACTGTGTGGAAATTAACCAGATTACCAAGCTCAGATGACTTATGAATGTTAGCTTTTTATGTCCTTTAAAAAAAATTAAAATAAAAAAAAAAAAAGAAAAATTCCTTAAAAAAAACCCCCAGATCCTTTTGGAGCACGACAAACAAAAAATGTAGCATTAATTAATCCCATGAAAATTTCCCTTTGGCAATGCCTTCCTGTAAGAAAACACAGTCCCCTAAAACTGCATTCTAGAAGGAAAAGGTTCTCAGTTGGCCACTGAGATAATAAGAGAAAATTCTTTTTGGAAACATTTGCAGCCAAAGTCCCTCAGAGGAGCTCCTTGCTGCTTTGATAGCTGGACACTTCCAGTGTGGAAGGAGGAACAATCTGGTTTTGCCCATGCCAGCCCCAGCCACCCTGAGCCCACACCCACAGCTAAACCTGGGTCCATTTCTAGGCTGCTGTGAGATGTTCCCAGCTGGGACAGCTCTGCTGAGGGCTGAAATGCACTCTCTGCCTTCTGTAGGGATGAACACATAGGAAAGGGGGAAGGAGCCCTGTGCATCTCTCAGGGATGAATGGGACATGGAGCTGAAGTGGAAGGGATGGTAGAAAACTACTCAGAAATCAAGAGGAGTTCTACATTTTATGAACTTGATTTTGAAATTACCCCCAGATTTTATTTTTTGCTCAAAAATGGGCTTCTTCCTGACAAGAAAATTATCTGTTTGAAGTTTAAATTACTTGGAGATTAAATTAAAAATTAGATTGCTAGATTTTAAAATTTCATTTTAATTAAGTGTTGCAGCCCTTTGAAATTCAGAGAAACTGAAGCTCTCTAAAGACAAATGGCAGACACAATATTTGAAATTTGATGAAACAATTTTTCCTTTAATTTTATCCAATTATATTAAGAGGTCTTTGAGTTACAAAGCATTAAAAAGCACTACTGAGGCCAGAGATATGCTACTGAAATATTGTTTCTGTCATGTGGAGCCCTGTACAGGATTGTGTGGGCTTAAATAAATCTATCTTGATAGTTTACCTTAAAACTCTCTGTCCTTTTCCTCAGTTCAGCTAAATCCTATGAAATAGATACGCAGCTTGAAGAAGTTCTTCACACCCCCACAAACGCTAAAAATGGCCCTGATACAACATGTATTTATGTAACAAAATCATCTGCATTAATATCTTCCTTTCCTTTCTGCAAGAAGCACAGGAGGGACCCAGGCTGACACATTTTCCTGCAGCCCCTTCCAGTTTTCTCCTTGCATTTGGGGCAGCAGGGCTGAGCTATGTTTTCTCTTGAAAAAAAGGCCACTGAATAAACAGGAATTTGGTGTGGCTATTAATAGGGTCAGCTGCAAACTTGCAGCCCAAGCTTTTGGGTTCTCTTCCCTTGAATATTCAGTATCCTGTTATGGATCAAAACTGTGTGATAACAAGAGTTCTGGTCACCGTTGTTATCCTGATCTTTCAAAATAAAGAAGGTATTAAAACAAATATATTTCTTCCACTTTTCTGAAAAGACAAGGGACCGGCTGATGGGATCAAGTGTGATGTATTGAGCTGTTAACATCTTCTTCATATCTGACAGAATGAAGGGAAAAATGGCCCCACCTGGCAGCTGTTTGCTGCCCCATTTGTCACCATCATGGTCAGGTGGCTGCCTGCTCTCTAGGTCACGGTGAAGCCCCAGCACCTGGGCAGGTGTGCAGCTTGAGGAGAGGGCTCAGGTGCTGTGGAAACAAAGCCAGGGGCTCTATGTTGGCCTCCCAGGGCTGGCTGCTGGCTTGGGACGAAGGGAAGGAAGACTGCATTGTAGCTACTGCTGCTGCCAATAGGGTCAGAGAAAGTCTTGGTAACCCTGCCATGTTTAGTATCACCAAAGTACCTGGGAAAATCAGCAGCCAACAAACCTCCTCATTTTTCATATGGAGACTCCTGCCCCAGCTCTGCTGTTCCTGTCTGGATACCGAGAGCTGGAGGTGTCAAAGCCCTTCCTCATGGCACAGCTCAGCAGGATGGCTCCCAGCTGCAAGCTGCTCCTTGGAGGGGAGTGCTACTCCCACAGGGCCGTCCTGGAGAATGGCCAGAGTGACCCCCTGAGTCTGCTAACCCAGCACTCACCGCCCCAACCTGCTGCCTGTTGTGGAAATAAATCCCGAGCAGCAGTGAAAATCAAACCAATATTCTCAGCAGCAGCTGTAAACTCGATAAGCTCTCTGTCCTCCTTTCCCTCCCCCTGCCCCATCCCTCCCTTTGGAGTTGAACTGAAGGCAGAGACATGCTGAGAGAAGCAGTGCAGTGCCCTGTTTGCAGGATAATATGCAGACCACATGTATGTATTAAAGACTGTATGGAGTTATAATTGAGCCAGGAGCATTTAAATGCAAGCCAGGGGGAATTTGCTATTCTGTTGGGCAGATTTCAATTGTAAGGTTGGCAGCTCTGGTATCCTGTTCTCTAATACCATGAGATGAGAAAAAACAGGCTTTTCTTTCAGAGCAGTTGATTATTGAATCCGCACCAGCTGTTCACCCTAATCCAAGCTTTCTGTGCTCGTTCCCCATAACAGAGGCATCCCTCATCCGTCCCTCCATCCGTCCATCTCCCCACTCTCATTTCCATGGGGCTTTTGTGATCTTTCAGAAAGGTGGTTAGCAGATACCAGCCACCTAAAGCAACATGAGCATCAGTGCAAGCTAAGGTTATAACTAATTAACAGGAGAAGAAAGCCCCCTCCCCCCAGTTGTATATTGAAACTCAAATTATATTTCACATCCATTTCAAGATGAAAAAAAAGCCATCATGAATCAGAAGGCAGAGAACCGTTTTTTAACAATGACACCTGACTGTGTGCCCAGCAAACCGTGTGGGATCCGAGCTGGAGCGAGTCCTGAGCCAGCACAGAGTGGCAGCTCTCCCTGCTGCCCCACTGCCAGCCAGGGACCCACCCCCAGCCATGTGGCAGAGTAAAGGAAATAGAACTATTTTGTTTCTTTTTTTTCTTTCCTTTTTTTCTTTTCCATAATAAAGGGGGAGAAAGGGGTGAGATAAGTGAGTTCCTTCTGGGTGCTTCTCACTCAGCCTGCAATGTTATGTAAGGCTGGTACAGCTAATGCCTGCTCTGCTTCGCCATCAGCCCGGCTGCTTCATCCCCACAACACAATTATTTCATCAGTCTCTCCTACTAGACATCACAGTGCTATTGCCATTAGTCACATTTAGTAGGAGAGCAGCTGAAATAAAATTAGCAAGCACAGGGGCCCAGCTACTCAAGGGACTGGGTGAACACAGCTCCAAGTAGTCCCTGCCCCAGAAAGATTCTAATCCCCCAGAGGAGGAGAACTAGAGACAAGGGGGTGACACACAGGACCCAAAAGAGGGCTGTGAAAGCTGCAGGAGGAATGCTGTTTCCATGAAGAGCTTTGGCAGGGGAGGGTGAGTCTAAGTCAGAATGAGTCAACTGGGAATAAAAGGCAGCAGGAGAAAGGACATTGTAGGGGAAAGTAGGGTGGAGGAAAAGGTAATACAGTAAGTGACAAGCTGAAGAACAGAGGTTGATGGTGGGGAAAAAAGACAAGTTTATGCAAAAAGGCAACCAGCACAGCAAATCCTCCCTGTCTGCCTGTCCCCTGCCCATTTTTTCTGCTACTGCTGCTACACATTTTTGCCCTCAGTGCAGTTTCCTCACAGTGTTTCTCTGTCTGAAGGGTGCCTCCTTCCCTGCTCACCGCGTCCTCCTGGGCTCAGAGCATTACCCCACGCTCTGTGCATGGGCAGCCTCTAGCATCCTCTCTGGAAATCTTGGCTGAATCACAGAGTCTGTGTGTAATGCCAGAACCATGCAAACTGAAAAGCTGCATTAGCACTACAGATTGTATGTACAGATTTGGAAAACAGAGATACGGAATGTTCTGGGGCATCCTGGGGAAAATGGACTGGATGACCTGAGAGAGGACAGACAGACAGGCATGTACAATTGCATTTCTGTATGTTACGGGCGTATGGATGGAGAAATGAGCCCATGAACTGACTAGTGGATTTTCAGGAGCTGGAGATGCCAAATGGTGTATGTCATTTAGCTATCAATTTAAATCGGTGTATCTGGACACTTTATAGATAAAACTCCATAAAGAATTGGCTTGGCAACTCATTAGATAACAGACTTTAATATAAAAGGAGGTCTGAATGTGATTCTTGGATGAGTAGGGAGAAAAACAAGAAAGAGCATCTTTTTCCTTTGCAAATGGCATTGACAATACTTCAAGTGGGTTGCTGGATAATGCTCAGGTGTCCACATTTTCAGCAGAATATTGTAAAAATTATGAAGTTGCAGAAAAGAGTTCAAAAAAGATTTTGAGAAAATAGGATTATAATTTGATATAATGCTTTCTATTAAAAATCTTGGAGTACCTAATCTGTTATGCTTATCAAAAAGAAAATTGAGAAGTATTCTGATTATGGTGTGTGTAACTTCACAGTGCGAAAATACCAGGTACTAAAGAGTGCTTTAATTTAGTGGAGAAAAGCATAACAAGAAACAATAGTTGCAATCTGCAGCTCTCCAGAAAAATTTAAAAGAGAAACTAAAAAGAATTCTCTTTCTAACAGAAGTAATTATTTCTGAATGAAATTCTAATTCACCTCTCTGTCAGATGATGATTAAACTCCTCTCGTAGAGGTTCAAACACAATCTTTCTGTTTTGCTGCCAGTGGTATTGGGTGAGAGTTGATGCTTTGTGTTATAACTTGACGGTGTTTTGTTGCCTAGAACTCCATGAGCAGCTTATGTACCCACCAGAGCTAAAAGCTTTGTATTCCACCCACTTTATCTGATTACAGGCTTTGTTATCTGTTCACAGGTAGAAAGCTAATGGATTTGCACACATTTGCAGAACAGTTAGCCCAAATCCTGGAGATCCTCCCATTCACTTGGTGAATAACTGTAATTGAAATTTAAAAGCTTATAGCCTCAGGACTAACTTCCAAGGGTATCCTTTTGAGTTGACAACAACAGGAAGGCAGATACGAAGGTTGTATGAGTTGAGGGAAAATTGGACACAAGAGAAGTGTTAAATTGTCAATGTGGAATGTTCCTTAAATCTGGCACTGAACAGGTGCCTAAAATGGTTAAAACTGACACACAGTTCTTTGCAAGTACTGCCAGAGGGTGGCTGCTGTAGTGCTGGGAACCACTTGGAGTAGAGTAGACGCTGTGTGGACCCTTCTGGATTAAACAAGTATTACATGAATTCTGCAATCAGGGCTGGATTCAGTAATTCTGTTGCTTCGAGTCATATGGTCCTAAAACATCTGCTGCTGGGCAGAGCAGGTATGCACCAGCAGGAGCTCTAATCCAAACCCTGCAAACATGTTTGCTTGGTCCATTGTGTCTCCCATTGCTGAGGGTGCTCCCTGAATAGTCTGACAGGAGAGCTGGTTGGCATGAACCTTGGTGTGAACAACAAATAAGGGCAAATATGTCCCAGATTTAGGTTTAATAGACATAGTGCTTCATAAGGCTGCTGAAAATGAACCACAGCTGCCAGGCTGCTTGTTTTACTTCTACCACTCCATGAGTCCTGTCAAAAAGCTGGGAAAGAACATCCCAGTCAAACAAATCCTGGTACAAAGCCTGCTCAAATGTGAATCAACGCAGAGCCCTTAAGTTCCTGTGGCCCAGCCCCACTTTTAGCAAATTTACCCCATAATGAATCAGGACTAAAGCTGTCACATCTCACAAGCCTGTCTTTCTGAGCACAGCCTGCTTGCTCCTTTCTCACACCTTCAAATGCAGAGCTGGCCCATTTTGTACACAGCTGCCACAGTTTGATTTGCTTTGTGTTTATGCCTTGAGCTTTGCCTCTCTGTTTCCATGTCCACAGCCCCAGTCTATTTTATGTCATCTTATCTGGAATGCCTGGGAGACAAACATCCCCTTCAGTCAGCCAGGCATGAGGGCATCAGGGCTGCAGTGACACACAAGAACCACACTTAATTTCTCTGATTGGTTCTGGGTGGTGTTGTGGGGTGATGGGGTGTCCTTGTACTTGCCATCCCACCCAGCACCCCGTCAGGTGCAGCTGGGCCATGGGTCCCAGGGTACCAATCTCTGGCAGCTCTGGCACTGCCTCCTGTCCATCATCCAGGGAAGCTGCTGATGCAGCACAGCAGAGAACAGCCAGACTGACAGACACAGTGAGCACCTGGCCTCGGCACCCTGCAGCTCCCAGCTCCTTGCGCAGGCACCCAGGTGTGGCTCCCAGCCCGGAGCAGTGGTGCACTCTGTGTGGGAGCGTGGCTGTGAGTCAGGAGCAGCACTTTGGGGTGGGGGATGCAGCTCTGGGGTGCAGTGACGCTCCGGGGGCTGGGCTTTGCTTCCAGAGAGGGAGGGAGCGCCAAGGTAACCACAGAAACATGGTATCCTTGGATATTAGCAATCCTGACCTACTTCTGGGTATTCACTCACTGCTGGTGACAAAAGAGGAGTAAGATGGAGGGCTTAAAGCTCTGAGAGAATAAAAAAGGGATCTTCCCATAATTTTCTAGGATCAAGACTATTCATGATAATATTCAGCTAATTAAAATCTTTAAGTTTTATTGCCTTGCACATCACATTG
>NW_005054303.1:53568-81703 GCF_000277835.1 Geospiza fortis
TACATTACTGAAATACAGTGGCAGAGACGTATTGTTATGTATAGGGGGTAGATCGGAGTGACTGATGGGGGTGTCATTATGCATGTTTAACCTAGTTGTTGTCAGTGGTGTTAATCTTGCTCTGCATTTCGTTTGGATCAGTGAGAAACCCTTTTCCTCAGTTGCAGGTCTAGCAGATTCAGCTCTCCACTTGCATCAGTAAAACCACACTGTTGTAATTGCAGGAAAAATCAAGCCCTGGGTTTCAGTGAGATATGAAGAACTTATACTAGCAAGTAACTGGGAGCAACTGAGTCTGTCTATTTTATACCAGATTAAATATCTCTTTCAGACCAAAAAAACAAATGACAGGGAAAACAACTGTGAGATGCACAGTCATCCCTAAACTATCAAAGGGAGGGTTTTTTTGATAAACAAAACCAGCTGGGGAGACAGGAGTGCTGTCTGGTGTTGAGCTCTAAGTGTCCATTGCAAAGCATGGAAAATACATAGTTTAGGGCTCCAGCTGAACCCCATTAAACTTTCATTTCAGTGGACCATGTACCCCTGTCTTGCAAAAATCTGTACCTGGTGTGTTCATAAAAGACTGAAATTGAGGTTTAAAGCCATAACTTCAGCTTCTAGTCTTTTCTTATTTTTGACAGTTCTGTGACAAAAAAAAATGAATCAGGGCTTGTCAAGGTGTTTTTAATATTTTTCTCAGCTGCAATTCTTTTCTGCATACACAATCTCAAACATTTAGACTATTCTAGCAAAATGAACCAAAAAGAGTCTGAAGGGGAATGGTAGCAAAAGTGGAGCTTTCCAGCATGACTTTTTATTAACTGGTAAATGAAAACCAGATTAGTTTGTGATGCTAATGGTGCCTGAATTTTGTTCCAACATTGGGTATACACAAACCTGCCTTCCCTACAAATTGAAATGTACAGATATTTATATATCATCTGCAAAACTTAAATCTCAACAGCATGGTACTGACTAAAGGCATGGCTTGAAGAAATCCCATGTAGCCCTTCCCCAGCACCAGGCCTGGTTCAAGTCCTGTTGTTAGTCCTCAGAGATGTAAATTATGTGCTCAGATTCTACAATTCCCACTTCATTGGTGAAAAACTTGTATTAGATGGAGGTTAAATAATCTACCAAATACCACTCAATGATTGTTTTTGCAGGATTGAGTGGAAATTGATGAATTCCCAGTCTGCAGAGTGCAAGATCAAACCCTTGCCTCTGTCGGCATTGGTCCAAATATTTTCACTATTTCTTTCATCTGTTCAAGAAGGATTCATTGCTGGTTTCTGCTGATAATTCAGGCATTGTCTCATGCAGAGTTGCTCTGATCAGACTTGGACTGTCTTTATTGGAATCTTGGCTCCACTGAGGTCAGGAGGAGTCTCACCATTGACATCAGTGAGTTATGGTAAATGGTTCTGAATCTCTGCCAGTTGCTCTGGCTGGTAGCCTTGTCCACTCTACATGGGAAAGCCTCACACACACAGCACTCACTACCTGACAGTAAACACTGAGTGAACTTTTAGTGGAAACAACAGCAAATTTGGAGCATGCCCTGCACCCTGCCTCTGCCTGCCTCCCCTTATCTCCCACTGTCAGCAGGGACATTCTGGAAAGGGTGTTACACAGGCAAATATGAAGGGGGGAGGAACGTGTTGGTGGACTGTGAATAATGCTGAGCAAAATGTGCAGTTTTGCAGTGCTGTCTAATGCCCATGTCCTCAGGGAAATACACTTTCTTATTTGAAAAAGGCTTGTGCAGCAGGTTCATGAAAGATTTTTCGGAAAAAAGTCTGTCTCAACAACCTTTTAGTAACACAGCCTTATGAAAGACTCAGACATATTTCTAAAGCTGTTGGCTTAATTTATTTTGGTTGGACTGTGGGATCTGAGACTTTATTTTTTGAAAGGAGACTTTTTCCCTGCTGCACTCCAAGTTTGATGTTTTTCAAGTAAAAATACATGATTTTTAATTGGTCAGATTTCTGAATCAGCCCCTGCACCATGCCAGTGTGTCTCTGCTAGTGGGGTCTCATTCATTGAATAGTATTTCTCACAAGCCTGCAAATTTCCTTCTTCATTTAGACAGTTACTTAGTCTTTCTTTACTCCAAAGTTGAACTTAAATGAAATGTAACTTACATAATAAGTCACTCAGAGCCTATTGTATGTCAAATGGAAAAATCTGCCATATTTTATCCTTTCCAGCTGACAAGTAGAAATATGTTGAAAGGACATACCCAGTTATTAAGGGAGTCTGACAGTATTTTATTATTTTATTTTAATTTAGCAAAGTGTCCTTGCAACAGACTTGGATTTTTAAACATAAAATATCCTGAAATATTAGATTGTACTATGTGGACTTCATTCTTAACAACAGGCAGGATCACAGGGTAAATGGTTTGTAGGAAGAGCTCCAAAAAAGAGGCTAATAAGCCTCTAAATAAGCCTCTAAATAGACTCTAAAACTAACAAGAAATCCATTATGTAGTGGAAACCAGGAAACTGGTTCTTGCATACCATACATGAGCAATTCCACTGACTTAAGTAAAACATTGTAATACTGGATCCTCTAATTCTTACTCATCTTCTTGAAGATGTGTTTTGCTGTATGGGATTCGCAGTGAACAGTGGCTTGAAAGACTGAGTTGTAGCTGGAGTCTGAGCGTACAGTTATCATCAAATACCCAAAGCTGTAAGGAACATTTGGGCAGCAAAGCCTCATAAGCTATGAAATGCACAACAGAGGTCATGACCACCCAAAGATATTAAATATCAAATGCAGTTTTCTCAGCCTAGAAACTGGGTTTGGTGTACAGTCACATTTCAAAGTGGTAATAATCTACCTATGGCAGTTTTACCCACCTCCACTGTTATATTCTGCCCCAACCCACAGTATGACATGTTCATTACTGAAAAAAAAACTCCTGCTCTTCAGCAGAGAAGTTATAGTCTCACAGCGGGCAGAGATACCAGCGTGCTGCAGACAATGTGACAAGGAAATATTTGTGGTGAACAGAAACATGTAAATACAACCTTTTCTTTGAAGAAGGTGTGGTCCTCTGGGGCTTGACCCCACCCATGATCCACCTTGGGCTGGAAGTTCTGAGGTTGAGCAGCACCAAGGATGAACAGGTTTGTTCATGGCCTGCATTGGCAGCAGCCATTTCTTCTTGCTGTCTCTATGGGAAAACAAGCCCTGTACTTGCAGCTTTTTGCCAGTGACAGGATTAGTGGGAGCACTGGGTATCCCACCGAGGAAAAATCCAAGAATGACATGAATAATGTAATCCTTGCAAACCCAAGTGTGTGCCAGTCTTTCAGAAGCAGTGGGAAGGACACGATACATCCTGCAGCTAACACAGCGACTTCAAAGAGCACAGGCAGCTACACACAGCTACACACAGTGCCACTAAGTGATAGAAATGCTTCTCTTAGCACTCCATGCTAGCTCCCTGCTGATACAAGCTGTTCATGAGAGATCCAGGCTAAACCTGTCCATAGACACAAGGAACACGAAAGCTTGGGATGTTTTAGATAGAAGGTGTATGAGGGCTCTAAGCTCCCAGTTACTAATTATCCCATACTTCTGGAGGGTACCATTTTCTTTTGTGAGCCAATCTCTGTATTTTAACTTACATATTTACCCACCAGGGAGAGCTTACTTTGGGAATGATGGGGTTTATCCTCACCAGAATGATGTAAAACTTTGTAGGATCCTTTTGTGCCATATTCCCACCTCCACTACACAAGGACAGTACACACATTAGCACTGAGCCCAGCACCACATCTCACCACTCTGAGAAGTGCACACCATGAAGGGGGAAGAGCACTGTGCCTCTATAATATTAGCAGGGATACCCATCAGTCCAAAGCCTTAGAGTCAAACACAGACCTCAGGAAGGACCTAATAAAAAAAATTTATAGAACTGCCTGCAACAGGATCAAAGCCATAGTGGAAATCCTGCAGTCAGAGGCTGACTACACATGCCTCCATGCTGGCCTGGGAAGACAACTTCTTCCCTGAGAGCAGCTCAGCAAAGCAGAGGCTGTTTCTGCCATTTGTTCCTGTGCTCAATGACAACACTACAGCAATGCATTATGCAAGCAGGATGAGTAAGAATGCTGGCTGTGCCAGGCAGCTATAGAGATTTGGAGTGTCCATGATTGCATCCCTGCAGCAGGATACAGGTTGTGTTGCCTAGAAATGGAAACCACCCCAAAGGACTGGCTGGGTAGAATGAGCCAGTAAGCGGCTGGTGATCACTGGGTGTTGCCTCCTCCTCCTAAAATTCCCTAGTTTCCAAATACCATGTTTGTGAGGAAAGTAGCTTACCTTTTCCTTCAGTATGTCCTTAGTACAATGACAAGTGCAGTACATCTGGCATAGGAATACCTGCTGTTTCTAAAATGGAAAGACAAAGGGTTAGCTTTCAAAAAGACCATTATTGTGCTGTTGATCTCAGCAGAGGTGAATTTGAGCAGGAAAGGAACATTACTACAGCAACACATAATGTAAGCATAAAACCATAGCTTCCAGAAGTTCCTAGAAGCTGCATAGGTCTCATTTTCCTTTGGACAGCCCTTCTTTATTCTAAAACAGATTTTGTGGAAAGTTAGTTGCAGGGAATCTACATCTGCTTTACCTGCTTTCATTACTGGTGACAGAGAACAGCAACTGGAGGTATTTGCAGATTATAACATTTTTAAAGTACGGTTTTGCACAGCTTAGGAGTCTATCTCTTTTTTTGCAAAAACTGCCCATTGATTAAAACATTAACTTGGATGCTCAAAATGCTCCTGGCCAGCTATGAAGCTGGGTGACCTTGGATATGTTGCTTAAGACTATAAATTACTATAAGGTTTTGTTAGAATAAGAATATGAAAGATTGCAAGTTTTCAATGTGTTACAGTGCACAATGCATGTTTAAGACAGCTATTTTTGTATTGATAAAGCATGGGTCTTGGGTGACTTTGGTTTGCTTAATCATACAAACAGTGAGGTTATCAAGGAGCTGATTAAAAGTCTTCTGCATAACTTTGTTGAGAATACAGCAAGTTGTTGTAACTATAGTTGTTTTGGAGAGCATCTTGACAGAAAAGGACCTTGCAGTTCAGAACCAGACAATTTCTGCATGGCAGCTGGATCTCATAGTGCCTATTCCTCTTCTTCTTTTATGTATTTCTGCATTTCTGGTCCCTTCCCTGCCAGGATTTTTAAAAGTGACTATGCAGCTTGGAAGCTTCAATTTCTAGGCAGCTCTGAGGTGCCCCCTCAGTGCCTAGGTGTTCCTGTCACAGGCTGCAGGCACAGTAGAGCAGGAGGTGCAGACCCAGAAACAGGCTGAGTTCAGTCTCTTTTCTCCCTAGAGATGCAGATGTGCAAGACAGGAACTGTGCAAGTGTGCTCTTTTGCAATCCTGTAACATGTTAGAGACAGACTGACAGCAGTCAGACCAATTAATCTTGGTAAACATGTTCAGTTCATCCCTGGGTACTGGAGGTCCTAAAATAGTGACCAGTATGTCCATGTGACCATGTGGCCACCAGCCTGATAAACTGGGTGGTTTGACTTATGAACAGAACAACACAGACAGAAATAGTAGATGAGATTCCCTCTGATTCTGGGAATAAAGATTTTCACTTTCCAGCAGAGCTAGCCAGTACCCTGATTCTGGGATTTGCCCCATTCAAAGATCACCTCCTTTAGGGGAAGCCATAGGAATATGTATTGAAAGGCTGTAGAAAAATCTGCTAATAGTGGAGGTTTCTTCTATGCTTACCATTAAGCCTAGATTAAAAACATGGGGAGAAATTGCCCTTTAATACCCAAGTTTTTAATCTTGTCTGGTACAATCATGGATATTTTTGTCATTCATATCAGAATGTAATTCATCTTCTGTCTGCTTTCAGGATGAAACTCTACTTCTGGCATTACAGGCAATGTCACTGCCTGTCCTTCAGAAAATGTGGGGCGTCTCCCTCGTTCAGCTGCTCATTCTTGCCGTGCTGTGTTCTTCTCTTTCCACCCTGAGAAACTAAAGCACAAAGCCTGACTGCATGACTGCTTGCTGCAGGGAAGGACGGCTACTCATGGCGTGGGAATGGGACCAGGAGTGGAAAAAAGGGAATTGAAGCAGTGATAAAGACACAGGCCCAGGCTCCTGGTCCTTCCCCATGCCATGTGCCCACCCTGGCACTGAGCACAGGGCAGGAGCAGCCTGCAGCTCATCTTGCCCTGCCAGGGCCCTCTCTCAGGTTCATGCCAGTCTCCAGTGGCTTTCCCCACCTCCCCAGAACTGGGAGAGCTGATGCTGCTGTACCTTACAGGGTAAAGAAACCAACAGACAGAGGTCCAGTGAGACAGATATTCTCAGATGAAGTCCTCATCTAGTCCTGTGTTTTACTGTGGCTTATTAGTTTTGTATTGAATTCTTGTTCTGTAGGAAGAGTCTTTTCTGGAAATGAAGTAAATGAACAAAGGCCAAGCTGGACTCCCTCTGGCTTCTGCTATTGCTGATGCAATGCAAGAAGTCTCACAGCACTCCCACCTCCTCACAGCAATACCATTGGACTATGTTTCATACCAACCCAGGTCTGAGCTCATGTCTAAATAATCTTCTCTCCAGATAATTAAACAAGTGAAAAATAGACAATCTGTGTAATGATAAATTCAATATAGAAATGTAAGATACAAGCACATCTATAAATGTTTCTTCTTTTTATTCTTCTCTCCCCCCTATACTAAGCTGTGTTGAGATTGGTCTTTTAAATATTTTTAGAAATATTGAAATAACTGATGCATTGTAATAGCAGTAGAGGCCTCACCATGGTACCCTTAGGCATTGCTCTGCTATTTCAGGCTCTGAAACAGTGCAGTTTGATAGAGTGAGAAGATCAGAAAGCTTTGTCTCTGTCCTAACTTGATGTCTGAGTCCTCTAGGATCTGCTTAAATGCCCTGGGACTTTTGCTTAGTTCTTTTGAGCATTATTCTGGTCCTGTTAGAGAAGCACAGACCATGAGCTGGGACTATGCTGCATCTCCAGAGGCAAAGAACCTTTAGGGTGATCATTTCATTGCCTTGGGATTTGAGGGAAGCTTAAGGCATCATTGTGCCTTAGGATTTCAAGCTATATCAGGGATCAGAAAAGCTTCTGGCATACATCAGAGTAGCTTCCACAGCCTAAATCAGCCCACAGCCTCCAGAGCAGCACATGCTACATAATGTTTTCTGCTCTTAGTGCTTTTCCTTTCATCCCTGCCATCTTTTCTAGACCTCACAAGGCATCAGTATTGGAAGCACGGCAGGGATTGTTCTTCTCTTTAGTTACTCAGCTCTGGTCCACATATGCCTTTAGAAATGTACACCACAACTTGACCTAGGGCACAATCTGCCCCTGTTCAGATGGATTTCCAATTATTTTCAAATCAATGACATAAACTCACTATAGAAAAAAACCTAGAGGGATTTCATATAACATGAGAAATTATTTACAGCACTAACTGAGCAATTGTTACACTGTGTAAGTGGCTGCTCATCTGTTCCTATCTTTAGGTGTTCAAACCAACATTAGAAATAAAACTATATAGCAAATAGGTAATGATAAAAATAAAAATTCACAAGCATAGTCATTCAGACTTTAAATTAATTATCATAAATTCTGTTCATCCCCATCATCAATGAATATTCAAGAAAAGGGTTCATGGACAAAAACGTTCGCAAAAATAGCTTGCTTTAATTAAGTGATGCAGCATATTCACAGAAGTGAATTTCCAATTCATAACTGTCAAAATCACATCAGAAACCTTTCTTTAATAATTTTATCGAGTCTAGCAGGATAGGAAGACCTTCCACTGGACCTCTGTGTCCCACCAGTGTGCTTGAGCTTTCTACATGGAGGAACAAGCTTCCTGTCTAACCATTTTCTCTTTGAAATTCTGCTTGATGCAGTTGCATATCGACAAGAACTCAAGGTTTTTCTATAATCTCATCCTCTGGTTTTGCCCAATGTTTGTCATCAAAGCCCCCTTCTTGAGCAAAATGATTTAAGCAGCTGCAGCAATTGCCCAAAGCAGCGGCTAAGGGGAAAGCATGACTGAGTATTTGATTTCTGTGAGCACTGTAGACAGAAAAACTCAAATTAATGGTTACCTATGGCAGAAAGCCAGGACCATGCAGGAGCTGTTTGTGCAAGAAAACTGAGAAAACTGATTTTTTATTAAAATGTACTGTGATGGTGCATTTTGAGGATATCTTTTGTAACCAAACAGGGATCTGTAAAACTCAGTTTCCATGGACAACACACAGCCAAAAGGCATGATAGTTCTTTCAGAAAACACAGGTAGGTGTTAAAAAGCTGTTTAAAAGGTATTTAGCTGATACATTAAAAAAAAAGGAAAAGAAGAAGGTGAAAAAAGACAGGGAAGTTAAGACATGAGAGGCTGGAGTGGGAGGTCAGTAGCCATGGCTATGGAGTCTGTCTGGAGGGGCTGTCTGCCCTGGGGGCTGAGCTACTGCCTGGGATAAAACAGCAAATGGAGGAAGGAGAAAAAGCATTTTCTGGTCTAGCTAAAGTAAATTTGCTGAGTCTGGACCTGGCCACAGAATGGTGCGGCACCCTGGCACAGTGCAGAACATCAGGAGCCACTACACATATGCCCAATAACTGCTTGAGATGAGTGTGATAAAAACATTTGATTATTAGTAATAAATTATTCTCTATATAATCACATATTTCAGGGTAATCTTAAGGAAAATGCTACTGAACCTGTGCCAGATCAATGTATAGACACTTAAAATTGATTTAAATTCCTAGCTTTTCTTCTTCTCCAAAACCATCTCCCAGAGATCACTTACAAAGCTGGAGCAGGAGGCAAGAAATGACTGTGTCTGAATGGTTTAGTTATGATAACAGGCTGTCTGAATGGGCTGGAGACAATATAATTTAAAATGGATTTTAATGTTGGTAATATGTATGATTTGCTCTACCTCAAGAAACCTCTGAGCCAGGCAAGTTATTCATATCCAGATGCTGAAATATGCTAAGATTAACTCTGTATCTCATATATATAAAAAATTGCAGATTTGTGGGATGAGTTACTTTATTTTTTGGCTGAAGAGGAGTAACATGTGAGCATGAACAATTTTCAGAAGAAAAGAGTTTGTGTTTTGCAAGGTGTCATGCGAGTCTAATCTCAAAAATGGCACTGGGTGTTGCAAGCCATCAGTTCAGAGGCATAAAACAACTAAACACAGGCAAATTCAACACTTTGCTGTCCAGCAAGAAAAGGATTTCACCAACATGAAGGCATTTACATCTGAAGGACTCTTTGGAAAGCCTGCTCAGGAGGGAACTGCCCTAAGATTTGTGTCTGTAGGGTAAGTGGAAAAGCCCTAAAGGTTTATCTGCAATAACAATCTTGGTAGTAACTTACCATTGTTTCCCCAAAGGATAACACTGAATGTAATAATTTACCCAACTATAATCAGCATTTCTCTCCTAATGGATGAAAGGGGCGGAGAACAGCTTGTCAGAGCATTTGCTTTCTTCTTTGTTGACAACACACACTGCCAGTGGGTCCATCTAGAGAGAGACACTACAAGATAGCACTAACTGCAAGCAGTTGGGAGGAGAGAGGAAAAAAAATCCCTCGATGGAAAGCTGGGAACATTTATAGCCAATTGGTATTTTTGAATGGAGCTAAGAGTACAGTTTTCTTGCCTTTTGCCTATAAATAAATCACCAGAAATAGATTCAAGTGCTGGTGCAACTGTGCAGTCTGATTTTCTACCTCTCAGCAGGATAACCTGCTGAGGATATGGAAGACTGTCACTGTCTTGTATTTTGTTTTGAAGCAGAGAGTCTCAATGGGTTGCTCAGAAAGAAGTGTAGACTGAGCAAACTGATGTGAGTTCATATAAAATATGAAAGTCTCACAGGTCTCAAAGACCAAATTCAAATACTGAGAATTCACTTGACAGTATGCAAACTTCCAGTCTGAAAACCCCAGAAGTTGCTGCCCTCAATTGTTCCCGCCCAGCTCCATGGAGGGGCTTTACTTTGGATGTTCTCAGCTCTTTCTGAAAATCAGACATTGTTGATGTGCTACTAATTTTGTTTGTGCTCCTCCAAACCCTGGCTCAGTTCTGCCTTCCCAAAGTATCCCAGTAGCCACTACTTGCTGAGAGTCAGATGAGGATGAAGCCTTGTTTCTTGACTTTGATACAGTGCTGTAAGTTAAATAAAATTTACTGATTCAGCTTACTCAAGTATCTTTACAGAGAAGCTGCCACGCTTTTGACAACACATCAGCGTGGTGCTATGCTCCTGAAGGAGCTGAATGAATGCTAGATGAAAAATGCTCTTCATTTGCATTCTTGAATCTATGCAGCTTTCATGGGGATTTTTCTTAAGCTCACTGCTGGTCTTGGTCACACTCTGTCAGCAAAAGGAGACAAGGTTTGCCCTCGGTACTGCTGAATTTAGATGACTTTCCTTGGCCTAGGTCCTGCTTATCAGGGCTCTGCAGCAGAGGAGAAGAAGGAGAAGGGGTGTGAACCTTCAGAATTACCAGCTGTGCTTGTTTGTGCCCAGCAGGCAGCACAGACTGAAGCCATTGCAGCAGGTCACTGTGCCAGTCCAGCTGGCACTAGGGGCTGCCACATGAACCATGGGTGTTGCCACATGGAATACTGTCATGCCACAGTGATGGTTCTTCTGTCCCCAGTGGTTGCTTTAAGTCATCTTTAGTCAATTCTACAAGTGGGACCTCATTTGATGGAAAAACAAGTGTGTTCTTTCCTTTGTTGAACCTGCTGGACTGGCCTGCTTGCACAACCCCTTTAAAGCAAATCCCTTTTACATCAGTTCCCCTGTAAATATGGATTCTTTTCACTGTGGCATCTGAAAGGATACAGTTACTTGAAAGTGGGCTCACAGCCTTACAGGGAAACCTGTTTGAGAGTCTGTGCTCTTGCACTAAACCAACAAAATCAAGTAGATTTCTGATACTTTTTTCATTGGTCTGTATTATTCTAACTACTGTTATGTTAACAATGCTTCTCAATATTGCACAGAGAAAGATAGAAAGCCTGTTTATACAAGCAAAGACTTTTAACAGATGTAACTGATTGTTTTTGTAGCTTAGATAAATATGGACTTTTATTGGGAAGCAAAGGATTACCCTCAACATCCAAAGGTGTGAGCAGGCAAGTATAATCTGCAACTGCTGTCATGTCTTTCGCCTTGATTAGAAAGAGAAGGACTGAAACCTGATCTCTGGTTATTAAATGGCCCTTGGGAGTCATCACTGGTACCCAAATAAATGTGGTTTCCTACAAAGAGCATAAGGCAAAAAGCCTAACCACAGTACACAAAGAGAGAGATCTGAACTGCAGGGCAATTTGCTCTGTGTGGCATCAAACAAGAACTCAGGTTGTAATCTGTGATTTTTGAGAAGAATCAGGAAATAACTAGAGATGGTAGATGTGTTTAAGAGATTCCCAGTGATACCCTGATGTGTTTTTAACATCATGTAGCCATGGACTACTAATCTGACTGCAGCCTGGATGGAATTGCATCCTGTGTGCTGGTCAGGAGACAAGTCTAAATAGCTCTAATAATCTCATTGGCCTTAAGGAATGTTGTGATTCCTTCTAAGTGTGGTTTCTGTGATGAGCCTTGTGTAAGTCATGACAGGCAAATGAGTGCCTAACTGTGTGCCAGGATTGTTCTTCTGCCTGAGAAATAGCCAGCAGCTATTACTAGACAGTGCCCTGCCTTTAAATATTCTATTGTGGCTTTTTTGCTCTCTCATGAAAATAATTGAAATACCATTTCAATAGAAATGAGGTAGAAATCAGGAAATAGACACTATTCACTGAAGCAGTTGTGGTTGGATTGTTGTCAAGATGTGATAAACATTTAACTGTATTAAACATTTTTCTAGTGCCAAGAATTGGGATCTATAATTTTGAAGTTTCAGAGTTTTCCTTAAAAAAAGATGCAAGCAATCCTCAGATTAAGGAAATATATCTCTCTGTATAGATTTGGTATTTACACCACAGATACCTTGGTAAAATATGGTTGTGACTGGTGCTTGTTTAAGTTTCATTGTATTTTACATCCAAAACAAAAGGTGCAAAAACCTCTTGCAATGAAAGAGTTAATCAGACTCTGTGCTTCCTGAACTTCCCTATTTGAGGAAGACTTGAAATGGACTTAAACACATGATGAAAAAGAGTCCTCCCAAGAGGACTCCATTTTCCCTTTTCAAAAAAATGGAAATACATCTGTAAAGTAGCAGTGGCAGGGGATGATTAGGACTTGCTGAATCCAAAATCTGATTTGTGAGGCCAGATCTTCTCTGATAGCAAGACAAAGATGAAATATTAAAAACTTAGGTTTCTTAAATTGACTAAAAAGTCAGTTCTTAGCTTTCTACCCAGTTTGAGAAAGAAGTTGAAAGTTAATTTGGTTACCAAAGGATAGTTTATAAGACATCTGTTTTCAGAAATGGCTGAAGCATTTAATCAGCAAATCACTTTCTGATTCTTGAGCCTTCTGCTGTATCTAGACTTCTAAGAGGATGACCTTTTCATATATAATAGCAAAACCATCCATGAAGTTCTTGGGAATTAAATATTGGTGAATTTCTTTTTTTAAGACAAAGATTCATCTTTCATAATTATAGAGGGGGAAAACGGGGGGAAAAAAAGGCTGAAAGCTGAAGTCTCAGAACCCAGGAAGTAACATAAAAATACTGGTATTATTTGTTGAATTTTATGATTTTAGGCAAATTGTGAGCCTAATTAATGATTAGTTCCTCTCTCCCCCTTTGAAGTTAACTTTTTTTTTCCTTCATGTGTTATCAGAGTGGTGTGTCCGCCATCCTGATGGGCCCAGCCCTGGCTGGCAGTGGGTCCATGCTGGAGCTGGCTGTCATTGGCTCTGTTGGATTTGGGGGAGCTGCAGCACCTTCCCACAGAAGCCTCCCCTGTAGCTCTGCCTGCCACCCAAACCTGGCCATGCAAACCCAATAAAAATATGGCATGAGGAACTGAATGTTGATCATCTTGACCAGAAAATTATTGTGATTATTTTGGTGCCCTTTTTTGGTGCCCTTTTTTGGTGCCCTTTTTTGGTGCCAATTTTTCTGATATCATAATAGCTGGGAACAATATGGCTTAAGTTTTGGTTGGAGGTTAGCAATCCTGGCATCAGTGAAATTTAACATGAGTGCCATTACTCCAACTCCCTAATCAACCTCCAGTAAATTTTGATTTTGCTATTATAGGATGCATTAGGCAAGCTGACAAACTTAGATATCAGCTGGATTTCCTGACTATAAGAAGGTTGAGACAGGTAGGTGTCTGTCTTTTATTCACCTTGTCTAGCTTTTTAATCCACATCTAGCTGAAGTCAGTATGACATGGCTGACATTGAATTTAAATATAATTAATTCTTTATGTGATTTGTCATACAAGTAGGGCGGAGAGACAATGGTAATGTCTCCACTCAGAAGAAGGAATGCATTGTGAAATCCCCAATTTTATACACCAGAGAATTCACACAGGAAAAAGCAACCATGAATTTCCTGCAATTGGAGCCAGCTTTGCTCAGAATTTGTGCCTATTAGGCAGGATTTACATCCACCATAAGGCACAAATTCCTAGGAAGTTTCCTTAGTTTTCATATTCTAGAATTCCTCTTACTTTTGAGTAGTAAAGCAAAGATCACAGTAGTGTTCTCCTCTAACTAAGGAGTTGTTCCAGATAACGTTTGCAAAGTTGTGTTTGAGGAGCAAGTAATTGCTGGTGTAAATAGAGCATGATGTTCCACTGGCAAGAACCCCAGGGGAGATGAGAGCCTGGTCTGCAGGGGTGTCAGGACCATGCTGAAGGACCTTGCCAAGAAGAGATGGGAGAGTATGGAGAAGGAGAGGCAAGAAATTGAGGTAGTCACTTTAATGAAATAAGGAATAAATACCGAGACCCGAGGAAAGAAACAAAACACTCTGCCCAGTGACAGAGTTAATGAAATCCTTTCAATCCATGTTCTGCAGTTGAATTCCCTTGTACCAAATTTTCCAGTACAGCCTGATAACCAATATTTTTTCCAGCAGCTGGGAATTCACAGCATCTCTTTCCTGGGTGGATTCACTGTGTCTGAGTAAGGGCTGAGCTTCAGTTTCAGCACTCCTCTGTGGGAAAACTAACAAGGTTTAGAAGGGGATTGATAGGAACAGGTAGTCCACTGGTGTTGGTTTTCTTTGACCAGTTTATTTATATTGAGTCACTGGATGGCTTGGACATTTTTCTGCAGACCACAATTTATGTTATGCAGGCTTCCTCTACAATGGTGCCTAAGGTAGCTGTGAGAATGCATTCCTCGCTTTACCACTCATTTTGCCCACTAATACCAGATCACACACACAGAGACATAATCACACAAGAAAGAAATATGTAAAATTTTAAAAATGTATTTATATCCAGTCACACTGAGTTTCAAACTTGATGCAGTTACAGTAATCCTCAGACTCTCAAGGCTACAGATGTGGGTTGGTATAAGAAATAGAGAGTAGATGAGCTTTTATAATTTTTTTACCCAGATTTTAGACTTGTGCACGTGTTTCAAAGCAAATATAAGGTTTTAAATTTCCATTACTATGGTTAGATGTTAATCAGAAGTAAGAGGAGGAAGTAAAAAATAACTTCAGTGAACCTACATACTGCTTAAAATGCATTATCCTAGCATCACACAATCATAGAATTATTTGGGTTGGAAGGGACCTTAAAGATCATCTAGTTCCAATTCCCCTGCCATAGGCAAGAGTACCTTCCACCAGGCCAGGTTGCCTAGGGCCCCATCCCAATTGGTCTTGAACGCTTCAAGGGTGGGGCATCCCCAACTTCTCTGGGCAGCCTGTGCCAGGGCCTTATAGAGTAAAGAGTTTCCTCCTAATATCTAGTGTAAATCCCCTCCTTAGTTTAAAACCATCCCCACTTGTCCTATCTCTATCAGCCTGTGTAGAGTCCATCTCCAGCTTTCTACAGATCCCCTTCAAGTGATGGAAGGTGCTCTAAGGTCTCCCTGGAGCTTTCTCTTCTGCAGGCTGAGCAAGTCCTCTGATCATCTTTGTTGCCCTCCTCTAGACTCACTTCAACAAGTCCACACCCTTCTTATCTTGGGGACCCCAGGGCTGGATGCAGCACTCCAGGTGGGTTCTCACAAAAGCAGAGTAGAGGAGCAGAATCACCTTCCTTGGCCTGCTGGTCAGGCAGCTTTGGATGCAGTCCAGGTTATGGTTGACTGTCTCCACTGGAAATGCACATTGCTGGGTTGTGCCCGGCTTTTCAGCCCCAGGACCCCGAAAATATTTCCTGCAGGACTGCTCTCAATGAGTTTGTCTCCCAGTCTCTGCTCATGTTCGGGATTTCTCTGACCAGGTACATCTTGCACTTAGACTTAAGGAACATCCTGAGGTTCTGGTGACTCCAGGATTAGCTGAGAATTATCCAGGTCCTCCTGGATGGCATGTCATTCTCCTGTTGTGTCATCCACACTGCTCAGCTTCATGTCATCTGCAACCTTGTTAAGGGTGTGCCCAATCTCACTGTCTGTGATACTGATAAAGATATTAGAGCACCACTCCCAAGACAGAGCTCTAGGAGACACCACTCATCATCAGCTTCCACTTGGACACAGAGCCATTGACCACAACTCCATCTGCCTCCATCCCAGCAATTCCTTATCCACTGAATACTCCAGACATCAAATCCACATCTTTCCAATTAGGAGATAAGGATGTCATGTGGAAACCTTTCAAAGACCTTACAGAATTTGAGGTTGATGACATGGGTCAGTCTTCCCTTGCTGACTGTTGAAGTCATCCCATCATAAAAAGCCACCAGATTGGTCAGGTATGGCTTACCCTTAAATTAGCCAGTCTTACCTGCCAGAGTTGCAGCAAGGAAACCAATTATTTCAGAGAAAGTCTGGTCTTGCTCAGGTTGGGAATGTGGGGTCAGAAGCTTGTCATGGTTAGAGTTTGTATATTCACTTGGATTTTTTTCAGGTACTGTTCCCTGTACCATAAAGCCCCTTGTGGTGGGTCAGGGTGAAGGAAGGCAGGTAGGAGGCTTGAGATCCCTCCCTCCAGCCCCTCCATGCCCAGCAGCCTTCACAGGCAGATGCCACGCTTTGCACCAGCCCCAGGCCTGGGGCATCTACAAGTGCCAGAGCCTGGGAGCCCCTGGGAGAGGTCATGGCAGGGGCTGGCGAGCAGGACAGCTGTGGGGTGCTGCCAGCACATGGTGTGCACTGCTCCTGTCCCGGGTCACCCGCAGCCTGGCAGCATCTCACAGGGGTTCGGTGCGGTGCCGTGTAGGAAATGCTGCTTCCCACTCAGGGTTGCCATGGTGATGGGGAAACGGGCACCGTTTCAGGCTCTTGGCAGCAGCGTCTGAAGGGAGCGGCCAAGGCGTGGGTGAATGTCAGCCCTGCTCCACACACTCTCACTATAACCATTTATATGTATATATATATATGTGTGTGTGTGTATAAATACATATATACACACTTTTCTGCTAGAAAGCCCTTACAGAACCTGTTTGAGGAAGTAAGTTAATGATTTATATGAACCAGAAAATCAAAAAGGAAGTTTATGTCGGGGAAATCCTAATTTTGGAAAAAACCACCCACTCCAACATTCACCATTCAATACAATGCAGCATTTAGTTCTTTCCACTGCTGCCAGCTGTGCAAAAAGCATGAAAGAATCCCAATGCCCAGCAGCACAGTGGTGGTGGGAAGGCAGCCCCAGGCTGAAGGGGTCCCCATGGAGCTCCCAGCAGCTACTTGGCCATGTGCAGCAAAGGAGCCTCTGCAAACAAGAGGGGCTCTTTAGGTGAAATGTAGGACCCCTTGGCATGCCAGTGATCCCACAGCGCTTGTGCTTGGCCTTGCAATGCTCATAGGACCAGAGAGCTTTCAGATGTCAAAAGGAGACACATCTCACCACGGTGAGGTCGAAGCACTAACAGTGGCTTTCTCCAACACATTGGCTACAGGCAACTGCATATAAACTATTCATATTTGTGACTTATGCATACCTCCAACGTGCTTTTGAAGAATTAATATAGTGAGATCTTGTAGGGTTTTTTGTTTATTCTTTTCCTGAAAGATATCTGTATATCAGCAGTCACATATACAGGTGACCCTGCAATAGCAAAGCAAGTAAGGAGACCCAGGAGTAATAGCTGGTCTACAGTGAAGGGATATTTTCCCTTTTGTAATGTTGTGCTGTTCAGCTCTGCTGTAGACTGGATTGCTCCAAGGATTTCTCTGATCCAGAATGCAGTGAATTGTGAATTCTAAGATGGTTTATTTTGCCTTTGTTCAGATGATAAATTGGAGATGTAATAATTCTCCATTTATTTCAGCAAAAATCAAGAGCATCCTGTTGAACCTGCCAGAGTTTTACTGACAGAAAGCTCTCCAGGCTTTCTGGCCCCAAAATCAATACCAACTCTTGCAATTGCTATTTGACAACATTCACCTTTGATGTAGGCCATAATTTTTTGTCATTTAATATGTCTCAGTAGAGCAGTTCCAAGTAAACTGACATAGGATTATGGACTACTTGTAGGTTTGAAAGCCTGTAAAATCACATCATAATGTAGGAAAGAAAGTAGTTGGTGTTATGATAACAGTAATCAAGACCACAAAAGCGAGATAGATTTAAGCTTAATAAAAATGAACTTGTATACATTGTAAATTTTTTTCCTTGATGTTTTTCCGTCTTTACAAATGTAATTTTCTTACAACACCCCTGAGATACATTCTCAGTACTGTAGCTTTCTACCTAGTAGAAATCTGCAGCTGTTTCGGTTTCTACAAGAAGAAATCAGAAACACAAAAGAGAATTCCTCAGCTGGGATTTAGCCAAAATTTCAGCAAAGTCAGGTGGCAGAATAAGTGAAGAATGTAGCAAATTAAGGAAAAAAGGATACTAAAGAAAAAAAAATTACTTTGTATTATGCTTCTCAGATGTTGCTGACATCTCTGAACAGCAGGAGATACTGTGTTCACAGAATCCCCTTTAGAGCAAATTGAATTTGAGGCACTCAGACCCTCATGGTTTGGCACTTCTGTGGGAGTGTCTGAAATACCATGCAAATATGTCAGTTCATATTTAAATTACTACTAAAATTCATTTTGTGTGCCCTTGTGATCATTTGCACTAGTCATCAGTTATTTTTTTCCATCTGAGGAGCATTTGTCACTCCACTCTCTGCCTGTTTCTGTGTAGGATCAGGTGAAGATTTGGCCTCTGTAGAAGAATTGCCAAGAGATAGGACAATGTGTGTCCTCTTTCATTCTCTGCCCCATTTTCCCAAGGGGCAATAGTGCTGCCTCTGAAGTGATGTTTTCTGGTGAGCTTGAGCAGTGAACCTCAGCATGCACAGCCCTGCCTTTTTAGCAGTGCATCACCCCAAATGCCTGACTTGTTTGCCAGGAATTTCTGTGATTCCAGGTTCCCTGTGCCATACATCCCCCTTACTAGGGCAGGATGCCATGGATGTGTGTGCAGAGCGAGCCCTTACTCGCTTGGACAGCACAGGGAAAAAGACCTCAGGGCTTCTTGCTGGAGAGGCAGAGAGGGGAACAGAGAAAGAGCTGAGGTCTGGGCAGGGATGAGTGGGGATCTGAGGGATTTGCAGGGTTGGAAATTGATACCTGCTAACTTACTTGACTAAAAGAGAGTTAAGGGCACAAGGGGTCTAGGCAAAGCATTCAAAGACAAATCCTGCCCGAAATGTAGTCACATAGAACTGGCATAACTGTAGTGATTTTGGAGGCAGTCATTACTTGGGTCTGAATCATGACTTTTAAATGTTTTAACCACTGACTATTACTTACCTGGGGCATAATATGCTTCTCTATCATTGTGCTGAGTCCCCATTGCAGATCTTGGCCAAATTTAGCATTATACTTTGTTCCTTTTTATTTTGAGTTTGCTCTCACCTTATGTACAGAAAGATCTAAATTTACTAGAGCTTTATCACCTGCTTCAGAAAGAAACACCACATTTTTCTCACTGAATCTGCAGTGAACTCCAAACAGCCAGGGCAAGCTGAGTACACTTGAGACTCATGAAGTCAGAATGTCAGCGCATCTAATAATTAAAAAATACAGTTCTGTTAGTTACTGTTCCCTGCAGAGTTTTAACTATGGTTTAATGCTGAGGAGCACATAAACTAAACTCCTGCATAGATTCACTTTGCCTCTTTCTTTTCTAGGTTGTTAATTTTGCTTTGATACAGTTTTTTTTAAATTATAAAATATGTACCAAAGGGAGGGTGAGAATGTTTTAATCATTCAGATTTCATTAAGAATCTTTAAGGTGAAACCAAATTTCCTTGCTTGAAGATTTGTTCATTGCCACTCAGACTGCTTGTAGCACTAAGCAGGCAGCTTACTCTGTCCCAAAGCCTTGTCTCAGGAAATTGTCCTGGACCTGCAAAGGTAATACAAGGCATACAGGGCAAGAGGAGCCTGGATAATATAAAATGCTTCAGGCTGTCCCCAGTTTCTATCTAGATGGACAATGATCAAATCTGGTTTTTTGGCTCTTTTAATGTCTGGAGTATTGTCAGCTTGAACAAAGCACAGTAACAAATGAGAGCAAGGAGGAGGAAGTGAGCAGTCCAGTTTTGTGGTTTAGGCATAACAAAACCAGATTCAAGCAAGCAGGCAAACAATATAGAGAGCTAACTTTGTTAAGGTAACTATAAAACCGATGCAAACCTGTGGAACTTATGATTTAAAAGCATTCAAAGTAAATTGGATGTTTAAATCTAGTGATTGAGATCTAGGGTATTTAAAGGACAATACATGACACTTCTGTGTGAAGAAATATGTATATTCCATTTTAATAATCTGATATCTTGTGGTTTGACAGGCAAAAATGTTTTGGTAATTTTATATTCATGATATCCCATTAAACTAATCCATGACTTCATTCACTATTTTTCTTGTTGCTATTCAAACTGGTCTATGTTCTTTCTGCAGCTGGAAAACTTCCCTCCCACAAGCACATAACTCAGTCACTCACCTAACTCAGTATCCAAACAGTCTAGTTTATCAGGGTGAGCCAGCTCTGGAGCATCCGTGACCATTTATCCACTATTGAACTGTCACCCTGAAAGTTTACTAATATTTTGTGCTGCACTGTTTTCAACAGCCGTGAAGAGACTCCCATGACAGGCAGTCATTTTTGTCTTCTCACATGTAATTAGTTTTCCATGCCATTAAACACAAACATAAAATGTTTGCTTTTTAAAAATGTTCAAGTTGGTGTTCTGTTTGAGCCACAAGTGGAAGTAAAACCACTGGATACCTTGAAAGCATATATTTCTAATCAGTGCACTGTTCCAAAAGAACTGTCACATTGCTGTGTACTGAACAGCATATCAGAAAGGCAACACCTTGAACAAGGCACAGATCTCATCCTGCTTCATTACAGGATGAGACCCTGGTGAGGCATCCCTTGGTTAAAAGACAGCATGGCAGCCTCCTTGGATCACACATTTGCTCTCTACAAATGCACTCTCTGGTCTTATGAAAAGTCAGTCAAGGACTTTTCTCCTGGAGTTTTTACCATGTTTTCAGTGTGTTTAACTTTGCAGAGCAACATGAAGCTTTAGACTTTACTTCCGAACCTGAAGAATCAAACCTAAGCTGCCAGTAGTGTAAAAGAGAGAGGCTAATTAAAACAGATTCCTCACTGAAGGAAGGGTTCCCTACTCAGTTTTAGAAGACAAAGCTCATCTGAGCTGGCAATATTATGGCTTGCCCCTGATCACAGCCATGCAGTTTAGCTTTCCTCTCACTCACACAATATCCCTAGGACAGACAAAGCAGATAGGGGTAAAACAGTTATAAATGCTTCCACTCTGACAGCAGCAACCTCTGCTAGAGAAAGATTTGGTATCTGCAACTCCCATTGTTAGTGGCACTATTAAGTATAAACTCTTTTCCACAGTAAGAAGGAAGGAAGGAAGGAAGGAAGGAAGGAAGGGAGTGTGGATTCTGCTGTTGCAAGTGTAGGACTTTCTGTTGCAACAGGAGATTATTCGTATTTGAGCAGCTTCTTCAAATTCAGTAGGCTTCTGACAGCCTCCTTGTCAAAAGAAATGCTGAACCTTTTCTGGATATTAATTATTCACCACTGCAGAATGATTTAAAACACATGTGAATTCTCTTAGCAAGCAATCCCTAGTAAATATATAGGCTGTGAAATCCTGAGTTGGTTGTGTTGATGGCAATATCTGTAGAGATTTCAAGGGGCTAGAACCTGATCTGAACTACTCAGTTTAGTCAAGATAGCTTGGGCATCAGCATCTCCAATAAATTAATTATCATATTTGTACAGGACTTTTTCACATGTCTTAATTCCTCTTTTGAAGTACTCATAAGGCTCCTATCACTACTGCAAGCAAATGTGATGTAGATCTTACATAAAATTCACTTAGTGGAGCTATCCTTGATTTACAATGGCATCAGTTAAATCAGAACTGAATCTTTCAAATGTGGCTCTGCAGAGTGCTTTGAGCATTATTCAGAGAGTTGTAAAAGAACCACAAACAAAGGTGTTTCTCACAGGAAGCTGAACAGATGTACTGAACTGTGCAATGTAAACACAAACACCTTACAACTGGGGCATGTTCCCTCAGCCTCACTCCAGGCCTGGGTACAGAACAAGGTGAGATAAGTAGCATGAATGGAAGGGCTTATTTATTCTTCTGACTTGTTGCAACAGAGAGAATTACTAGAGAGTGTGTTGAGTGACAGTTCTCTTCTTACAAGGATTGTCTTGAGAACATTTTAACACTGATAAAATGGTGACTAACATTTCAGAGCTGTAATAACACTGCAGAAAGGCCACTCCTTGGGAATCAGTCCAGCAGAGTGAGAATAAGCTACAGAACACAGGAGGGAAAAGGGATGAGAACTAGTGAGAAATACTAACTGTTGATATATGAGGAGTAGTCCCCTGTGCCATGTCCAAACCCAAGGTTCCTCCACAGGCCAGTCAGGATGTGCCAGGGCTGGGTGTCCCTCTTAGTCCTTTACATTGCACTATGGTGCCCTGGCATTCTGTGCAAGACCAAAGGTGAATTGATCTTGGTAAGAAGATATGAAATAGGTAGGGGCTGCACAAAATGAGTCCAAATCTCCTCCTGCTGCACCCTCCCCTCTCCAAGCCCTCAGCCCTCAGAGAGGCAGCATGCTTCTAACTCACCAGCTAACCTGTTCATGGCCACCTGAGCTGCCAGTTCCTTTGCTCAGCACCCCTGCTGCCACTTCTGCAGGGAAGGAGTAGAAATCTCTCCTGCAGTGTGTGAGAGCTTTTAACCTCCAGTTCGCACAATTACAAATGAAAATCCAAGGGTAAAGGCAGAGGGGGATGTGAGAACAGGGCTGGAAGAAAGAAGGACAACGTTTAAATCCTGTGTGAAGCAGCCATGCTGTGAGCTTGCCGTAGGTGACCCTAGTGTATGGAGCTTGTAGGGCCTTATACTGTAGGACTCTGCTGCCTTTGGGATGTGATAGTTAAAATGGTGAGTGCACACACACATGCACAGGGGGCTGACTGCTTGTACCTGCTAAGGTTCTCACTTTGCACATTCACAGCTACAAAATCAATAGGTCTCGCGTCCCAGACGATTTGAGAGTGGTTCTATTTTGTTTCCTGACTACCCTCCTTATCAGTTTTAATTGGAAGAAAGCTTTTTCCTTTATTTTAATTGCCTAGCCTAAACAGTAATTTTCTGTGTGTTTTGCTGTCCACAGACATGTTCCAGAACAAATGGAGTCCAAACCTTAAATATATCTAATCACTGTGTAATTCACCTATCTGTGGGTAGGGAGATTACCTTCAACCTACTTTAGCCTTTTAGCAGGAAAGTGGAAATTAAACATCTATCCAACAGTCTAGTTCTCAAGGGTTTTAAATTTTTTTCTCTTTAATGTTTTCTTACTTCATGCATTGACATTATTTATAAGAATGACAGGAAAATTTCTAGGCCATTGAATTTTGAACTTCTGATTTTAAAAAGCCCAAACAACCCTGAATACAGCATAATAGTAGCTTAAAACCTGCTAGCTAAATGCATATTGTGTCTCCCCCAGAGAGGGGGACTTTAACAGCCTAGTTAAGTAGTTGGAACAGATGCTGCATTTGGGAGGCCTGAAGCTGTGGACGGGCTCTGCCACTCATTTCTGCTATGAAAACATCAGTCAGTCCACAAGTACAGACACACTAGCATAGTTCAGCTGACAAGCTGTCAGTTCACTACTTTCAGACAATGCCCTCACTTTTTGCTTTTTAAGCTTCCAGTTGGCCTTGACTGCACAGTTATATACAAAAGTCATATGTATATATTAGTACTTACATGTTTCTCATAAAATCACTGGAAATGCATTATCTCTATTCTGCATCATTTGCTTGAGGGTTTCTGGCACATAGAAGTTTTTTTTGTCTTTCTCCAGTAAACTCAAATGAGTTCTTTTATCCTAAAATATCTGCTGGTGTGGTTAACAGCTAAGAAACAAGAGCAGGCAAGCCTTGCAACCTTCAGGTAGCAAATGACAGAAGGGGGCTGTGTACCTGCAGTACAGGGCAGCAAGACGCCTGTGAGTTTCCCCTGTTCACCTCTAGGGCATGTGTCAGCTCCTCCCTGCAGTGAACAATCTCTGGGCTTGAGCAGTGACCAGAGCACTGCAGCAAGGTCAGACCTTGACACTGTTGGCAAACCTGCCTTGTGGTGCTCCCAGATTCATCAGGGGGTGTGGCACAGCCTCTTGGGTCACTTCACAGGGTGGCTTCTGCTGCATGAGACAGCTCACTTCCCCTTGTTAGGATTCTGCAGCTACCAAGCACCAGTGGATCTCCCTCTTGGCTGCTGTTGTGTCTTTTGGGAGCTTGGCAAAATGGATTATCAAAAATACATTCCTGGCCAAGTTTCAAACAACAAACAACTTTATGGTAGTAGTGATGGGTGCTTCTTAGCAAATAAACACTTGACAATATTACAACATAATTTGACAAGTTACTACATGTGGACAAATGCAGTACATGCTATCCTTACCTGTAACTGAAGTATGAGGCCAAAAGGAAGAATTTAGAAAATATCTGATAGCAAACAGAATCTGACTTAGTCCAAAGGTAGAGTACCAGAATAAAAAAACCTCAGAGGATGTAGAAAAGGAACTGCTCAGAAAGGTTTTGGAGCTTCTTATTTCCACAAGTTGAGCAGATAAATTGATGTAGGTAGCAGCAAGCTGGAAAAATACATGTTTGGGGGAGGGAATTTTTCCAATTCATAATGGTCTACTAACCTGGAAGTGAAAATTATAAATCCTTGAGAACAAGCCCTGTATAAAGCTGTTCCAGGTGACTGTTGGCAGAATTGTTACCCAGGACTCCAGTCTGGAAGAAGTTATGCATTATAGCACATTGGAGTAATCTGATTACAACCTGAAAATAACCACATAGATGGATGAGGCCATTCATAAGGATGAACCTGTTCATGTTCAGATCAGGATACTGTAGCAATACAGTGTTGAGAGACATGGCAGCTCTGACCCATGCTTCATAAAAAGTTGTTGATAATAGCACTGGATGAGATGAAACCAATTACTGAAGTGATGAGTCAGGTGGAGTTTAGGGGGGTTATGACTAGGTCATAACATGATTATGATAATGAAATACCAGGTGTGTTTTCAGTAGCATCTTTCATTACAAGAATAACATCTCTTTAAAGGTATTACTCTGAATAGGAAATTACAGTGACTGCCTCTGGAAGGAGAAGTGGTTTGGTGTGCCAAGTTCAGAGCACTGAGGCATTATTCATAAGCTGAAAACTATGTGCAGGTACCTAAGAATTTATGTGCACTACCCTACAACATACCTGTGAAGTGTGCTCTTGGATTGAGCTGTTATTTACAAGACTGATTCCCTTGCCTTTGCCCTTAAAAGGGCAAAATACCTTTTTGCCATAGGAATGTATCTTTAACATGCAGCAACTGGGGTTGAGTGAGGATGATAAAATATACAGCTAAAATAAATAGCTGAGACAGAATAATCAGTAGTCGATAGTAAAACTTCCATGCTAGGAACAGTATCACCTGTTTCAAAATACCAAAGGAGCCATAACAGGATATCCCATTTTTGATTCTCAGAAAAACCCCAGCTGATACACAAAATAGACCTGCCATGTATGGTAGATATTATTTCCAAGTATACCACTCAGTCTGGTTAGATTTTTATCCAGTTGATTCTTTCTGCAAAAATCATTCCTAAGAAATGTCATCTGATGAGTTTAGGTCACCTCTTTGTTAGCATGTGCTGAGTCTGTTTCTCCAGGTTATACTCATAGTCAACCAGTGATGACTGTCTGGGCAGCTGAAGTTGAAAGTGTTTGTTAGTAATGGTCAATCAGACAATAGCAATTCTGTGCCTACACAGAATGAATATGTGAGAACTGCCATTCCAGTGTACGTGCTTGGCTGTTTGAAAGAACAAATACTTATTCTACTCACTGGAATTTCACAACTCCCTGAAATAAATCTGCCAGTAAGCTGTGCTTTGTGTTAGTAGCAGTCATGGAGTGGAATGGAAATGGAAAGTGCTTTGTGTGTGTCCAGCAAGCCCATGGTGGAAGTTGCACAGAAGTGATTAGCTCGTCCTTGATTTTTTATGTGTGACTTGTCAGCTCTTCTGTGAATGAGAGAACCTTGTTGACATGTTTTGAAGGAAGAGAGGAAGCTGAAAATTATCAAAACAGATTATATTTTCAGTCCTTCTAAGCTACCATCTTATTTTTGACAAACACATGTATCAGGCAGTTTGTATAGAGGTGAAGAGGGCAGAAAGGCACTGTAAGAAAACAGGAGTCTAATTCAAATCTAAGGATTTGCAGTAGTAAGTTATTTAATAAAAAAAACCCCACAGTGGTCCTAGCTTTACATTTTGGACACAGCTTAGTATTTTGTTTATACTTAATATAAAATACAAATACATATTTTTAAATGTGTGTGTGTATAACATCAACTTTAATATGGATTTTACATTTCAAATTCTGAGCGGTGTCCCCAGGATGCTTGTGGAATGCTGCACCTTGGACTTTATTGGCAGGCCTTAGAGGCCTTGGAAGGTAGAGGGAAAAATGACTGACAGCAGTGGGAAGAGTTTTATCCATTCCTGTCTAAGCTAAACAGGGAGACCTTCACTGAGCCTTGGTCTTTAAAAAGCTAATCATAAAGTCCTTCCAACTGCAAATCACAAATGAAAATTGACACTAATGCTGCATATTCAGAAAGCTGGCATTTGTGAGAGACTTCTGTTGCTGTTTTCAAATGAAAGAGGTCACTCCTTTACTCATTTGTTTGGTGTTTGTCATAATAACTGTAATTATGAGGCACTACTGTGATAATTTAATGTAATTTAGCACATAATTAGTGAACAAAAATGCTACACAATAATTCTTTCATAGAGCCATACTGCTAATAAATAGTGGCATTCAGTGACATCTTTCCTGTCATTTTTCCTCCTCAGGCTTATGTAGCCTACAGTATTTTGACTTGTCTTATGGGTTTTTTTTTTTTTTTCTTTTTTTTTTTTTTTATAAGAGTATAACTATCATAGCAGAATTACTGATACGAGAGCTGGAAAAATTGCTCTGCCCTTTGGCAAAGAACACTAACTTATCCATTATCCAGTAAGTACAGCTTTAAAAAGAGTGTCCTCTGAAAGCTTCATTGTCCTTTCCATGCTCCGATGATGCTCAATAATGTCATCACTGCTGATTCCAGGGAAAAATACTTCCATCAGTGGGAGGGGGAACAGTGATTTCAATAGGCTTTTCTGGTGCAAACTCTTTTCAGTTGATCTCGAATACAGGAGACAGTCTCTGATGTTTTCTCTTCATGTAGAAGAGGAAAGGCTGGAACTGTGGTGTGCTGCGACCACTCTGCACACACACTGGAGAAAACTCAGATGATGCAGTGCCACATGTCACAATTACAAACCTGAAATAAAAGAATTAGAAAGCTCCCTTTTGAAACCCTCTTAAATATTAGTGTGACTATGGAAGCACTATTTTCTATCCCTCTTAGATCCAGTATCTGAAGCTATGAGTTTTCCAGTCCAACAGTTTATCTTAATCCAGATTTTAAAATACAAGGACTTCCTTAAACTCATGTTTAACCTTAAGGAAGGCTTATGGGAATCTTACCAGCATGCATAGATATATACCTGATGCAAGGGAATGAAGAATCTTTTCAGTAGTGCCCACTGACTGTTCAAGAGGCAGTGGGCACAAAAGGAAATGCATAAGATGTTCAAAACACAAGAAAACAAGTTTTTTACTGTCAGAGTGGTCAAGCACTGGCACAGGCTGCTCAGAGAGGTTGTGGGTCGTTCATCTGGGGAGAGACTCAGAACTAATGCATGGAGTCCTGAGCACCCTACAGTAGCTGTTCTTGAGCAGAGTGGTTGGACTGATGGGCACCTGCAGCTAAAGAAATTTTGAGGGGAAAGGAAAAAGATATCTCAGGTCTGGGGTGCCTGTAGCCAGATGTTGACTGCATTAATAAAGAATGAGGACAGCACCATATTTGCACTGAGATCTTATTAGCATGCCTGAGGGCTGGAAGGGTGTGAGCAGTCCCCCCTCTCCAGAAATCTTTTTTCATCAGCTGTATTCAAAACCTTTCATTCTAAATCTGAACCCTTATGGTCCTGCCCTTTCTATATCAGCCTATTATATGGGGATGTGGTTAATCCCCAAGCCCTTGACCTTTAGTGATTTGTACTGCTGTCAAGACACATTACACAGCTTTCCAAACTGCTCTGCACTACAGAAGAAAATGTCCACAGTAGGGTTCTTTTGTTTAAACCACCAGGCAACAGGCATCAGCTTTATCATGCAAACATTTTTTTTATTTTTCTTCAAGGGAAACAAGCCCCCCCTGCCATCCCTTCCCCAGAAGAGGTTCAGTATGAAAAACAGAGCTGAGAAGCTCGAGTAGGTGCAAGAGAGCTGTTTGTAATTTCA
>NW_005054303.1:81746-96281 GCF_000277835.1 Geospiza fortis
ACCTAGGAAGATGATGGCTTGATTTTTCAAAGAAAAAACTTAATTTTTGAAGAGACTCATGACTTTGGGAAAAAAATGGGTTGCTGGGGTTTAGGAGCAGCTATATGATACTCAGGGACCTCAACTCTACTCTTCATGGGTTTTGGTGGATAAGTCACTATGAAAAGGTGTAGGAATTAGAGGGTCTTGTCCCATTAGCCACAAAGAGAGCAGATGCAGCATGCATGCAGTCTTCCATCCTCAAGGTTCCTTTATTGAGAGATTTAATCTCAGCATAGCAGAGACAATTTCTCCTCCCTGCCTGTTCAATTCTTGGGTTTTTTTGAGGAGTTTGGCACAGTCTTAGCTGGACTAATGGGAGTTTTGAAGTGGGCTAAAAATAGCAACTAATTTCACAACCAACAGCGATGCCTTTCAGCCATCAGCCTAAGCTATATTTTGATGTGGAGTTAGGACATGAAAAGGGATCTTTGGGTCACACTTGTTATTTCTCTTAAAACTGCATTTCCAAACCCTTTGCATAAGTTCACAGGTGCTAATGTCTAGAGTAGCATCTACTTGCAGCTGTGGTCCTTCAACCTGGCAATGGGAATGATGGGATCCAGAGGCACACTGATAAGGGTGACTGGGGTGATTATACATGAGAAACAGCTCTTTGCACAGAGAATCAAATAGCCTCTGGTTCACTGTTTCACAGCAGAGACGACTGGGGTAGAGTTGACAGATTTAATATGGTCACAGGTGACCATATTAAAGGAGAAAGTGAGTGGAAAATGATTATTCACAAGCCCTTGCAATAGGAGCAGCTAATGATGTTACCTCTTGGTCAATAAAAAGCAAACAACATGAAGTCTGTTTATCCACACAAGAGTTCCAATATTAAAACCATGAGACTCATTGCTGTGAACAGTTGTGGAGGGCAAAAGTTCAGAAAGTGGTAAGACAACTTCAGGAAGGGTAGGTCTGTCAGGGGCTATCAGATATCAAACCCTGGCAGCAGCCTGAAGCTCAGAAAGTTCCCAACCTGCTCCCCACTGAGGACTGGCGGCTGCTGCTGCAAAGGGATCTTTCTGCCCACACCTCATTTTGCTTTTTCCTGAGCATCCTTTCCTGGCAGCTGCTCTGCTGGAGCCTATAAGGGATGGATTGTAGGTAGACCTGTACTCTATAGGCTTTATCTATAGGTGTGTGTTGGGTTAAGCACCCAGGATGGTCAGTGTGTTATGGGTGTTACAGTCCTGAGAGCCTGGACACAAATTCATGGCAACAGCAGCAGGGAGTCTCAGGCCAAGCGTGCATGTGACTCGGATCTTGCCAGTGTAACAAAGATCCTGCTGTGTTTTCTGCACAGTGTCACAGCTAAACCATGTGAGCCACATTTCACAGTGATTTCTTTCTATACTGTTGTGTTTTGTAACAATATTGCAAGGGTTTCCAAGCAGTGAAAATATAGTTTTCTTGCATTCCCTTTTGCTGCTGGCCTATCCACCCACACTTCCCTTCACTGGTTGCTGTAACAGTGGAGACCTCTCCTTCAGAAGTTCTCTCATCCCTGGCTTCCCCAGCTCCATTCGTGCCAAGTAGATCTGGTTTTCAGAAAGGAGAAATCTGCTTGGCAAAGGGAAAGGTAGGGCAAAGGGGCAGAGACAGTCAGGAAACTCGTCAGGCTGCTCACCCACTCAGCTCCAGCCATGTTCCCTCCTCGTGCCTCATGCCTGTGCTTCCCAGCTCATTTGTAATCCATTGCAATAGCTCTCAGTCTTTCCTGTGCTTTGAATTTGCAAATCAGTCTGCCTGTCTAGAGCCATATCAAATGTTTCCCAAGCAGCTCCTGTCTTTCCCCCTGTCAGCCGTGCTGCTGAGTGGGCTCAGGAGTCGGGCAGGCCGAGCCGTGAGGGGACGGGGCCTCTATCGCAGCAAAGCTCGCCATGGCAGTTTAAGACTTCACCATCTGCAGCTCCCTCTTTCTTGAGACTTGCTGTTTCATAGTGGAAGAGAAGAAGTAGTTGCTTCCACCTTGACTGACCTGCTCCTCATTCCCCTCATCAGTTGTGTCCAGCACTGAAAGGTGACACAGTGGTCACGCTGCCGCAGGGCCGCTCCTGTCCCTGCTGCAGAATGAGCGCTCAGTGTGCCACCAGATCTCCTTCTGCTTTCTGTGCTCACCAGGAAACCACCACATATGCACATGTGGTCTTGTGGAGAAATAAGTGACTTCTTTGGTTTTGTTTTTCACCATAATTAACTCAACAGAGACAAGATATGTTTATTTTGCTTGAGGAACTACAATAGGCAATGTCAACTCTAGAAACAGCTGTTGGCTGCAGCTGAATTAATTTTTTTCATTCCCCTCTCCTCTGGAATATGTAGAGTAAGGTAAAGCAGCACATTTTGCAACTGAATCTCAATTTTACTAAATTTCTTCTCTGAGCAGGAATCCTGGAAAAGCCCTTTAAATCATAAAAGTATTTTCTTGTGATGCTTTCAAATATTCATTTAATTAGCAGGAATATTTCATGTAGAAATTTCCCTTACTGTTTTGGAGACTCAAACAAAATATTCTAGGTAATTTTTCTGCTTCTTTGAGTTGATTAAAAAAATTGTCCCATATTTTTGATTGCACAAAATGTCTGTGTTACTTGATTGTGATTGACCTGAATTCCCAACATAGATTCAATTTTATTAAATTTTTTTAATGTGAAGAATCAAAGCATCAGTTATTAGCACATCTCACAGTGCATCTTGCTTGTTTATTTCACAGTAGAAACAATATTTTCCTTTGCTTCATTACATCCTATTTTATACAGTCTTCCTGCGTTGCCCTGACAATTCCTCTGCCTCCTCCTGGCTGTCCTCACCTCTCCAGGCCTTTCTATTGTACCCTTCTGCTCTATATAGGTCACTACTGCACTTCCCTGAAGTCTCCCCTTGTCGTTTCTGAAATGAGATGCTTCATTAGCCACTCTCCAGTCTTCTGGCATTACTGACTTCTGCAGTCAGCTTGCAGACACCTCTGCTGGTGGCTGTCTTCCCCTTCCTGCTACTTGCCCTACAGAAATAGTGCCAAACACATTCATGAGTCAGAAACTCTGGGGAATGCCCATTAGTGTGTGGTGGGTTTCTCTTGGGTGTGCTTCACACTCTGAACCCTATGGAACCTCATTATGTTTCTTCTCTATTTAGATGCTTGACGTAGCTGATATTTGAGGAGGACAGATGAAAGGTTTTAACATTTTTTTTAAATTCCTTACATTGTTGTATTTTGGGGTAGAGGGAGGAGATTTGCAAATCAGAGAAGCAGCTCTATGCTTCCAGCTCAAATGGCTCTTATTTTACCCTAAGAAAAAGAAAACTAAATGAAGAGGAAGAGAATTATGTACATGAGTCTGTGCAGCTCCCTGCCCCCTCCAACAGGAGCACTGAAAACAAACAAGGCATGATGGCTGTGTTCTGCTGGGAAGAGGCATTGCAAAGGTAGGAAACAGAGCACAAAGCATGAGTGCTCCAGAGTTCTGCACACAATCATCAACAAATAAGCCTGGCAGGACCTTCACTGTCTGTAGGAGCGTGCTCCACGCAGCTCATCCCTGTGTCCTGAGCTGCCATCTGGAATATGCCACAAGCAGGTTTGGGCAGCAGAGGTGCTGCAAGGCTGCAGCAAGCCAGGCAGGGCAGCCAGGGCCTGCCAGCAGCCACAGGCTGCTCCTGCTCAGTCACACTTGCAGCTGAACACACAAAATGTACCCAGGGAAGGGCAACCCCCCCCTAGGAGAGGTCTCCTGGAAATAAAAGCCTGAGTTGTACCAGCAGTATTTCCCTCTCAGAGTGTGGCAGTGGGATGGCCCACAGCACACTGCTTGGGGCACCACTGGCACCCTATGCCTGGGAAACTTTCAGAGAGCAGGAGTAATATCAATAAGAAGCAAAAAAATGCTGAAATGCAGTGAGAGGATGCTTGGTCCCCACTGTGCTAGGAATGAAGGCCAGGCAAAGGTCATGTCGCAGCCAGGGGCCCTGTTACCCACCCTACAGTGCACATTGCTCCCCATCACACATAGGCCCTGCCAACTGCTCATTTCTGACAGCAACATGCTGGCATCCTCTGCCATCCTGTGTGCTGGCCCAGGGCCTCTGGCAGAGCCCCAGCAGCTCATCTGGAGAGCCCCATGGTGTTCCCTCACCTCTGTGGAACGGGGGGACCATGACCCTCATCCAAGCATCAGGGGACCCACATTGGTCTCCCACTCTTCAGCAGCCACAAGGCTTTTGGTGGGGTGTAGGGGTCATGTGCAGGCTCTTTACAGCTATTGCTGTTTCTGCTTCTGCTGGGTGATGTGGGTTTTGTCTCTCCTGTCCTTTCCTACCTTCATCAGCATCTTAATTGTGCTCAGCTCTCTTTTATGGCAGGCACGTGTAGGCATGTGCAAATTTCCTGGCTCCTGGAAAAGCTCTCTATTGGAAATGGTGAAAAATGGCTCAAAAAGTGCAGCCAAGCCCTGAAGGCTGTAAGCATGCAGGACTATTTTTCTCCCATTTTTTAGGCTCTTTACTGGGCTGTCAGATCAGCAACAGCTCCTGCCATTGGAGGTGCTTTCCACCCAGTGATCTCAAAGTTGTCTGCAGAGAGCCACAGACTCTCCCTAATCGCACTCCAGGGACACGGGGAAGGAAGACGAGAGATGTGACATGATCTCCTGCCTGCCCTGCCTTGCTCCAGTCTCTCCCAACAGCTGCAATTTCTCACCACCTAGAGCCCTTGTGTCACACAAGAAGTAGAAAATCATCCATTAATCCTCCTTCTGTTTTTCCCCCCAGGAGCTGCTGTGTTTGCTCAGGCAGAGATGCATTTTCTTAGAAAGGCAAGTGCTGCCTGTTGGCAGTGAACACCCTCTCTCTGCCCCTCTCTGGAGGGCTCTCTCTCCCCATGGGGCTGCAGCAAGAGCCTCCTGCCTATGTCCATCAGTGGCAAACTGGCAGATGGGTCACCTGCTGCTCCAGAGCCAAAGCACCAACTCCCTTTGTTGACATTAACCTCAATAGTGAAAGGTGCAACTTCTGTTTGTAAAGAAAAAGAGAGAAAAGGCAAAGGTTTGGGTCATGTGTTTCCCTGCCTCTCCCTCCTGTGGCTTTGATCCATTTTGGGCTTTGGTCCAAAAGCTCATTAAGAGAAAAGTACAGCCAAGTATTACTGTGAAAGAGAAGAAAAAATGGCTCATCCATCAGCACAAAGACAAACAGTGTCAGATATGGGTTGCTAATTTGCTCTCCCTAGGGAGATCTGCTTATTTTTAACCAGAAGAGTGTTTTTCCACAGAGGAATGCTGACTCAGCCTGACTCTTTCTTACCCTGGGCTTCTCCTTTTCCTGGGAATATCCCAGTGCAGACATCCCCTTGCCTGTTGATCTCTGAGGTGCTGGATGGGCGCTGCCTGGGGAAGAAACCAATGCATGGATGGCACCTCAGAGTCACCTGCAACACCTGAAATGTGACAGATGCATTCTGTAACAGCAGCAAAGTGGCAAATAAGGAAACTCAAAAGCAAGAAAATAGTCTGAAACATAATTCTATTATTCTGTTAGTCTAGAGAAAGGCATGCTGAGGGGAGACCTTATTGTTCTCTACAACTACCTGAAAGGAGGTTGTGGTCAGGTGGGGTTCGGTCTCTTCTCCCAAGTAACAAGAGATAGGACAAGAGGAAATGGCCTCAAGTTGTGCCAGGGGAAGTTTACATTGGATATTAGGAAAAGTTTCTTCCCAGAAAGGGTTGTCAAGCACTGGAACAGACTGCCCAGGAAAGTGCTAGAGGTGCCATCCCTGAAGGTATTTAAAAGAGGTGTGGGAGTGGCACTTAGGGACATGATTTATTGGTGGACTTGGTAGTGTTAGGTTAACTGTCGGACTCAATGATCTTAAGGATCTTTTCCAAGGGAAATGATTCTGTGATTCTTGTAAGACCCAAGTACAGAAAAATAAGTAATGTTTTTAAAAAAAAACATTTTTCAAGACAAAGCTAGTTACATCACTAGTACTGGCCCAATACTCAGGGCAAGGATTGTAGAGAAAGCTAGATGAAGATGAAAATGCTGCATGATGACAATGAAATGGGTTTTTTTGTGTGAAAGTCATTCAAAAGCCTTTTGAGCAGAGATTACTGGAGATGTTGATTTGCAGTGTTGCTAGGAGCACTAGGGATATGACAGAAAAGTGGAGGAAAGGTGATGTACTAATATTTAAATGAGATATCCTTTCATGGCTTTTGGATTCAGGCAAAGTAATGGAAGAGCTGAATGGAATTATTTATTAAAAATGAAGGAAGAGGGGGTTAATAAATGCCAAACATTGTCAAAGTAACTGGAGTCCCTTTCTTTGCTGGGATAATGTTTGGTGCTTAAAGGTAAAAATACTTGTGTGTTTAAATTTAGTTTTGAGCCAGGCATTTTCTTTGAGAAAACACAATGTTTTGATTAAAAAACCCAAAATGATACATAATTCAAAGTGGAGCATGTTCAGTGGGTTGGAAAGTGACTCACAGAGCTCCTGTGTAATCATAACTAGGGAATTGTTGCTCTGGCAGGCCTGTTTCCAGTTGGGTCATCTGCAGGAGGAGGAATCTTGCCTCATCTCCTGCATCAACTGTGGTGTGTGCTCTGCATGTGTGTGCTTCTCTCTGTGTGTGTGTATGCATCTCTTTTTCTGTGGGTTTGCATCTGTCTGCAGGGGCTGTCCCTCAATCCCACATCTTTAATGGCTTTTATAATGAAGGGCATCAACATGACCCCTGTGCTGATCACATCTGCAGGCAATATAAAAGTTGGAACCTGGTGAAGAAGGACAATATTTACTTACTGATACAGTGCATCTAAGGCTGCTTGGTAGGATGAGCACAACAGGAAACATCTGCTTGCTGAATGAGCTGGAAGCCCTGGCCCACTGTTGGAGCTTTGCCTCTGCTTAAATCAAGCTTTCTCTGCCAGGTGCCATCAGGAACACACCATTGTAGCGCTCCTCAGTCTGGCAGGTGAGAGCACAGGAGTAGCAAAAGCAGGGAAGGTCCATCTCAACAAATTCAGCCTGGAAATAAAGTCCAGGTTTTTCACAGTCAGGGAAACTCTCCTTGCCATGACTTGCCAAGGGCTGTGGTCACTGGGCATACAACATCACCATATGGTGTTTTTCCAAATACTGTGCCCGTGTTCAGCTGGATTTGATTTGAGGAAGGCCTATAGTCTCTAGTGGTAGTTTCATGTCCTTTTCATCTGAGAACTCAGTACATTCTTGCCACTGAAAATGTAGCTCTCTTAGAAATGTCATTTATGTAGATTGTAATATAGATGTTACTGACGTTGCTTTATTGAAACTGACCTGTTTATTCATCTTTTCTATATTTTAGAAGATAGTCTGCATGGGTACAGTAGGTCAGCTGTCCCTGGCAGTCCTGCTGAGCTCATCCAAAACCTGGTTCTTGTACCAACTTATTCTCCAGGGAAGGATATATCCTCTAGTACAACATTAGTCAGCAGTCTCCTCTGCTTCAGTAGGTACTATTTTTAAGTCCTTGGAAGGAGGGCTGCTTTAAGAAATACCATTTGAGTCATAGGAAAATTGAACAGGGGTCAAGTCTCACTGTCCTGAGTAGGAAGTTGCACTCCCACTTCCTTCCTTCCTTCCTCTTTCCAGAAGAGTTTGGTAATTATCTCCACCAGTCTTTCTGTCACTGAGTTGCCCTGGGGACTGAAACCTGCCCTGGCTCCCTTGGGAACCTGTGAAACACTCCCTAAAAAAATGGCCTCTCCCAAACGCCACCAGCTGCATCTTCTGGTGAAGCTACGGGGTATCACTAAGATCTTTTGTGAAATCTTGGATACTCAACCTCATCCCATCCCTTGCTCTGTGTGTCATGGCTCCTGGAGAGGTGAGAAATAAAGTGCCCTCAGCAGTGGGAGCCTGGGCTGGGGGCCCAGAGGGTGGTGTGGAGCTGTCCACAGCTCTACTCTGCCATTAGCACTTCTTCCTACTGGGCCACCGTGCCTGAGCAATGGCCACTTGACCAGCTTTAATTATTACTGGGCCTGCTGCAAGTTGAGTGTTTACTGCTTGATAAATTGATGCATAACACAGGGAGCTATGATTTAATTCCATTTTGCAAATGGGAAAAGTTTAGGCCTCTTCCTGTGACACCACTGAGGGTTGTGGCAAAAAATGGGCTAATTCTAGGTTCCCAAGGAGGAAAAGGCTGAGGAAACACTTGTCCTGGCACTGCTGCAGCATGTGTGCTTCGCTAACAGCATTGCGGGCAGCGCTTCCTCTCGGCAGCACATGGAGGACAGAAACTCCGAGGTGTCAACACACGGTGGAAGGTGGTGCTGGCTTAGGAGCTGCAGGGAGGATGTGACTCCACATGTGTCACTGGAGAGAGGCCAGCAGCTGTGCCAAGGCAGTTTCCAGTGGTGATTGCCACTGAGCCAGCAGAGAGAGGGCCTTGCAGCTTGGATGTTGTGTCTGGCTAAGGAGAGACCCTGAGCGAGGAGAAAAGGCTCAGCTGCCATGGTAACAACAAAGCCACTGCTGGAGCTGCACTACCCAGTCAAGGTGGGGTGGAAAGATAGGAGGTGGAGCTTTCTGGTTGGTTTAGAGGACACCTGCACACTCCACTCTGTAAACATGTCTTCATTGCCATGAATGTGGCAGTGCCCCTGACTGTTTTTTGGTTGTCAGACTCAATTCCTTGTGTATTACCCTTCATAAAAGGTTCCCAAAGCTGTCTGCAGTCCTTGACTAAACTGGTGAACTGGTGCCTTCTAGAAGTATGTAGATAATGAGTTTCATATTATTTTATATATATATAATCATATGAAACTCATTGCCAGTTTTTTACACTCATGCGAAACTCATGTTAATTTTTTACACACTGAAATACCACTGATTCTCTAAACTGATGTGGGAAGGGAACAAAACTGGATTTTCCTTCTTGTGTTTGCAGGACACATTTACCCAAGGCTAGCAGGGAGCTTTGATGGCTGCAGATCTTCATTCTTAGTTACAGGTGGCTTTGTGCCGCCTGTCCTGCTGAGCCCCACACGTGGTGAGCTGGCAGCTCTGTCCTCCAGCCTCTCAGGCACAGCGTGGACAACAGACAGCTGTGGAAAATGGAGTGGTTCTGGGCAAATGCTGGCAGCCCCTGCTGTGCACATGGCAGCAGAGCATCCTCTGGGCTCCTTGTGGCTGCTCAGAGTTTGCCTGCACAGAGGCACTGGTGCCCAAGTGTCATCACAGTGAAGCAGCTCAAATCACTGCAACAGAGGCAGTGTGGGTTTGTTTAGTTGTGCTGTTTGCTGGATTCATTTTTATTTTCACTGTGACAGTTTTTACATGGAGAAATCAACTCTCCTCCTAGCTAAACCTATCATTCTATTGCATTGCAAAAGAAAAGTAGAAACACTGTTATTGTCTGCAAATGTCTATATGTGTGGTGAATATATTATTAGGAGAGGAGGCTCTAAATTCTTACTTTAAAGAAAATTAAAATTATTATCTACTGTATCTTTTTTTGCATTCTGAAGGACTGGGTGTAACCTAGGTTTTGGGCAAAAAATCCAGGGGACACTTGCAGTTCTTTTTCTGAAAACTCTTTATTTTTTCATTTCTGTGTGGTCTGATCCACCAAGTGGAACACTGTGTCTCAGAGCAATGGGCACAGAGAGCTGCCACTGAGCATCACTGAGTGCAGGCAATGGCTACTCTGCCTCTGGCAGCTGGATGTCTCTGCAAGTGGATTACAAAAATTTGTCATTCTCTATGTTGTCTACATGTGATCAGATCTTCTATAATCAGTAAGCAATTAGCAAGCTAGTATCTGGAGAAGGTGTAAAAGACAGAATTCTCAGACCAGGTTTTCCTGTAGTTTTAATCAGAAATATCCCTTCTCACTGCTGTTGTGCCCAATTTTGTCTAAGCTGGATTAGTTTGTGACCAGAGGGCAGCTCATCTGTGAGCCCAGGTAATCTTTTGAAATGCATTTCTAAGGAGACCTCATTATTTTGCCAAATGACACTGAGCTGGCCTAACACATCAGTCTTTCAGGGCAGCCTTGGGCAGCCGGGCAGTGCTGTCAGCCAGCAGATGATTTTCCTAACTGTGTCTTAAGCAGAGCACCATGGGCAGCAGGGAGGAAGGAGAAGGACTGAATTTGTGGATGCAGGTGGAAATGGGACAGGATCAGTGCCAGGATGTGTTGTTGCATTGCTGTAAATCCTTGGCCACCAGGGTGTCCTGGGTTTTAGACTTTATTAGAATGATGTGACATGACCCAGAAGACTTCACACAGAAAACTGAGAAGTGCTTCTGGTTTCCACTTACTGTTTCTCTGAGCCATTCACTGTTTTCACCACAATGGAGAAGTTAATCAGAAGCATGCAGCAGAAATGAATGCAATGTGTAATGAATGGTGGGGCCTTACTGCAAAACTGCTCACCACAACAAGCAGGAGGTGTTTCTGCAGAGAAGCCAATGGTCCAGGCTGGGCATCTGAACCATGACCACCAAGGGCAAGGCATGCTGCTTGTTGCTGTCTTCCTTTGATCCAAAGTCCTGGCGGCACAGAAAAGACCTCGTGCAGTAGCCAGGATTGGGGAAGGAACATTGTGGAGTGAGCCTCCTGACAGGACATTGATGTTTCTGTACCCTGGAATGGCTTGGACACCACCAAGTTGATGAAAGGCACCATGACTGTACTCCAGCATGAAGGAGAATCGGTGATGGGGTTGCTCATACTGCAGTATGTGTCAAAGCACTGTATTTGTGGTGCCTGAACACAGAGTGTATGGTGTTTTTCTTCTTGTAAAGAAGGACACAATGTTTGTCTAAAAATAATGTCCAAATTCAGCCCAGATTGAATTCCTCCAGAATATAGCTTTTGGCCAGACTACTCTGAATTGGACAACAGCATCTGGAAAAGCCTCTGTGTCCCTTGACTGCTAGAGAAAAAGCTGTGCTTCATCTTGGCACATATCCCAGCTCTCTTCAAGGTGCAGAATGATTCTCTCCTTTTTGACCTCGTTGCTGTTGGACTTTACTCCATCCAGAGTTTATTGCAACAAACTGAAAGCAGCTGGCAGCTGAGTTCAGTACTTGCAGGAATAAGATGGTTGATTCCTTTTCCAGAAAGGCACAGAAGTGGGGCGTTGTCCAGGCAAGCACATCCTACAAAAGGTATGAAGCAGAGCAGATTTCATCAGCTTCAGCTCATAGAGACTGCCCTTCCTAGGAGGAAAAACATCATTCTGCACCACAAATATCTGCATTTTTTCTGTAGGTTAGGAGACCTGTCTGCCATGGACCCAAGCAGGCTGGCGCAGGAACTTCAAATAGCAACAGGCCACCCCATTTACTCTTTCAGGGAACTCAGTTCCACCAGTTTGAAACACTGGAGTTAGTCATCATTACCTTATTAGCCCACTCCTCCATGATGTAGCATGTGAGTACATTTCTAGCTACCACTGTGGTGCCTCATGGCATTTATCCCATTGGAAGGCAAAGGAGCAGCACTAGCTCCAAAGCTGCAAGTGTGGGTAGAAATGCCTCCTCCATCCGTGTGTGGTGAAGCCAGCTGCTGTGCTCTGAAGCTGGCCCTTGCCTTGGCCAGAGGGAGGTGAATCCTCCAGTTCATTTGTGGGGCACAGGAAGGGCAGATCCAGCCCCTTTGCAAACAGACATGAGCAGGGTGCCCATTTTCCAGCATGGCTCTGCCAGTGCTGGAGACAGATGGGTCAAGAGACTCTGCAGTTGACTCCGTACTGCTGAGATTTGCCCAGTTTCTCACCCACCTCCTGCCTGTGTCCTGAGAAGTGTGAAAATCTGATTTCCTGAATGTTTCCCAGCTGGCTCCCAGCCCGAGGGGGTGAATCACAGTGCCACTGTCCTGCAGCCAGCTGCCCTCAGCTGATCACTCCTTGCTAACATGTAAAGTCTGTGAAGCAGGATGGCTCCTTCAGTCTGCCTCCTAACATCCTTCAGACTCTGGCCTGGTGTAGTCCCTGCCCTGCTGCTGACCTGCTCAGGAAACCTGCAGAGGACAATCCAAGGCCCCTGGGTACTCCAAATTACACAGGCTTTTCACTGCATGCTAGGGAGTGTTGACTCACACAGGTTGCGTACCTACACCTAAATAAATTGAAGAACCTTCTTCACATCAAAAAGATCACCCGTTTCATCTGACATGGCCTCCCCTTCATCACCCCTAGCCACTATTTGCTCCTGGATCTGTGTATCCACTTAGATACACAGGCTTTCAATTGTGTGGGGCTTTTTAAGTTAAATTTGAATTCGAGAAAGAACGAAATGAGCTCCAAGTACCAGAATGTGATAGCTCTGGAATATTATGCAGCATTAATCTCAGCAGTGAGTGGGAGCAAGACACTGAGGGATGCACAGCCTGAGAAAACCAGGGAGGCTCAGTAAGTAGCAGGAGCAGATAAAAGCAGACAGCTTGGAAGATTTTTTTGGAAGAGAAATATCAGTGTAAAGAAGGCAGACAGGAGAGAGACAACCCAGGCCACTTCCAGGGCAGACCTTTCAGTAAGTGCCAGCAGTTCTGTGCTGCTGGATGTGGAATTGTTTTATGAGTTCCTCTAATCTCCAGGCTCTTGGAAAACTATTGTCTGGTGCCTGATCTAACAGGAAGTACAACTGCTCAAAACAGGGAGCACATCCAAGAAGAAAAACGAAAAGCAAAACATTAAATTCAGAGGTTAGCTTTTCCTATTTTTAGCTTTTCTGCAAGTTATCTGGAATGCATGCAACTTATTTTGGAAGATTTAGGAAGCAGAGTGTGTTGCCAGTTCTTGCAGTAGAAAAACCCAAATGTACTGCATCTCTTGTGACAGATGATGAGCTGCAAAAGATACTTCAACAGGCAAGGTCGTTAAGGGACGCTGGTTTTAGATGGCTGCATTAAAGATTTGTCTAGTGAAAGCTCCCTAATGTTAAAGAGAGACACAGAGAGTGGGACAGGGACCCAACACATGGTTCTGCAGATGGGGGTCACAGGTTGTGTAGCTCTCAGAAATTACCAAATTGGGCCACAGCTGTGTAGGTGTTTTGCATTTCCAAACTCTCCCATAAGAGGGAGGTTGCACTGTGTGCTTTGCAAAGGTCCCCACACATCTGGTGGGGGTTTGGCAGCAGGACTCTGAGGGTTTGCCCACGTTACAGGCAGCCAGTTAAAGCATTGCCCAGGACCAGCTCCTTTCCTGACCCTACTGAGCACTGCTCTGGACTCACCCACCAAAGAGCTGCAGCCTGAGCTGCTCAGACAGCAATGCTGAAGCTTTCACTGAGCTCCCACTTTCATTTGACATCTGGCATCCTTGAAGGAGAACAGTGATTTAACCCCAGCTTGTGGCTGTCTTGAATCCCTTTTCTCTGACTTATTGCACAGATACAGAGAACTCCGTTCTGCTTTCCTGTGAACCACTGTGGCTTGCTGACTCCCGCTGGGTTGCTCGTGATGAATACACAAAGCTCTCCCTCACCAAACACAGCTATTCCTGGTGCACACAGGCTCCCTCTTCCTCACAGCTCCAGTTACTGCCAAGGCTTGTAAGCTCCCCAGTACATCAGGAACTGGGCTGAGGTGACTTTCCCTCCTGCAAGCTCTGGGACCATCAGGACCCTAGAGGTAAAGACACTCCAGGAGATCATAACAAAGAGATTTGTGTTGTGTTCATCCAGGAGGTTATTGTCTGCAATACGCAGGTACTAATTGCTGATGAGACCATATATATGTAACACGTTTTGTTCTTAATCATATAAACAAGTATTTTCCTGGCAGGCAAAATGTGATTACAATTCAGTGAGCTCCCCCCTCCCCCTGGCAGTGAGCATTCCCACTGAGCCAGTGCAGACAGCCACCAGCCACGGCCATGATCTGAGCCATAGGCTGAGCAATGGATTCTGCAAAGGAACATGCAGACCTGTGGGAAGGACTGTTTTCCTTGGAAGGGCTGCAGAGCTCCTTGCTCAGAGGACCCCGCTGCATTATTTCAGCAAGGAAAAGGCACTGCTGCCCCACAATGGACAAAAGGGATGGAATGCCCCGAGGTCTCCCAGCAGGCTCCCAAATGGAGAGAGGACAGCCTGAAAAAGAAGCAGCAATGTCTCTGCTGATCCTGTCTGTACTCTCCTGGAATGCCTTCATTGTGTGCATAGGGGCTACTGCTGATCACTGTGGGGCCAGAAGGAGTTACTCAGCCCTTCACACAGACCTTGGGTATGGGGTGCTTCTTTTCCTGTTATTCCCATCCTCCAGTGATGCAGAAGAGTGTGGCATCTGCATGTGAGGGCATGCAGAAAGGCTGCTTCCAGCAGCATGCCTGCCAATGCCTGTGGGCTTTCTATGATGTACAGGAGGAATTGTTTTCCAGCCTAGGGGGATGGAAACCTCCTTCCTTCCTTCCTTCCTTCCTTCCTTCCTTCCTTCCTTCCTTCCTTCCTTCCTTCCTTCCTTCCTTCCTCCCCCTCCCCCACCTGTGGATGCT
>NW_005054303.1:96704-117239 GCF_000277835.1 Geospiza fortis
TCCTTCCTTCCTTCCTTCCTTCCTTCCTTCCTTCCTTCCTTCCTTCCTCCCCCTCCCCCACCTGTGGATGCTCCTGTGTACTCTTGCTGGTCCCTTGGCTGATCTCAGCCAGTCAACTAGTCCAAGCCCATATCCCAGGTGGATGCTAATTTATTCAGGAGGGCTTGCTCCTTTGGCAGATGTTCTGCATTTCACTGCTTTGGATACTCAGCTGTCAGCAGAGAGTGGAACATGCTGTTGAGGGCCTCCTGCAATGACAGACCTTGCAGGAAGCTGTTTGAAATGCTGGCCAGGGATGGTAATGCATCTCAGCACATGCTGTGCCAGTGAGAAGCTCCCTTGCAGGCCTATGGAATCTCACTCTGTTTATTAGGCAGGCTGGTTGCTCTGATCTCCACTCAGAGACACTTTTCCCGACCAAGCTAGATGGAGAGTTCACAGTGTGCCAGGTGTGGCATACTTGCACCCTACAGGGCTAATGAAATTTAAGCTTTTTTTCTAGAAGGTGGCTTCATTCACTTCTTGCATGTTCCTTGTTCAGTGATTCCAGGTAATCCTCTCTCCACAGCCAGCGAGCACATGGGGAAATTATCATGGATATTGTGCATTAGCTCCCTCAGGTAGTCATCCATGGATATTCAAATGTAGTTAAAGGGGCTTGTTGGTGTCTTCCATCTTATCCTATAAAGCTTCTAGTCAGAGCCATGAAAACTGTAAATATGGAGCACAAAAAGGCCCAAGTGCTCTGCTAATAGCAGTGGAACAGGACTTTGTGTGTGTGCAAGGAACAGTTGATATAGCTGAAGTACCACATTTGTAATTTTTAAAAATTTCCTCAGGCTTGCTGCCTTGTGTTTCACCATGTGGTGGAGGCCTGTGATATTGGAGTAAACAGTGCTAAGCCACCTGGAACATGTATGTTGTCAGTATATAAATCTGAACAGTGGTGGCATCTCATGGGTGAAGACTTTCTCGGTCCTGCTACTCTCAGGAGCTCTGGCCATAGTGCCATGCCATGTCACAACTGGAATCATTGTGGTGGATCATTCTTTCAAGCTGCTCCAGACTTGAGCACATCTGAAACTATCAGAAGACAGTTACTGGAGCCATCATAACATGGCCTTCACACGGTTGTTCAACACAGCCAGTGTTGCTGGGGCTTTCAGCTAAGACCTGGGCAATAGCTGAGCTGTTTATTCTTGCCTGAGATTCTATTCATTTATTGGTATTTAATTCCTCAGGTCTAGCTGGTGGATGGGCTTTGCTGTGTCCCACTGATTTCTGTAGGATGCTGTTTATTGTGCTTCTAAAGATTCAGCTTCAGATATCAAGCTTGTATTTCCAAGGCAGCAGTCAGCCAGCAGCCAAGCCCTGCCAACCAAGAAGGACACAGATGCGTCTTGCAGAACATTATTCAAGGATAAGTGTATGTACAGAGTGACACCCAGAGCAGTCTTTCACAACAGCAGGGTCAGCTCACATTAAGCAGTGCCTTGCTGCAGGTACCCCCTGTGGGACAGCTTTGCCCTGCATCCCTCTGCAGCTCTGGTGGTGGAGAAGGTGCCCAATCTCCAGCATTTGCAGCAGCAAAAGCGCTGCAAGAGCTCTGTGGCTAAGGGATGGCCTCAGCACAGCTCTGGCTGCAAAAGCTGCGTGTCTCTGACACAGTGATCCCTGCAGAGCAGTGACAGGCACAAGTTGTCACCGGCTGTGGCTACCAGTGGGTTGCAGCCCTTCAGCAGCTTGTCTGCCTCTGGCTGGGAGCAGTGAGCTGCTCGTGGTGAGTGAGGTGGCTCAGCCTGGCAGGTGCCTCCCTTTGGGGGCACAGCCAAGCATTTGCTGCTATTTCCACGCTGAGGTGATAGATGAGGGTTACTATTGTTCACATCCAAACATCAACTTATGGAACCTCTCAAGTCTGTCAGCCTGTGGATTTGTTTCTTGCACGCAGTGAAATTCAGTGCCACTTCCACACCCTGCCCAAGGTTTAGGATTTAGTTAACAAATTTTCATCTCTCCTCAATGGTAATTTGCAGGCATCAGTGGCACCCAGCTGAATCCACCAGGAAAACCCTAAATGTAGGTTACTATTCATGAGAGCAACCTGCACTTCCAGGGGGTTATCAGGCTTGAAGTACTAAAAATCACTGAGCACCTCCTGGTCAGTAGGGAAGTTTGGGTGTCCAATAAACCAAGCACCACATAGAGCTGGCGATGCTCACATTGGGTCTCTTAGACACTTGGTTCCTGTCCTGAAAACTTCAGCACTATTTTGCTGCAGTCCCCTCAGGCTTGGTGTGCAAATGTGCCCAGGTCATGCCAGCTAAGCTACAACAGCCCAAAAATTACAGCCTCCACCCAGTTGATAAGATAGTTCAGAAGGTCTTGTTATGTCTTATCTGGGCTGGGAGTGTTTTAACTTACAGCTCCCTCAGCACAAAGATCGGCACTCAATCAGCAGGGTAAGGAGGGGAGCTGGGGAGAAAACATCCCCCTGTTGAAGCTATCCTGCAAAGAGGAAGGTGGATTTCCAAGAGCTACATGGCAGATGGAGTAAGGCCCTTGCCAGAGCCTAAGGAGTGAGGCTGGGCAAGCCCAGGGTTTCTGACTTGCAGAATCCATAGACTTTTTTCTTTTTCTAAGTCAGTCACAAAGATAAAGCTCAAACACTCACAGTCACTGGTACCACACCAAAATTTCTGCAAACTGCTTAAAATCAGGAATTTTACCAAATGAGGAAAACTGGAAATTTTGGGTTCCCCCGCCTCCAGTATAACTCTGATGCTGGCTCAAGCAAAGCTTATTGCAAAACCAGGCTGAACCTGAATACTGCAGCTCTGGCCACAGTGCCATACCATGTAATTTTTCCTGCCTCTCTTCTTGCAAGCTATTTATACCAGCCCTGCTTCATGTAGGCTGCAGCTGTCGCTGTGCCTGAGCGTCTCAAGGCGAGTGAGCTGCTCTGAGAGGATGCTTTCCTCCAGGAATCAGGGCACAGGAGCTGCTGGAGTGTTTTGTTCAGCCTGTCCCAGGGAAATCGAGGGCAGAGAGCAGGATGGAGGCAGCTTCTGTCAGGGATCCACAGATCCTGCACAGAAAGGAGGCTGAAGCATCAGAACATGGGAAGAGCATCAATATCAACATACTGGGAAGGAAAATGTAGCTAAGGCTGAATTGCCAATGACACAGAATATCATTCCCAGTGAAAATCCTGTTTAGAAATGTCTGTGAAGGTAGGATGCTGACAGAGCTGTCTCACAGGCACAGCCAGACTGATGGGACAGTCCCTCCTCTGTGCCAGAGCCCTGTGTTAACACTGGCCTAATTTGGGCCTGTGGCAAGAGAATGATTCAAAAACTGCAACCCACTATACACAGCACTGAATATTTGGTGGTGATAATGGCCAAGAATTACAACTTAAGTCCATTTTGGGGCCAGGAAAGGAAATAGTTGTGCAATAGCATCACTTCCCATTCAAATCCTCTACAGAGAGGGAATCAAGGTCTGATAAGAATCCTAGTCAATAAACACAGGGTGATGCTGATAGGCTCTGAGGTATGTTGGCCATGAGAGTTGTTTTGAGTCTTCTCAGTTGTGACCTCTATGATCTGTGCCTCCTCTCCTCTGGCCTCTTTGGCAAGGCTGGGAGCTATGAGTCTAGGCTACTGTTAGACACCAATTTACAAATTCTCATAGTTCATTTGTAAGCTACACTGAGCAAAGTCCACATTATTTCTGAACAAGAAATATCCACATAAGCATGTAGTATACTATTATCATACAGATTATTAGCATCACAGTTGTAATGAATGCATTTTAACTTTCCTGAGCATCTCTAATATCACCCAGTCTCTATTTTTCAAACTGTAATGTAACAAGAGACATCATTAGCATAATACATCAGGCTACACTCACAGCAAAGGCATCTCTGCTGGGAACAGAAACCTCCCATGCTCTTTCCTCTTGTGTTTCTTAGGGCAAGTGTATTGCTCTGTGGCCAGGCTGGGAAAACTACTTTCCATGTGGGTGAGACCCAGCTGGGAACTGCCACTCTACTTCAGCCTTTGTTTTGATGAAAACATTGAGGGAAACAATAGTGCAGGTTCTCAACAGGCATAATCCAACCCATCTAGCTGCTATCTATTTCTGAAATGGGCTCACATTGCCTCCCCACTTCCCCTGCCTCCTCTGCAGTGAGAAAACCCAAAAAGTAAAGGCCATGAGCACAGTGAGCTGGCCTGGCTTGCTCTGTAGCCTCACACTAACCAGACATAACAGGAGCAGAGCAAACACAGGGACAAGGTCTCCTGTTCAACAGCAGCTGCTTGGTTTGGGTCAGGCATGAGATGGAGTTGCACCATAACCTGGCATCCAAAACACATTTTGATTAACCCTTGCTCTTGCTGAGGCTCAGCTTTGTAGTACACAGCCCTCCACATGAAGCCCCTAACCTAAAACAAGCAAAGAAGAACATGCCAGGGTTCTCTGATGAGCACAAGAGGGAAGCTGCACAAAGGTTTGTCTGCATCTGCTCCTGGGCCCTCCTGGGGGGTTTCCATAAGCCAGAGGAGCTTGTGCCCACTACTTTTAGTTTTTGGCTGTGTGTGGCTGACTCAGCACACACCATGAAACAATTGCCTCCAAACCAGTGTAATGTGATTTACTGTTCCACGTGGTGCGGCAGCCCATGCACCCCTGTGAGGGGAGGCAGGGTGGTGGCCAGGAGCACCTGTCCTAGAAATGGGGCTTCCTGCAGGCTGGCCACCAGCATGGGCAACCCCTGCAGAACTGGGGCAATGGGATCACCAAGTGCAACTTACTCCTGAAGGACACCTCTGGGAAGAAGTGATTTTAGCCTAAGAGCGTGCAGGTCCTGTGTAGGTCCTGCGTCAATGAAGCCACTTGCTGGGCCCTTTGGGCACAGGACCTGCCCTGAAGGTTGCAGAGTTCTCATTCCTGCTCACACAAGTTAGCTGTCCTAAAAGATTGCAGTATTAAAAAGAAGAAAGGCAAAAAAAAATTTTTGAAGGGACCCTAAAAAAAAAAAAATCAGTCAGAAGACTGCTGTTTTACTTCAAATAAAGAGCTATTTTTGCAAGACAGTCAAAAGGAAAGCAACTTGGCATGTTTTATGGCCTCTGTTGCCCCCTCCAGTCCTACATTAGTAGTTGGTGCTGTTTGGAAAACAATAATCTTAGGAAAGCCTGCACGAATAATAACTGTCTCAGGCTCGTCATTTGATATACATCTGACACAAACTGGAAGTGAAAATTGGGGTCAGAATTTCCTTTTCTGGAACAACCCAAAGCCTGTTTGTAGAGGAGACAGCTTTACAGGAGCTAAAGTGAACTTGCAGAGGAACTCCCTCCCAAAACTCTGCCATAGGTGTAAGATGCACCTGAGGCACGGCTCTCTGTAACTGTGAGCATACCCATTCATGTGTGTAGAAAAAGCATCCACTTAAAAATTGGTAATCAAGTCCATTTTTCTCTTTGGGAGCCAACCCAGGGACTCACAGGCTGATCAGATGTTTATTCCTCAGCTGTACCCACCAGAGGGACTTCCAGCTTTAGTCTCCTCACAGAGGAGGGAGCTCAGCATAGAAACAAACAGGAAAACTAACCCTGCATGCTTTTGAAGCCATGTCACTGTGGTAATAACCAAGAAATTTCCTTATTTGTCTGTTGATTAATTTTTTCAAGCCAGATAGGGTGCCTTCAGTAATTGCATACTGAGGACTGTCACATCCTTGGAAAGGCAATTCTAGAGCCAGAGAGGGAGCCAAGAGCCAGTCATGCTACTCCCAGTGAGGACAGGGGGAACAGGTTAGAGAGATTTATACCTGGATGAAACAGGCAAGGGTCATCTCTCCTACAGAGATCCCTGCCTCATGTGAGGACACAAAGGAAAAGAATTCAGCACAGCAATGACACATTTCATCAACCCCTTAATGTCTAAAATAGGTTTTTACACTCAGTCCCTCCAAGGAAGTTTTCTAAGTGAAGGCATATTTAGAAAGGCCAAAGTGCTCTCCCTCCTGCCTGCAGAGCTGTGTGCTCCTGCACTGCTTTAGGGACACCTGGCCGTGCTGCACTCCGGGAATGCAGAGTGCCAGGGCAGTGGCACTTGGTGCTCGTCTGTCCCATGACTGGGATGGAGCAGGAGCCAGCCAGAGCAGTTACATCTTTTCAAAGGACTTAGAAATGAATAGGTGCAGTTTTTTCTCTTCGAAATAGTAACTTGAGGGACAATACACCTGGGCTAAAAAGGTGCTTTAAATTGAGAACTGGAAAGGCCGGGTGACCAAGGTGTGGTGACAAACCAGTATAACAGTACCGTGCAATGGGGAAGAGCAAAATCTGACCAACACTCACCCCACACACATTCCTCTTTCCAAAAAAGCATTCTGATTTTCCTTAGGTTTAACTTCATTGTCCCATTTCTTTGAGCCTGCTTTGCAAGCCAATTTCACACAACCAGCAATGACAGCCACACAGGACAAAAGCTGAACATTCTTTGTCTTTCCTGTTGTCCATGTGTAGAATCCTTACCAGCTAGTCTTTGTGATAATGTGGATGCATGTGGAGTGTAACACAGTCCAGCCCAGACCATCAGTGAGATCAGAAAAGGTAGTTTGGAAGTGATGAGGTCAAATAGATGAAATGAAGTGTACTTGCTCAAAGCATATTTTAGCATATAAGCTTTTTAACTTGATGCTAGAGGAGAGAAACTATGATTGTGAGAAAAATATTGTTACAACTCACAACTGAACAAAGAATTAGCAAGTAAATCTGGAACTCCAATATATCCAAGTTTCTGCTATCATTCCACAGTAGAAGAGTCTACTCAAGAAAAAACAGATTTTCAAAGAAATTAAAGCAATTTTAAAAATAGCTTTGATGTTTAAAATGCATATAATTAATGACAAACGTTTTCCAAGATAGAGTTGGATTAGTTCTGCTTGGATTGTTTCTCTTGTTCCTGTGATTCTCTATCAATCATGAAAGCAAAAGTAGAAATGAAATAAATTGTGGAGTAAAAATGGTTATCTGCACCAAAATTAGAGATGAACTTTTACCAATTACTTGAATGATGAATTTTCTTATTGCAGGCACTGCAGAGTCAGGCCTTTTATCAAGTGCAACAGAGATTGCTGCTACACTTTAGCATATGCTTAGTAAAACAAATGTTAATCATTTTGAGTAGCTCAAGCACACTGCAGAATAAGGGGAGTCTCCTCTGCAACCTACTATTCCTGTCTTTAAGAAGACAGGAATTTCAGAGAAGTGTATGTAATCCCTGAAAGGCTGGAGATCTGAGGCTTCCGCAACTTGCGCCTACATTGATACAAGTGCTCCACAATGCACTTTAATAACCATTTTATTTTACTTGGCTCCCACCCAAAGGTTAGAAAACCTTGAGACAAGGGAGCAAGGGGTTGGCATGGTTTTCAGCCCCTGACTTACCTCACTGATCATTTGAACAGCTCTTATTCCTACCATAGGCTGGGGGAGCAAGAGCACACACAGACTGTGCATCCACATGGAGATTTTGCCAGCCACAAAGTCCAGGAGCAGCCCTCATGAGGATGACACCAACCCACAGGCACCAAGGGAACACTTCCCCAGGACTGGCTGGGCACATGGGCATTGTTTTCTTCACTCCAGTGACTGAAAAGCTATGGTGGTCTGAGAGCAGATTGCAAAAGGCAGATCTCTCTGTATAGTAGCTAAAACAGATATAAAAATATCTTGGACTTCTTACTTGATTTTAAAAAAAAGAATGCAGCTGTAAAACCTAGGAACTTGTTGTTTTAACTTGAAAATTATGTTTAAACAAGCAATGCTGTTTAATTCATATGCTGTAAGGATTTCCACTTCTGCCTGAAAATTCCTAAATGTACAGCCTTACAGAGATAATCCATTTTTAAAAATAGGTAGCTGAGGCTATTCCCAAGAGGTAGAAGCTTGTGGATTTACAGTGAAACTGATTCCAGTGCAAGAAAAAGGAAACAGATATTCAGGTTCACCTGATATGCACAACACCAGTGACAACTTCTCCACTAATAAAAGACACGACACAATTAGATTGCTAACCTTTCCACATTGGGAGCTTATCAAAAGAGGCCAGGACTTGAAATGGAATGAGAAGAATCTAAACTGAATTCTGTTACAGAATTCTCCTATTCTCTACTTTTGTCTGAAGCTCTGTTGAAAAAGACCACCTGCCTCAGATCTAGGTGCAAATTGCCTCGATAGAAAAGCTTTGATATTATAGTAAAAGGTGAGTCAATACTGTGAAGGAGCACTCCTGTGAAAGGTATCACAAGTTAACTAATGGAATTGGGACAGGAAAAGCACTCAGGAGGAACTGAATTAAGCAAATAAAGGTTTTTGGACTATTTTTTGCTATCATATAATGGGTGCCAAAAGACAGCAGGGCCAGAACACAAATTACGAACTGGGACTAGAAAACAGAACAGTTGGCAAATAGAAAAGAGAAAAAGAAAGCCAAGGACAGTAGGAAGAAAAAATGCCAAACGGACTTTAAATGGGAAAACAAAACTGATGTTTTTCGCAGTGAGCAAGATGACACAATTTCTACTGCCTTTAAAATAGATTTGAAAACACTACCTATTACAGGGTTTTGGTCCATTTTACAGAGAACATATGGTCAAAATACCAAGCAGATACAATTTCAAAGTAGCCTCAGCCTAAGAGGCATTTGAAATGCTAGGGGGAAAACTGAAGAGCTCCCCAGGTTTAAGTCTTCTGCCATTTGAAGATGCTCACTGGGAACCCACACTGCCACAGCAAGGATCCTCCATGTGTTTGAAGTGCATAAGCTCTGGTGAGGGACAAAGAACAACATTTGCTGTTATTTTCCTGAATCATCTGCTATCCTGTGCTAAGCACTTTAAAACCACTTATGACAAATCAGCCAAGTATCAGGGAGCACCCAGTCTAATGGGGAACCTGGAATTCTTCCCAGGCTCCAAATGTGTCCGACGCTGTAAATGAGTGGACACTGCTACCCCAGCTCACGCACCCTGAAGAGTCAATGCAGCAATGACTCTTCTCACACCTCCCAGAGAATCTCTGGCAAGTATCTGTCTACTAAACCAGCCAACTTTTCTTTCAAGGGACACAAAGAGCAGATGTTGAGAAAGAACTATGAGGACGGTAAAGAACCTCAAAGAATATTTTATAAATATTTAACACGCTTTTCCCAAGCACTACCAAGGTGTATGTAAATGTCCATGTATTATGTAGAGGCAGTGTAATCTGGCTTCATCAAGAGCTGGAGTGGAAGGAATAAAAAAGGACTTGTGAAGATTTAAGGAAAACTGAAATCTAAGATAACAGTACCATTGGCAAAGAGTATAGCAGCTTCTTTTCTCTAGATTGGCCTCAGAATATTTAATTTTGGTGTTGTTCATCTTCAAGGCCAGCCAGCCACCTCATAAAAATGCAATCATAAGCCATCTATTTCCCCCAGATTCTTAACCAAGACACAGGAAAGGTTCCATTTAAAAATCATTTTATTATTAACATAATCTTCCCATTAAGCCAAGTCTGGGTTCATGTATAAGGAATGTCGGTAAATATTCCATTTGAGGCTTCTTTTTACATATTTCCATTGATAAATAAACTCTGAATTCACATAAAAAAGTTAAACTTAAATAACTAATATATTTTTTTTAACAGGCATACATTGGTAAAATATAAATATTCTTGTACTCAGCCTTTGCTCTAGATAACAGTTAGCCACACATCACAGTTATTAACAACTAAAAACAAGAACTCAACTGATTTTCTGGCCTGGACTAAAATAGAGATGGAAAGAGAAAATTCACATTTTGACTTTGGGCCAAAAGAGGTTGAGAGGCAGGAAGAGAACAGTTTTATTAACAGCCTTGTTAAAAATAGTCTGCTTTGCCACTGAATCTTAACTTATTCTACAATTGGTAGTTGATTCCATTATAATTTTATGTAACACTCAAGTTTCACTAACAAAATATGGCACATCATCCATGAACAATATAACGATGTTTTAAAACTACCAGGGCAAAACTGCAGGCAATAAGAGTGATTTGGCTCTGGCTCACCACTCTGTCCTCTCAGCCTGACATCAACATATGGTGGCACCTCCCTGCTTTGGCCACTTTCCCACAAAAGAGTGGAGTTTGTTACCTGTAGCTCTGAAGGTTCTCCAACTAACCAGTTACCAGGCAGTCTCACACAGTGGGTTTGCTCACCCAGAAGTCAAGACCAAAAATCTGTTGATGGAGATGCCCTCTCACAGGACTCTGGGGATGATGGTGAAAGGGACCACGGGGCTGCTGGCCTCGAGCTCCAGCGCCGTCAGGAAGCATTCGGTGGCGGCATCGTCATTGCCTTGGGCCTGCAGCACCTCTCCCAGGCTGTTCCAGACCTCGTGGGCTGTGGAGTTCACCTGGACAGCATCTCTGAGAATCTTCTCTGCCAAGCTATAGCGCCCAAGCTGGTGAAGGATCAGAGCCTGCAAGAAAACAAAGGGAAAATGGCTGAGAATGGCTGGTAGGGCTTTCCTGAAGCTCAAACAAGGTCACTGCAGTGAAATAAGGGTAGGCAGCTCTTGGGCTCAAAGTGTTACACTATGTAATTTTTATTTATTTTTTAAATTTAAGAAATTACCTGATGCAGGACTGGAGCAAGCTACTCCACACCAACAAAGTCAAGTGGCTTTGGACAAGAAACAAAGACTAAATAACAAAAACTCCACCTATTTGCCAAGAAGCAGGAAGTACCTGGGCTTTTGAGCAAGCTCCTGTTATCTGAAGTCCTAAGATGTGTGCCCTGAAGTTTTCACACCCTTCCTGTGCATCTCAGCACCCAGCTCATGCCCTATAACATCTGAGACCATACACAGCACCAGCAGCAGTCGGGGATAGCTGTAACAAGACTGAGTTCAGCTCAATGGGCAACAACCATGGTGTTCGATTTAATCTGTGGAGCAGGAACAGGGACTGATATTGCCCCAGTAATGCACAAAACACCAGCAGGCACAGAACCTCCTCATGAGCCCACTTGTTACAGATCCTCTATCTTCCTCTGTGAGATGTGATCCAATTCAACACTACACAATCCAGGGCATGTCCAAACCCACTAGGATATGGGCTGAATGAGGCCATGGAAATCTCCATCCCTCACATTCAGCTATGTTACTGTGCCAGAAAAGTCATGGAATGACCCAGTAAGAGAGCTTTATTTTGGGATTATAATAATCCTAACAATATTATGCATTTTTACATTGTGATTCTGTATTGCAAAACACATATGGAGTACAAATCTTTGTTTTGCAGAGGGGTGTCCCAATTACATGCTTACAGAGGCCTTGTGCCTTCTGCCCTCCCAGCCCCCACTCCTTGGACCACAATTTCTTTTATCTCTCTGTACATCTGTCCCTCAAATCCTTATTAACCTAAGCACCGCTGATTAGAAAGTACTGACATTCTATGCAGCCCCTGAATTATCCACCATACATTTCTGGAATTGTGCCCACCTGGCTGAATTTCAGCTGGGGAAGACTGTTAACTCCATCCTACAGAACAACTGAGCACACCCTGCTCTATAGAAGAACATAAAGAGTGCTGTACAGTATTGGCAAGTGAATAAATAAATGCAATGCAGGCTCATTTCTATCAGCCTGCAGATGTTCTCACATAAAGGTGCTAGAGGGCTTTTCTGGGTTTGGACGACTTCTGAGCTGACAATTGAGTCAGCATTTTCAGAGAAAGTGAACAGTACTTCCAATACAAAACCCGGATAACTCTCAGGGTCAGAGCTTTTTTACCCTGCAGTGAAGTGATTGGCAGTGACTGGTAGGTATCAGATGTGAAACTACAAAAAAATGAAGCAAGAAGATGGAATACACAAAGCCGGTGTTGCTGCAATGCACCTAACCTCAATAAAATTTAATTGTTCTTATTTTTCAAGATGAGAAAATTTTCACAAGCCTTGCTTTTTTTGGTGTGCAGATACCTATATTTAATAGTAATTAAACATGTGAATTACTTGAATACTGCTAATATCTTTTTTTCTTAAATATGCCAGGCCATTTTCCCTGCCTGCTAAGGATAGAAGCTGTTCTTTTCCAGACCACAGAAAAACCAAATTTTGCAGATATAAGCCTGTTCATAAGAAGAGACACATAGTACATCACAACTGCCCTATTGTGTATGGCAAAAAGGATAGCTGAGATTTTCCAGGTGATAGAACTAGAGCAAATACTGGCAGTTTGCCTGCTTTTATACTTTCCTAAGAATACAAGCATTAGTGTTGAAATTAGCATTTATAGCAATAGTGAAGGAACCATTCTTGCATGGGCAATGAGGCTGCATGCTGTTCCCTCATGTTTTGGGGACACAGCTTTCTCCGGGGAGTGCCTCCTGAAAGTCAGCCTTTCACTGGTGCCTCAGCCTGGGATGAGATGAAGACTCCTGCCTCAGGTGGTAGCCCTGGGACAACAAGCTTTGCTTCCAAAGAACCAACAGAAAATTACACTTGTTTCATGCAGAGCATTGAAAGGATAGTGACATTTGATCACTGTAGCTGTGGGCTGAACTCAAATAAGTGATCTAGAGAAAGAACACAAAACACCCTCTGATTCATGAACTCTCTCAGAATGATGGTCAGATGTCACACACTGTGTCAGTTTGTAAATCCCTTTCCCAGATGACTTCATTACAATTCTGAGGCACAGAACATTTCAAATTGTTTGCAGTCCTTGCCTGACTGTGCTCTATTAAGCATTACACACCACAGGCAGAAGGAGCAGGCATGTCTATCACACAGCAATATCCTTTGGTGACCTCACACCAACACTCATCCAAGAAAACTAACTTCAGTTTACCAGCTGTCAGCATACAATTGCTTTCTGCATTAACTCTTCAGGAAAAAACCTGATCCACTAAAACCAACAACAACAACAAAACCCACCAAATTAACCTACCCTCCCCAAACCAAAATTCCTCTAAGATTTTCCAGAAATTATCAAATTTATATTATTATTTAAATTATCCCTGTCCTTCACTGTGTATATTCCTCTGCTTTCTGACTGGAAACAAAATCTCAAAGCTACCAGTTCAGGCCTTCATCTATTTAGCAGCAGATGTACAGACAACATATATTTGCAGAATAATGTTAAGAAGTCTTTTGCTTTATGGCTGGAGATGGGCCTGAAAAACACATCAGCTCTGCAGAAACACAGAGGGGTACCTAAGTGACATACAGTTCACACCTTTAGGCTTGGCATGTTATCTTAAAACCTAAGCAGAATGCCTTTTCTGTATATCCCCTCTAAAAATCTTTAAAAATATAAAATATGAGAGGGATTCTGGAACCTGAATCAGTTAGAAAAAGTGCTATATAATAATTTGTGCAAATAAGAAGATCCAGTCAACAAAATATAATAAAACCAGTAAGTTCCTAAGGCAACCTATTTGTTGTTTGTACACTTTAGAATGCTGCAGTACTTGACAGAGGTGTTAAAGACAACTGTTGGCATCTGCAGGAGAAAGCAGGATCTTTCCTGCTACTGCATCTCTTTCACATGAAAGAACAATAAATGTATGACATTTGTTTCTAACACAGTTATAAAAGCCTCTAACGTGTGCAAACCTCTTCATTTTGCAGCTCAGTACAAATGCTGCTTATTACTTTACTCCATGTTTGGTTTGCTGAGAATTTGGGGGTTCCTTTGAGGTTGATTTTTTTCCTGTCAAATCACTGGTCTCCCCTAAGTGTGTTAAGGCTTTCACTTTCTCTCTGGTTAGGATGTCTGTATGTTGCAAACTCTCCAGGCAAACCTAATTTTTGTTTTAGCCAGTTCTGCATTGTAGGGGTGGATTTTGTAACTCAAAAAACTCCAAGAGAGAACTCTAATGAGAAATGGCACAGGCAGAAAGTGAAGAGAATATCTGAAGAAACAAAGAGACTTTTTTATGCCATTTCACAACCAATGAAACCAGTGCAGTCCGCTGATATTTATACCAGTCACTTTGAATAATCAACAGTACTCAAAGATCTGTGGAGTTCAGATGCTCTCTGCTCAAGGAAAGGTCAACAGCCCTTTACAGTGCCCAGCCAGAGCTGGGGGTAAAAGGGATTTTGCAATTCTGAGAGCCTCCAGGGGCTCTCCAAAGGGGCTTTCTAAAACAGCAACACTGTGTAACACTGTGTGCTGCCCCGACAGGGAGGTACTGCTGTCACCACAGACAGGTTCTATGCAAACTTCACATCCTAACAGAACAAAACCCTCTAGAAGTTGATCAAAATGGAGAGGAAAGGCCTTCCAACTTTTGCCACAGGTTATTTTCAAGATATTGACAATTCTTTCCTCATCCAGTCTGGAGTCACAAAGTCTCCCTCTTGTTGGGCAATGATTTTACATGTGTTTTCTCCCTCAGCTATTGCATTTACACTTCATTTTACATTGCCCCACATACAAAACTGCTATTATTTGCTTATTTCACCCAAACATCTCTTCAAGGACTGTTTTTTACAATGCTCAGTCAAACAGGGCCCATTTGTTCATTAGACAAATGTAAGCATCTTTTAAAAGGAAAACATTCCGATTAATTTGGATTTTCAAATGGAGCATTACAGTCTTGAAATAAAATTTCCAGTTAGAAAATGCACTATTTTTTATTAATAAAATATCATGACTCAGAACCCGAACAACATCATATAATAAACAATTCTATGAAGTCATAGTTGCTTAAATAAGCATGTAGGGTAGTCTTCACTACAAAGGTATCTTTTTTCTGCAGAAGGGCTTTCTTTCTTTCCAAATTAACCTGTCATAATGATTAACCAGACAGTCAATGAAAAACCCATATCTAGACAAATAAACATAGGACTAAAATTCTGTAAATAACTAATTTTTCATTTCGAAAAACAGCTATTAAAAGAATTATTAACACCAGCCATTTACAGCAGTCTACTAAGGTCACTTTTTTATTTGCTGCTAGGCAAATGAGAAGCTAACGTTAAATTTTTTTCCATGGAACTGACATTGAAAAAATTACAGTCACAGTTATTGCCCATCATATGTCTCATCAACCCAGAGCTTTATCATGAAGTGTTAAACTATATTTGCATTATCTGGAAAAAAAAGGGTAGAAAGGCAACACTACAAATATCATGGTGGTTTCTCCAGCATAACCAAAAAATTTGTCTCAAGAGAGAAGGAGATTTCCTTAAGGTTTAACTGTCTGACTACTTCTCCACTGTGCCTGAAAAGAAACAGTTCTCAGCCTCAACAGAAGCACCACTTGAGATTTTTACCTTTATTCACTTGATATCAAGAGGAATCTTTTAATTTTCTCTGAGAAAAATATAGACTAGAAGTGGGACATGTTCTCAAGTGCAAAGAAATCTATTTAAAAGTGAGAAAAAGGGGAATTGTGATCATGAGTCTGTTTGCACTCTTGCCTTTTTCAGGGAGGCAGAGAAGAAACCTGGGAAATGGGAGAAATGGACAGAACAAGAAATGTGGCTCATTTAACACACAAAAAAGTGCCAGAGATTCTCACCATGATTAAGAAATGCAGTCTGTTGACCTACAGAAGGCTCAAATATGAAGATTTGAGTAGTACCAGATAAGATATTCATATTAATTTATTCCCGGCAGGTCTGTTACATGATTTGTTTACTAAAAAGCTTTCTATACTTTGTATGATACAAATCTTATTTAGCTAAAAAATACCCCTCAAAGCTAAAAGTTTGCCTTGTAAAAACAACAGCTATAAGAAAACATTATAAACATATGACAATAAAAATAATTCTTGATTTTGCTTTTAATGATAAGAGCAGGGAGACACAAGAACAGTGGCCTGCTTTGCTGATGAGCTGCTGAAGCCCAATAAGCTAACAGCTGACAATGTATAAGCAGACAGAGCTATTCAGATGTGGAAAACAATGATTCTTAAAAGGTACAAAAGATTTAAAGAATTCACTGCATCCAACTTCTCAATCATTTTCCCACTTCACTATCTTACTGTTTAAAGTGGGTCCCAGCCTGAGAGACAATCAACTTTAAGCTGTGATATCAGAAGGACACACTAGAAACATCCCCTTCCTATCTAAAAACTTAAAAATCAGGGATTATGACCATAAATAGTTACAAAACTCGATGTGCAATGTATGCATTGCAAATCCATATGCAGTGTAATTTTAGCATCAAAAAACTGCCCCTTGTTACATGCTGCTTTTTCAGCCTATTTTGCAAGTGTTAAGGTGGCTGCTATTTTTAAACAAATCTATCAAACTTGAAGGTTTACCAGAGACTTGACAGTGTTATGCTATAATAATGAAACAGAAGTGTTACTGAGGCAAAATGAGAACTTGCCATGATATATGGAAAAATAAGTAAAATTCTACAGCTGATGCTTTCCAACCTCTGTGATAAAAATACGCATTTTAAATGTAGTCTATAATCAATATTTTATACTTACACAGAGTGAAACAGAACATTATTTATATACTGTGCTCTCCTATTTTCATTTTAGCTGATGACTTTGTGCTGAAACATGTCCATCTAGTCAAAGTATGACTTTGCATAAGAAATCATTTATAAACTCTTTTCAAAGGCACATGCATGTTGAGTCATTGTGCATGATTATTTTCTGCAATTACGAAAAGATTGTGACACAGTACATCAGTTAGAAATAAACCATTCCATCAGAAAAATGATGAATAAACATAGCTCTGTATCTGCAGACACAGGTTGCATTTTAATGCAGAGATTTTGAAGGGTGGTGACCACATTATAAGGTTTAAAACCAACTGGACTGGCAATTATACACTTTACAAGTAAAGGTGATAATAAATACTTTTTTTTAAAATTGGAAAAGAAACTGCAACATGTATATTATATACATAACACATTATATATATAACTTGTTTTCCAAAATGCAGAATAAAATCTACTTATCTTATTTTCTCTAACAAGGCAATTCTTTTGAAAAATAAAAAGCATATTTCTTCAAATATGGTCTGATAAAACTTCCTAGCAGCTCAGTATGGATTTTCATTTTTAAATGAGAACAACCAGCTAATAATACCACATTTGATCACTCGCTAAACCAAACAAAGCAGCTAATGAACAAACCTGTGCCTTGAGCCAACCCTTTTGCTCAGAGCCTATCCCAGATCATCACCTGTGCCTCATGTCCCTCTGTCCCACCCCTCCCTCCATGCCCAGCCCACCCTCTGTGTGCTCCGTGGCCCTCCTGGAGCCCCAGCTTGTTCTTTCTCTGCCCTTCCCCCAGTGCTAACATACCCTCTAAGGTATCCAATTGCTTCCCCTGCTGCAAAACACTTGTTGCTAGGAGAAAACCTACTGCTTGGCAACAGATTTTTAAAACAACAACTTTGGCTTTGTTACTCACTGAACTTCACATCACCAGCATGAAATAACGAACCCGTGTGGTTGGGAGTGCATCTCTGCACTTGTAACTCCCTTGGAAATGACTGACCCCTTCCCACAAGGATGTGATTGCCTTTTAGTTCCCTACTGCTCACAGCCCAGAATGCAGAAACGTTCAGAATTGAAGGTTGTTTTTAAAAACTGCTGATTGCAGTCTTCCACTGAGAGGGAAGCCCTTGGGGGACTTCTTTTCCTATTAAGACAACATATTCCTGCAATAATCTGCTGTAATTTTGATTTCCCCCTTATATGAACGTCCTATCAGCTTTTAAAAATTAGCATGACTACCAGGCTACACTGCAAGAACTAATTTGACGATACCAAGCACACTGGAAACAATAAAACACCTTATGATAAAATGAAGCAGGTAGGGACTCCAGAGCTTATTTAACTTTTTATCTCCATCTGAAAATTACATGGAGGGCCTTATTCTATATGCTGTGGCTACCAACATAGTAACCCCACAATGGTTCTCCCTTCAGAAGTCAGATGGCCACAGCTGTGGCAAGTACTCATCACCACTGGCATCAGGGAATGATTAACCACAGCCTTAGCCCTCAGATTATGGCCAGTCCTAAACTTGGAGTACCTGTCATCTGATGCAAAAGTTTTACATTTCGTCCCAGGTGTGACACCATGAGGTGACAGTGAAGTGTGTGTAGGTCTCTGGATCACCTCCCTCCAATTGGCACCACTTGCATCTTCCCTTCCCCCACTCCCAGCACTGAAGTCACATCACTGTCTTCTCACCTTTTCCACAAACCAGAAATGAGGATTTCCCAGATGTACCAAATACATCTGCACCTGTGGTGAAAAGGGGTGCAGGAGATCACAGCTTCACACCGTGCTGTTTATGAAATGGGCCCAGAGCCATTTCTGTATTTTGGTATGTTCTTGTCTTTTGTGATTCATACCCCACCTCTTCCCCCATGTAGACAGCTCATAGATATCAACACACCCCAGTGAGTTCCCTACAGAAATCCTGCCACGTTATCAGTCTCATCTGTAGCTGTATTTCAACACTGCCTGGGTTCAAAGCAAGGCCAAGTTTACCACTTGTGCTCCATACAGAGACTCCAAAGCACTGTTTGTTATTGATGCCATTATTTTTCCAGTATTGAGTCAAAGGGTCAGAAGTATAGCAAACTGTACTTCTGTTATTCAAAACCTAGGAGTAACATAAAAAACCCCAAATCCTCCAAAAATTATACAAGTGCTAAACAGGATAAACAGACCAAGTTTTTTGAAGTGAGGAGCCTCAAAGTCACCCCACTGAGTCAATATTCAATTATTTGAGCAAAAGCTGGATTTTTCACAAGAACTGAGGATACCAGGAATTCAGGGTCCTTACTCCACTGCTAAAACTACGATTCAGTTTAGAATACCTGAAGGTTCCTGGTTTTGAAAGCTTGTGCTCCATGCAAAACTATTATAATGTCAAGAAATTTTATGTTTTTATGTCCATCAGTCAATTAGAGATAGAATTAAAGAATAAATAATTAGAAATAGCAAGCAGTGACTTTTTAAGAAGCTGTTTTTCATTAATGACAGTTCTATACAACCACATTGAACACACTGCATTTTATGTGGCTTCTGGAAATAGTAATTAGAAAAATTGATCAAGTGTTTTAATGAAGAAATCAATCTGAAGTCAGGGGACTAGTTTGTGTATCAAAGGAAAACCAGAGTTGCAGATCAAGTACTAGGCTCTGTGAGTAAAATTTATAATTAATAGAACTGTCAGAGTCCAAATTGAGCTTTGGAGATCTTTCACTAGATTGCCACTGTACTGAAAGCCAGCACTTGTAGTCCATCAGTACTACAGAAACTAGCACTTACTTGTCTGAACTTTTGAGACTATGGAAAAGGAATCAGAAGAGAATAATATTCTTCTGAAGTACCTTTTTGCATTTATGCATGTGCATTTCTCTCAAATATTCTCAAAAATGCTGTATACTGTGGTATTAGATAAAAGATGACCAATCTTTTCATTACTAAAATAAAACAGAAATTCTCAGATTAAAGCACATCATTCATTTTTTTATTCCTTTTCCCCTTAGCCAAAGAGAATTCTGCATATAAAAATATGTGCATACATATGTTATAACTATGACTAATGTCACTGTTTCAAAAGTGTTATGATACCACAGCAGCACTTACTACACTGGCACTGCAGTAACCTCTAAGAAAAGAGGTTATTTTTAATGCAGTATTAATAAATATATATGTTTATAGCATCCCCAGGAAACAGACCACTTCCTCCCCCACAAAGCAGATGTGAAGTGCCATCTGCTGCTCGGGCTCAGCACACTCTGCAAGGGCATCCTCATGGCAGTGTGCACAACCCTCCCCTCTCTCCCTGGTTTCTGAGAGGCAAGGCAGAAACTGTAGGTAGCTGCTAACCTGCCAGTCTGCCAGGACAGCTGCCAGCAGATTCTCCTTTAAGGGACAGCTATTTTCAGTGTGAAAGAAGGGCCCACACCCTCCCATCTGTGCACCATCAGGTACAGGTCAGAAGAGCCAGAGCCTAACCTTTGGATAAGAAATGGCTTCTAGCACTTCCAGAAAAATCAAACAAACACTTCCCTATATATTGACTTACCCTGCACAAATTTGAAGAAGTTGAACATACTGAAAAATCTACAGAAAAAAGCTTCTGACAACTAAAGAGAGAAGCCAAACAGAAGTATTTTGGGGAAAAATTATTAAAGAGCTAAGAATAACATCAACGTACCTCAACAAATCAGCTTTTGCTAGTACTGACCTGGAAGCAAACACATTACTATAACTGAAGCATCACCTAAGTTTTATAGTTAAATTCCATATAAGCCTATCACATTTTCTCTCAACTCTTTTTTTTTTGTGGATTAATTGTTAATTTTTTATTTAAAACTTGCAAAAGTAAGGTATTTTCCATTTAATCAATATCAGATCAGAAGAGTCCTCTTAGGTCACGCAATTCTATCCCCTGTTGTTATGGACAAACTTACACCAAGATTTCTTGCTCCACAGTAGCCTGTAAGTGCTAGGAATCCTCTTCACATCATCTTCTGAAATCTTTCC
>NW_005054303.1:117283-193817 GCF_000277835.1 Geospiza fortis
CTAGCTAGTTTGTTTTCACTTGCTCCAGTGCCAATGCCACTTAGCCTTATTTGGATTATGCATATTCCTCTCATGTTTACAAGGATCATGTGTTATTATTAAAGTTTCCTACTCCTCCCAGAAAATGCTGCAGACATTTCCAGTGCCACAGTGCCGTGCAGTCACCTTGGCACTGACCAAGCCACACACTGGGTTTGCCATCCAGTCACATCACTCAGGATTACAAGGGAATCACAGCCCCAGCCTGGGAGAAACCAAAGGGAAACCCCTGCCTCAGTGCACACTGAGGCTTCCCTTGCCCCACAGACCAGCCCCAGCTGGTCTCACTGGGCACAGCAGCCTCTGTTCTGGGTACCTAAAGCAACCAGTGGAGCACAAACACCGCCATTCCACAAGGGAAGGAGAATCTGTAGGCTTACAAAACAAAAGGTGAGACTGCACTCTTAACAAGATGATGATGCTGATAACAGGGACAAGATGATGTCTCATGTTGTGCCCAGCCAACTCATGCACAATTGAGATGCAGCTCTGATCAAGTACAACCCCAGCTCTTTGTCCTCCCCAGTCATTTCCATACTCAGTCTTGCTCTTGCATTTACGAAAATGATTTTATTGCTTTCACTGAAGGGTCTCGAAGTCTCACTTTTAGTCAAACTTGGCCTTTGTCATGCAACTCTTCTCACTGAGTAGAGGTACTGCATGAACTATTCTAAAATTTTCTGTTAACAAATCCAGTAATATTCAGTGAAGCCTCAGTTATTCCATCAACTAGTTCTTCCAGAATTCTGGTCAACTCCTTCATACTCTTCCACCAGCAAGTACTTGCCATCATTTCCATACTTTCATTTCAACTGTTAATTTTACCTTTGCCGTCCACGATGAATCTTACATTCCTGTTGAAGATGGAGGCAAAATATGACTTGCAGTTATGGACTTTTTGTAAGTGGATATCCATCACTGTTCTGATTGACACTGCCTGTTAAATCATATTTTGTCATTGGTTTATGGCTCTTGAAATACATTTTTCAGACTGTATAATAAATTAGTGCACAAGGTTGGAATCTGCAGAGAAAATGTAATTCCAAATGCAGTTTCTTCCTCATCCTCTCCTTTGGTTTACTACTCAGCTGACAGGCAGCTGGAATAAACTGGAGCCCTGCTTCCCCGAGTGTAAGAGCCTTGTCCATTTGAGTCACTTTTCTAGTTCACTGGAGCAGAGTTGGCAGGAAGAACAAGAGTGACAGAAAAGGCACTCCCCCACAAAGCTAGGATTTGATCAGAGTAAGCAAACTGGGAAGTTAATGCTCTCTGAGTAAAGAGCTGAAATGCAGAGTAGCAGCTTCCACTTTTCAAGCAAGGGATTTTCATGGCATAAGAACTACAGCATGGGTTTGGTGGGGAAGGTGGGAATTCTGGAAATAAGTGAGCTGCTGAGTCTGAGGTGAGATACAAACATTTCCTACCAGCTATTGTGTTAAACATCCATGGATTTATCTTCACAAAAATATTCAGATATAAATCTTATATTAAATAAAATGTAATCCACATGGCAGAAAGACCACACCTATTCATAACACATGCCTAAATTTTTGAAGCTTAGGCTTTGATTCTGCAGCAAATGAGATGAGTTTGGATGGCCAAACTAAAGCTACCTCATTTATTTTCCAGAGATCACCAGCTGCTCATACTACCATATCACAATTTTAAAGGAAATGAAGTTTGACATGTCAATTACTTTAATAGATCTGACAGCATTTCATACTGTTTTCTACTTTATATCAGAACCAGTTATTTCTGGCAACTGTAACCTACCAACTTGTGGCTAGGCATTCAGTTAATATAACAAAGCAGCATCACAGACTGCCTTGTGTCATAGCATTTCATAGCCCTCTGCTAAATCTTTGGGTCCATGACCCTCACAAAGCCATCTGTTCCAACACTAGTGTGGCTATCACTTTTTCAAATGGTCATAAATTAAAAACCAGACAGAATCCCAAAGAAGCTATTGTCAGCTGTCAGGACAAACTGTAACAAGGATCATGGAAAAATGGAAATTGAAATGACTTTGCAGCTGACAGAGGTTCACCTGCTCATCTTTTGAACATTTGTAAACACATGACAATATCTGCCTTAATTTGTTACTTGCACCCATTAAGAAAATAAGGTTGCTTTGTTTTTAAATGAGAGAATGTACTTTTAAATTTGTGTCTTTATTTTAAAATACTTATTTTAAGGTAGCAAAACCCACTAACCATCAGGGACATTTTAATTCAGAAGCCAGGGCAAAATCCATTCTTTTAGTAGGTTAGATCACTTCTGATAGATGGCAAGTATTCTTAGGTGGCAAGCATTCTTCCAAAGTGATACCTAACACCACCTTTGTCCATGTAGATTTAGAGCTTTGAAACCATTTTCACATGGCATATTGTACAGAAGAAATGTTGAATCCACATGATTTTTTTGTTATTTCTATAGCCCTCTACAGATAAGGTCTTTACATCACACATAATTCACTCTTTCATCTAAACATATTATGCAATGCAGGAATACAGCTAACTAAGCTAATGTAGCACAATACATTATGTTATGTTCTGGAATAATTTTAAACCATCAACTTTTAACAGCACTGACTGCAGTGAAGCCTGGCTTGGGTTTCTAATGACTGTGCCTTACTTCACTGCAGCAGAGAATTTACAAACACTCTTGTGTGTTTGCTCATACCTAATAAAAATCTGAAATAATGAAAAAGTGTTGGTAGTCTTTCCTCCTGCCTCTATTTTTGTAATAGTTGCACAAACCTTTTTTTTTCATCATTCCCTCTTCTGTCCAGATGAAACAAAAGTGTTAAAGAATGATTTTGTATGACTGATTTCCTAAGGATATTGGTCTTAAGTAGTAAGTTCAATGTGTGAGATGGAAACAGTGTATTAGTAGTGGCTGAGGAAGACTGAACACACTGAGTTGCAACAAATCTGATTAAAGACTAATTAATTAGAACCCAGAAAAAAATTGGAACTCACATGTTAATGTCAGATACATCCATAAAAGAAGCATTTGTAAATTCACTTACATTGCGATTTTTCGTCAAAGTATTTAGAAAAAAAAATAGAAAAAATCAAGTATCTGCATCCTAATGGGCCTACTAAAGTTCAAGTGGTTTTGGGTAGTGTTTTTCCTTGCAGGGCTTAGCTTTCAACAGTGTGAACAATGTACATGTTTTCATGTTTTTGCCAAGTAAGTGCTTTGCTAATGAATTGCTTTGCTTTGTTCAGCTGAGCAGTACTGAAAGACTGAAGATTTCTTCCAGGTCAAATGCTTTCTGTATAGATACGTGCCTCTTGAATATGAGCACTCCATTTTAACTCAGTGTTTTTCTAATATTGCTTTTTCCTTCAATTCTATACCAGCTCTTAAGAAAGAAAAGCTCCTCCTAAAATCAACTTCAAATCTAATTTAAGGGCTATTTCTTGAAAGTCCCCTTCCTTGAAGCATCACACCAGCATCTACCAAAACACAGGATTTCTGAGATTAGTGAAAAAGCCACACATGTATAAACTACACATCAGAGATTTGCAGAAAGAAGCTGTAATGTGTGATGCAGAAAGTTTTCTCAATTTCCCAAGACTCCAATAAGTGCATCTTAGTACAAAACTACATTCAACCTCAACATCTGGGCAGTAGTATATACTCACAACCATTGTGACACACTTCAAGGTATTAATCAGCCCTCTTTTGTTTACCTCCTACTAATCACAGAACAGGAGCACAGTTATAGTTTGCCATTTCTTACCAAACTGATCTTCCCCAGAGGGTTTTATCCCTCTTCAGGGAAAAGCTGGCCTGAAAAGTCTTACCCAAACGGTATTTATTGCATATAATGGTAATTACATAAGCACACAAACAACATAACAGAGAAAACTGACTCTGGTTACACACAAATAAACATTCCAGAGTTACATTTGTGCTCACCAATTCAAGTTAGGGACTATAATAGTCTACAATTTCCCCAAGGACATAAAAGAGGATTAAGAGTTAATTAAGACTTAATTAGTTTTTCTTCAAACCCAGGTATGATTCTCATTTGTAGCAAGATGCACCAAAGCATAGACCTGAACAGAACACCTAAGAAAAACTAACCTCTCATTGTATAATAAAAAGCAATTGTATAAAAGCAGCATTCCTTTTTCCTTTAGATTTCTATATCCATGTACTTTATATTTAGTTATGGTTTGAAGTTAACTTTTCTTGAATTTTATCTTACTACCAAGTAAAAATGTAAGATAAGAAACAAAGATTTATAGAAGTAGTTTACCTTTATCACCTAAAAAAGTATGTTACTAAAAAACAGTGCAATGTTTAACTCAGTTATCAAAAGCAGAGCAAAAGTAATCACAGAAACAATGTTCTGATGGCTCAGGTAGTTCTGAACCAGTCTGCTATCCAGCCATCTCCTGCACCAAGCATCTCAGCTGCAATGACTTGGGAAATAAGATATTCATTGAGCAAATCCAACATTGACAAATCTTCCATAAAGGAACTGGGAGAGAGATGTAGGTAAGTGAATTGATATATTATTTAAGAGTATTGAAAGTGAATGATACACACAAGGATTTCATTTTACACAGCTGAGCTGAATGGCTATCAAGGAGCTGCCACAGATCTCCTCCACAGGCAAAGGCAAGAACCATCAAATGTATAATTTTCAATGATAGAACTGATTTAATAATCTACATTTTAATAGGAGGTCCATCCGTGAGAGAACTAAATTTAAATATCATAAGGGAAAGTCCTCCTAAAAGTCTGCCAATCATTTGCAAGTCAAAACCCACAAAAGACACTCCACAGGCTCCTTTCAGCAGGCAGTGGGAATACTGATACAAGACTGACATTGGAGATGCCTATGGTGAAAATTATTTTCTTCACATTGCAAAGACACTGGAAAAAATAATCACAGGAATTAAATGTGAGTCCCATGAATGTGATGTTCAGAATGAGAAATCAGGATGTTTGTACTGTATTTAAAGCCAGGTAAGTCACAGCACCTACACTTCAGTTTCCCCATTTCTTACTGGGAATACATGTTCACGGCCAAACATATTTGAAACTTAACATGTTGAGCACTCAAAATTATTATGAAAAAAATACTATAACCTTTTAAAAATATCGAAATTTTTGATTTAGAAAAAGAGTAAAAAAGATTGGAGTTATTGTCTTACTCTCTGACATACCAACTCTTAGTTGCCATAACACTTGCAGATGGCTCAGCTTAGCCAGTTATGTTTTATTCTTCCAAATTTCCTCAGATACTTAAATATTCATGCCTGAAAATATAATAACTAAAACTAATGGTATTTTTTTTTCAAATGCCAAGAGTTTCAAGCAAAGCTAGTGTTTTAACAAAACATACAGACTAGAGTCATGGTTAACTGGTGAAACTAAAGAGCCCTTACCTCTTGGCTCTCTATAAAGTCCACACATATTAGTATCAAAATTTAAAAGGTGCAGATCAACACTGTACTGCTGACTGAAAAAGTGATGAAAGCTGAAAACAGCTTTCTGTTTTCAAGTTTATCATTACTTATTCTCATTCATGATGTATTTTTCCACTCATCTCAGCTTAACCATGTTGTTTACCATGATAGAAGTAGCATTAAAAGCATTAACAACTCTAAATCTGCAGTCAGGTCTTTTCCAGTGAGATGAAGTACACAAGATGGCCAGAGAGCATGTCTCCTCTCCCTGCTGAGAAATCAAGAGATGGCAGATTTCTGAATAGTATCACCACAGAATTTTCTTCATGCCATTTGTTGCTACTTGTTGAAGAGAATATACTCTAATAGGAATAATAATGGAAAAATAATCATCACACCTTCAAAATAAACACAGTTTTCAGAGATGCACAAAACCACTTCAGATTTTCCCACAAATTAAAGCTCCTCAAAATAACTTTCTCTTTAATAATTTGTTCATCTAAATTAAACAAATAACTTGACATAAAATATAGTCCATCACTAATGTTAAAGGCCAATTCCCTAACTCCATCTAGCACAAGTTTGCTACCAGAAAACACAGTCTATTTTAAAAGAAATCTAATCTTAGAGAAAATATATTATGCTATTCACACATAGTAAGTTGGTTGAATTCTTCCAAAGTGCAAGGTGTAACTCATCTTTAAACAGTAGACTCGAGAGCAGGGGAATAGGGGAATTACTGCTTAGGTATAAAACTGGCTAGCAGAGAAGCTAAGCTTCAGCAAATGGAAAAGAGGTGTTCAAATAAAATTTAAAATGAGATGAGCTGAAGAGGGAGAGAGAGACATAAGAAGACTGCTCCAGACAGGGGATTTGCAGAAAAAACTGAACCAGAGCAGACAACTTATCTGGGGAATACAGCTGCTTGACATAACCCTGCAAAAATGAGGATTAAAATTATTTCCTGGGGGACAGTTGCTTCCAGATCTCTAGTTTTGCATGAAGGTAAGACACTTTTTGCTTGATAAGATAAAGCACAATTTTCAAGAACAAGTTGTGTATAGTTCCTAGTCCGAAAAAAATAATTATAATTGATTAGGTAACTTCTGCTCCTCTCAAGAGCAGTCTGGTTTCTCAGGAAATAGCTTTTGCCAAAGCAAGTAAAGCTCCCCTGTGACAAATACAAAGCAAAAAGCAAAAGATCATTTAACCAGTGCATAGAAATGCACTGAAAACTGCATGAGATTTATAGCAAAATACATGCACTGATAACTCCTGCACCAGTTTATAATAATAGGTCATTCTAAGAGAGACTGAGAAAGAGTCAGGGCTCAGACACCTGGCATGGTGCTGCAAGTTTCTGACACTCATTTACTCACCACCTCAGCTAAGCCACATGGAATGGTTTATCTCTTTCAGATTGCTGTTGATGGTAGCACTTACTTATATTTCACCAATTTGCAAAGTTATGCAGCACAAGAAAAGAAAAAAAAAAAGAGAAAACATGTGTAATGATTGCAGGCTTCAAATGACCTGTAGCTAAAGAGTTCTCACCTACAGAATTCTACAACAGAACCTTTCTCAGGAGAAGGAAAATAAAATATCTCTTGTTCATTTAAAGATGAGGATGGCTACTCTCTCAAAGCCTTTTTCACCTTCTTTATATTTACACACCCCATCCCAATCCTTAACAATATTTCTTTATTAATTATATGAAATTCAATTATAAGTGATTAGATGCCAGATGTTACCTACAAGCAAAGCATACCAGGTGCTACATAGCTTTTACTGCTGTGTAAGTTCTCAGCCCCAGATATACTTTAATAAATTCAATGAGCACAAAAATGCCCAGGGAAGCAAAATAATCATAATTAGCTCAGTGCATACTTCAGCAGAATGACCTAATTTAAAAAGTGTTTTGCAAAGCAATTCTCATATTGAAAGGCAATTACATGGAGCAAAATAAAAATAGAACTTTTGAGATCCATGCAAAAAAGCACCAGCAAGTATCTATGAAAAGGGACTACAGAGGATAGCAGGGAAGAGCGCACATTTTCAATTTTTTCCATGCCTTCTCTCTTTTCCTTTTTGTTCTTTTTTTGAAAATAAGGAGAACTTAAATATCAAGAACAACTATTAGCACTTCACTGACACGAGGCCTCCTGGTCATTTCCTGAATTACTAAGACTACTGACATTTTCCTTATGTTAAATTAGTCATCCTTGTTAATATTTTTTATTAATATAAGTCTGTATGTTTTACATTCTATTTTAGGCAGCCAGTTACCCAGAAAAAAAGCACAGAGGAAAAGGGATGTCAACAAAACCCATCTGTCAATGACTTTAATGTAGTAAGCCCTTCAGAGGGTAAAAGGCATAAGAAGATGGAAAGACTCAGGAAAGACTTTTAATAGGAGTTACCCTTCCTAAAACCTACCAAAAAAAAAAAAAGCCCAAAAAAGGAAATTTTTCATTATGCTGTGGTCAGATGCTTTTACAATCTTGCTGGCTCTTTATCATCTCTACTTAGTACTACAAGAGAGATACTTCCCATGTAAAAATGGTAAAGAGTAATAAACATTTTGTTTTCTTTAAATAATATTAGATGCATATCTGCCTATAGGAGCCTCAACGCAGATCATTAAGAAATACATTGAGAGAGACAGAAGCCCAAAAACCTAATTTCTGGAGGTCCCAATTGAGGGTTTTCAGTTGCACTGTTTTGCTACTGACACTTCTGTATGCAAAGACAATAAGATGTATCCAAAATATTAAGGCAGATTTGTAGGACAGAATGTATGTACAGATACATACATGTGGGTATTTTATATGCATATAGTTAAGATGAGTGACATCAGTTGAGAAAGGTATATGAATCTCTTGCACCTTCTTTCCATGATTGCTATGGGTAATGTACCATGGAAACAAGAGAAGAGCAAAATTTGTGCTGTATAGATTTTTACCACTGGTAAAAATACAATAAGTCTTGCATAACAGGAAAATGTAACAAGACTTTGTCCACAAAGTGTTCCCATCATGTTTCCTAACACAAATCATTACCTCTATCTACAAAGCTTGCCTTGCTTGCATTCCTAGAATCACAGGATGACAGAAGTAGGAGGGGAACTTAAAGATTCTGTACAGCCAAACTTGAAATAGAGTTACCTACAGTGGGTTGCCAAGGGCTGTCAGATTCTAAGTATCTCCAAAGATGTGAGACCCCCCACAAACTCTTGGCAAGTGGATGCATCTTACATGTGCATCTAAAATACTGTCACCATCACACAAATGCTATCTCATCATGCTCCTGTTCCTGTCAATTACCTGAAACAGTGTAGGGCAGGGAATCCCACCTCAGGTGCTTTGTTATGATGTCTAGAAAACCAAAGCCCTGCTCCAGACCGGGCCATCGTGATCCTTGGATTTTTTCCTTAAATTGAAACTATACTTGGTTGCTACTTCCTAAATTATAATATTTGATCCATAGCTGCATGGTTGTATATGAAGTGAATTAATAATAGCTCAGTTTTGATAACAGAACCCAATTCAAAGGTTTTATCCTATAAAATGTGAATCAAAGCTTCAGATGAACATTACTTTATATTTCAAAAACTGAAAACAAAGATTCTTAAAATCTTCCAAGCAAAGAGAAGGAACTTTGGAGTAATACTGCACATTGCAGACTGACCTGCTTCAGCAGCAAATTGTCATGAATTATCTGGTGGGTGAAATTTTATCAGTTCCACACAATACAATAAAACAGTGGAATGATTCGTGACCTGCCAAATAAAGAGCAGTAACTCTAGCCAAAGCATCCCTTCCTTCTGCCAGCATCTGCCACTAATTAATTTTCCACTTTTTAAAATGGGAACAAACAGAAGTGATAAAATGGTTTCTGGCAAGCTGTGCCTGAATAGATAAACTGTGGAAAAATCTATCACACAGATAACATGAAAACAGAAATTTAAAGCTGAGATTGCAGGCAAAAATCCTTCTGCTAAAAAAACCCCTACAATCAAAAAAAAAAAAAAAAGGAAAAAACCCCAAACAAACAACCCCGAAAGTTAAAAAAAACCAAGCAAACAACCAGCCTAGCTTTCTGAGCCTTTAAGTGTTTCGGGGTGGGTTTTTTGGTCTACTTTTAAATTAACTTTCCTGGAATTTCTACTTGAAAGAGTTTCTCTCTGTATTCAGAAAGCTGCCTTAACCATTGCTACTAGATTCTCAATAAATAGTACACCTCAACAGCTTATTTTCTCCATATGAGTCCAGTTCCACTCAATGCAACCACTGTGTATGCAGCACAAAATCAGATTGCCGTTTGCATCTTCTGCTCCTCAGATTGTCTAAACCAAACAAATATTTAAGCAAGCTGCAGAATTCCTCTTGGAATGGCTGACAGCTGAGAACAGCACTGAGGAGCTGAAGAGACCTTAGAGAGCTTGCAATCACAGGGTGAAAAGCATCCAAGAATGGAGGTATTTTCTTGTTGGAAGGTCTGCTCCTGTCACAGCTGCTTTAAGGCATTTGGAGTAAATACAGAGTCATGTGAAAAGAAAGTCTGTTATGAAGCAGGATCTGTAATACCATCAGCCCCATAATTCCACATACAGAACAACAGTTCACAGGGCATCAACACAGTCTTGCCTGAATAAATGGGAGCTCAGTGCTTCAAGCTATAAACACAATTAGTGCTGCAAATTCCTACAGTCACTTTCTGTTTCCAAAAGGGAAACCAGGTTCTAGTTTAAACTCAGATTTGTAGCAGTTATTGTTGTCAAATACTGAACCTATATAGATCTGATTTAAAAGAGTACTGTGAAATTCAGATACAGCATGTAGGACTTAAGAAATTCTACTAACCTTTCTCCAAGTCAGTATGAAGTACTTAAGTGCTGTATTTGATCTCAATTGAAAAATAAAATAACATTAGAACAAACAGGGAAAAACACTTCCCTAATTTTTCCCCTTGATTTCCACTGTAATATATATCAAGCACTAATGACCATACAAGTTGATTTTATGCAATTTTTTACTGCACCAAGCACTGATGGTTTTCTCTTGTAAGGCTAAAAGGGGAAATAATATTTTCATGACAGAAGAGAATATAGCCTATGAGTGCCTCACAGCAGATGAAGTATTTAAAATGTATTTAAAATGTATCGAAATGGTCTTTGAACTCAATGGTTTCCACCTCAAAATGAAGCAGAATGGCCATTCTTTTCTTAGGGTGCTGAATGCAATCACTTGAAATATTTAGATGTTTAGATGTGGTCAAATCACAGTAAAATGCACTCTATAAGGAGCAGTGAGTTTTTGTCCAAACGTATTTTGCTTTCTCTACTTTTTTGTGAAATGATTTTGAAGTTTCTGAAGGGCAAACCCACAACATTTTACACACAAATCTAACAAAACAATGACCTTAATTTCTCCATTCTTCGTCAAGCACCCTGTGCATAAGGATGCACTTAGAGAGTGAGTCAAAGGAGCACTGAAATTTGGCATCAGCATTTAGCTCTGTAGTAACCACTTACAACCCAAACCACCCATGAGAACCAGCACAAGGTGCTTAGGACAAACCTGTGAGGCCCAAACCAACAATATTACTGTGCAGGGCCTGAGGATGAAAATCGAATGAGTTACTGAATGTTTTCCACATGAGAATACTGAATTACTGAAAGAAAAAAGTTATTTGGGTGACTGTGTTTCTCTTCCTTAACTCCCATGACCCCTTCAAACAGGTTCTGAATTCATGTTATAAAGTATTCTCTGTCTTTCCTTTTTTTTCAGTCAACTCAACATCTGTGACAGGCTCACAAACACACACAACCCATACGTACCAGACTTCTTTCTGGCAGTGTCTTTGGGTTGAAAAAAAAAATAAGAAGTCAGTATAGTACAGTAAGAAATAAATAACTGTATTTATAACTGAGAGTTAAAGCACACATAGTTAATTTAAGCTTTATGAGATCTGGTTTAGCTATGCATAATCATAGGAAACTAACAGGTATCTAACAGTGTGAAGTAGGAAATGTAACTCCCTAAGATATTGCTTTTTGAAAACTAATTTCTACATGAGCAAATTGTTTATGTAATTTCTCCCTTCCTGTTTTAGTTTTCTGCTCTTAGAACCTAAATTCCTAATAAAATTAACTGGCAAGTGCTATGGTTTTTTGTGGTTTTTTTTTATATTCAGGAAATACTACAGTCTTCTGGGATTTATAACAGCATACAAATGCTGGATACCTATTTCATCTCAAAGCTAAATTTAAGTAGTAAATTTTCAGCCTGAGAGAGAATACATAGATTTGTTTCCTGGACAATGGATTGAAATATTCATTGCCATCTCAGGCATTAGTGAATGATGGTCTGTTTCAGGAGTTTCCAGACATCAGCAGTAGGGCTACTTTCCACAACAGCACTCTGACTGCAGAAGATAAAAGAATGTTTGTTCCTTTTTTTTTTTTTGCAGGGGAGGAAAACAATGAGAAAAGCAGGAAGGCAGCAATAATGCAGAAATCTGGAGGTGGTGATAAAGGGTAGGGAAAATGGAGAAAGTTGTATAAATAAATCCATTCTGGCCAAAATCAGGCAGGTGATAACCATAGGTATATGACACTGAAGTGTAAATCATCTTTTAAAAATTAAGTAATTAAAGAAAATTTTAAATTTCATTAGGTGTGAGAAAAAAATATTTGAAATACAGAAAACAAACCAAAGCATTTCAAAGCTTTAGAACACAAGTTCACGTTGTTTTTTCTGAGTGCACTATACAAACTTTAAAAAGAAGAAAGGACACTGCATTTGTTCAAAAGAATTCTGTAAAGTACACCTAATTAATACTGACATGTTATTGCTTCCCTCTTGACATCTTGTGAACAGTCAGAGCTAGCCAAATAGCAAGTTGGCATAACCTCTGCCTTGGAGAAAATTTCAGTTAGTGACAAACAGGAAAAAATAGCACCTGAGAATAAGGCAGAGTTTAAAATGAGCATTGCTCAGCAAAATAAATTAAATGAATATATGGATTAAAACATTAACTGTGCAGGGAATAATAATTTAGTAATAATTTAGTTCCACAAGGAACTGCAGAGAATTTAAAGAGCATTTCTCCTTGGAAAAAGCTAGTTTTGTTGTTGGGCTGATTTAATTAATAAGGCCCCCAACATCTTAGAAGGGGTGGAAATAGCAGTGAGCAGGAACAGGAGCACGCCGCCCCTGCAGCCAGCTCTCTGTTGGAATAGCTCCCATCTTAGGCAATGCAACAGGATGGCCCAAGCAGCTCCATTCCCAGGTTTAGTTGAGCAGAATACAGTTAAACCATTTTTCATTTACTCATGGATCAAGACTCCAACATTTGGTGTTATATTGTCTTAGGCATTTCATTAGTAAGGTAAAAACCTTCCCTGTCAAACCCTCCCATTTGTGATCATCATTTTGTTGGCAAACAGATCTCTTTCATCACTCTTAACTGTTCCAATTTTCACACCATCATCAAGATCTCCTGGTTTTCATTTTAGTAACTCTCTTGAAACAGGAGTAAATCTGTGAAGACCTTAGAGGCAGCAGCAAAATGAGTAAGAAATTGTTTCTTTAAAAATATTGTAATTTTGCAAAAACGATGATGCCAGCCAATAGAAAGCAATTTCATTCAGATAATACACTAGACTTTCTGCAGAGTCTTCATGGTCACACTGACAGAATGTGGATCTGCATGAGACACAAATGCAGGAGTCTTTTGGCAGAAACTCCAAAGCACAGCACATGCTGTAACTCCCAGGAAGAAGTGCAACACTTCTGAAGCCACAAAACTAACCTTTCTGATCTCTGCTTACACAGTTCTCCAGTAATTTAAATTAACAAGGTTGTTTCTGTATAGAAACAGTAGATCATATTCAGGATAGGTACTTAGAGAGACTTATGGTAAAAATATTGTATGAAATGTTATATGAAAAATAGTAAATTTTTCTAAGTTTAGGTTTTCATCCTTCTTACCAGAGTGATGTAACTTCATTAAAACCATGGATTATAAAAGGAGAAAACTCCTATTCCCAATATGCTATTGTTGTTCATACAGATTGAAACATACATTTTATTTAGCTTTTTTTCCCCCCTCTGGACAACTACAAAGACTCTCAAATCAAAGATCTAGATTCTCAAATCATTAGCATCAGGAAATTTTCTTGAGTGGCAGGTGTCACTCATTCTAAAATTTTAATAAAAACAAATGAAAGTACTTCCAAACTGATTTCCAATTCAAATATTTCAAGTAATTTCACTTGGAGAAGCAGGCCTAGATACAGATGTGACATGCTAGAATTCATGCCATCCTTAAATCTTTCTTGCTTTTTGTTGCATTTTATACATGAAGCTACTATGATTTATACTCAGTATTTGCCCCTCAAAAGGAAATTCACCAAAACTTATTAAATAAATATAGGCTCTAAGGTAACTTTTATGTGGAAACAGTTGCATTTGATATTACTTTCTAAGCACTGCTAGAAAGCCATATCAAATATTTTTAAATATCAAATTAATCACAGAAAATAAAGGAGTTTTTTGCACAGAACTTTCATTCATAAACCAACTGTCAGCTTAGAATTGTGAATACAAATATTAGAAGTTAATGTTTGAGCTGTTGTCATAGAGGCTGGTACCTCCACATTTCTGTTGTGATAGCTCCCCTGCCACTGAGATCATATTTCTTACTAATAAATGGGTAAATATATACAAACAAAGTGTTGGGATGTACAGATATTCATCTGTACACACAGGCAAGAGTAAACACTGCAAGCTTCCTCATTAAAATACTTTTTGCAATAGTCAAAAGGTCAAGAAGGATACAGAAGCTTGTACTTTCTCCTACATGAAATTACACAGACAAGTATTTTTATAGCATACGTCTGCAATATTTGTATTTAAGCAGCATAAATCTCTCAGAATCTACTCAAAACATCATCCTAGAGTAGAAAAGGTGCAGAACAGTAGAAAAAGCTCTTAGAAACAAAATATTAAATTATAAGAATCCTTAAAAAGGATTGTCCAATCCAATGAAATGAACAGTTACCTTCAAGCTAGGACTCAACAGAAAATCTCATGAAGAGGAAACCTGGATTGGAAGCCCAGCAATTTTCATCTCACAACACATGTCTCTTAGACAGCTAATTTCTCAGTCATTCTGAAGAGCACTGTGTGTTTACAGACTATTTATTCAATAGTGCATTCAGAGGAGGGGCAAAAAGACATGCAGCAAAACATGAGCTTTCATTTTCACTGAGTTACACTGCTTTAGATTGACTGCCTGCTTCTTCAGGAAAGGCAATCTTTTGGCATTTGTCAGCAGGCTCCAATATCCTGAAATGCTGAAAAAGGTGAAACAAAAAACTTTCTCTGTGCTGCCTTCCTATCTGATCTTTTGTCTCATATGTTTCCCTCAGGGATGCACAAGAAATTTATCTGAATAATTCATAAGTACCTAGGCAGAAACCAGTTTCTATTTCTGAACAAAAAGATTGGGTAAGAAGCTGACTTCAGTTGTTCTGTTCTGCTCTATCTGGAAGAAAACTGGATTAAAAGTAATTTTCCTAACATAGAAGCACACAATATATACATGTATGTATCCATGAAGTATATAAACAAACATATGTTTATACTGGGGAAGGTACCTTTGTACTTAGAGCTATACATTCATTTAGGGGCAAGACTGATTCTCTACCTTTCAAAAACCCAAGAAATGACATAGCACAAAGGTAATCAATAAACAGGCAGAATGCAGAAAACAGCTGTACTCTGCACTGGTGTGGCCTCGAGTGCTGTGTGCAGCTTTGGGCTCCACAGTGTAAGAAGGATATAAAGGGACTGAAGGCATCCAGAGGAGGGCAATGAGCACAGTGAAGGGCCTTGAGGGGAAGCTGTGTGAGGAGGGGCTGAGGTCACTTGGTCTGTTCAGCCTGGGGGACACTGAGGGGAGACCCCACTGCAGTTACAGCTTCCTGTGAGGGGAAGAGGAGGGGCAGACACTGATCTTTCCTGTGGACGGTGACAGGACTGAAGGAATGGTCTGAAGTTGTGTCAGAAGAGGTTTAGGTTGGATATCAGGAAAACCCAGAGGGTGGTTGGGCACTGACCAGGCTCCCCAGGGCAGTGGTCACAGCAGCAGCCTGAGTTCAGGAAGTGTTTGGCCAATGCTCTCAGGCACACGGTGTGACTCTTGGAATGTCCTGTGCAGGCGCAGGAGTTGAACTTGATGATCCTTATAGGACTCTTCCAACTCAAAACATTCTATGATTTTATGAATTGACTTTTATTTCAGAATACCAAAATGACTGGTCTTTCCTGTACAGTATCCAACTCTTCTCTTACCATAAACCACCTCCACTTCCCAATGGCATGAATATTAGGCAGATGCAAACTGCTTCCTCTTCAATAGTTTCTACTAGGCTTGAAACAGTCTTACGGCCTACAAATCCTTTGTATGTCCCAACACACAAAGAATAAATGCCAGGAAAGACTGTTTCCAAAGCATTTTGTAATAAGAATATAGATCTAAAACTCACAAGTTACAGGTTACCTACACCAAGTCAGGACTTCACAGTACAGTGTGACCAGTTGAGATGACATTGCTCATGAACGGGCTCAACACTTACCAGCCTCTGCATGCTTTTCACATGGGTAGGACTAATGGATAAGGCCTCTTCATACCAGCGTTTGGCTTCATCAATGTTTCCTCGAAGTTCAGCCACCTGACCCCTCATGTAGAGAACATAATGTGACATTGGAAAGAGATTAGCTGCTTCCTGGGTACATGCTGTAGCCTCAGCAGGCTTCCCAATTCCTATGTAGACTTCAGCTGTGGAAGGAATGTCAGGACCAATTAATGATTCTTGCTTCATCATACCATGACTAGATGTTGTCACATGTGCTTTATTTGTAAATAGCTTCACTTTAGATAAAGACTATTTTCCTAAAAAAATTTTGCATCTTAAAAAGAAATTATTACCTAAATTATTTTAAATGCATTCTTTCAGGAAAGTTGTTTTTCTAAGTGTATCAGGTTTTGCAACTAAATAGCTGTTGGAAACCCCAGAATACTCTTTCTAGTTTGCTATTTTTATCTTAAGTCTTGGATTTTTTTTCTTCTTGAGGAGAAGTCTCCATGACACAGCAAGAGAGACTCTTGTCCCTAAGAGAACTGAAGAAAGACTATTTTGGAGGTGGTAAACTGACTGATAGTCCCAGGTTTTGCCTCTTTACGTTGTTAGTGAGAAAGAAAAGAGGGTGTGGGAGGAGTAGAAGTGTTCTGAAGGTTTATTCTGATTTTCTTATTATTTTATCTTTTAATTCTGTTAATAAAGTTTTCTTTATACCCTTTAAAGTTCTGAGCCTCCTCCTAATCCTTATCTCACAGCAGGAAATGAGTAAATAATTCTAGTGAGTGCACTGGAATTTGGCCAGCACTAAACCCACTACATTAATTGGTGCGTTGGCTGGGAAAGAAGAAACTCAGATTTGCAAACCAAAACCGCCACAACCCACAACATTAAAAAAAAAAAAAACCAAAAAAAACCCCCACCAAACAGAAAATAAATAGTGGAACAAGCTGCCACAGAAGGCTGAGAAATTATCAGCATTATAGATGCTAAGAGTTACTGTAGAGGGTCATCTGTGGCAGTTTATAAATATTTAAAGTCAATGCTGCCACAATGCAGAGCAGGAGACTTTACTACACCCTGTTTGACCTGGCCCTATTCTAATCTGTGTTGCTTTTGAGTAGCCCAAATGAGATCACTATTATTAATCACTGTAATTGCTTTCTTTCCAATCTTCTGGGCTTTTTCTCTAAACCACTAAACCATTTATAACTGGGAGCCATTACCCTGCAATGACTTTCACACCACAAAATTGTAGATGTAAATAGGTAGATTTAAATGCTATAAAAATGCTAAATAAAGCACTGCTTAGTTGAAAACACGAAAGAAAAAAAATGTCACTGAAAAATGCTCTGAAAGCAGAACAAAGCATAACAATTGCTGGCTGATTTCTAAATTACATCTTTCTGATCCAGCTATCAATGAAAACAATTTCATGTTATACATTTTTAACTGTATAAAAATACACTGGATCATAATTTTCTGGTTAAAATTTTATGTAACAGCTACTTGTGATACTGCAGTTAGCTTGAGGCATCATAAGAATACTAAATCCACTCAACATGACTCCACATTTAGACAAACAACCCTGAATCTTTAACATTAATGAAACCAGAAGGAAAAGAATGGAATTCAGGCTCATTATCAGAGTTGGAAGGGACAGGTTGCTCTGTAGGATTACTACTGTTTCTTTCGCTACACATGCAGAGGTATTTCTTTTCTATTTTAAAATCTTGTAGTTACAGGAACTCTAGTAAAAAATCTTACAAACATCTTTTTCCATTTGATGGAATCAGTGACCTGGGATTAGCTCAGTTGGTTGGAGTATGGTGCTGGTAATGCCAAGGTCACAGGTTCCATCCCCTCATGGATCATTCACTTAAGAATTGCACTTAATGATTCTTGTGAGTGCCTTCCAAATCAGAATATTCTGTGAGTCTGCAAGGACCTAGATCTCCAAGTCCTAAGATACTCTAGGTACTTCAGAAACTAAATTCTTCAGGGATAAGGGAGAGAGTACTGTATTTGTTCTACAGAAAACATGACTCTACTGGTAACAGCTACATTCTAAACCACCGCCTTATCTTTCATAAATGATCTTACACACAGAGCAACTCAAGCATGCTTTTTATTCTTGACTTGTTTTAGTGCCCCACACATGGAAAAAATATGATCTGATAAGTGATAACAGATTCTGAATGAAGCAAACAGATTTTGGTAAGTCCTTAGCCTAGCAATAAAGGGGAGGGCATAAAAAACAAGTGTTACTATCACAATACCTGCATGTAGCCATATTTGAGCCAGAGTCATCCAAGGATGCAGGGGACCTTGTTTGGGGGCACTGCTTTGCAGGGAAGAGGCAACCTCGGACAATGCTTGCTCCACTCTGGAAGCTGCTATTGATGTGGCATGGACTGAACCTGTAGAAGTAACAAAAAGAATTTACCAGCACAGAAATAATGAAGGCCATATACATGGCATAAAACATTTAATTGCAACCCTTTTCGTAAGAGGCTGTACCCCAAACTCAATCTTTAATTTACATTTACCATCTTGAAGAATTTTTTAAAATGCCAGATTAATTTTCTTATGAAAGCTTTTGCATTGGTCTGAAAATCTATATAAAAACACACTAAACTTTGGTAACTGACTTTTTTTGGGGTTGTTACTATGAATACTCTCTATTAAACTTGACACCTCTTTTCTGCAATGTGCAATCCAAAAAAGGTTTGTGATGGTATCACACACTGTAGTCTTCAGGTTGCTGCATTCACTTTGATGTTAGTATTAACTACATCTTTCCACAGAGTGCAATTAGAGGATTATTTTACAATAATAACAGAACAAAAAAGAGAACTAAAATACACACAGTGATCACAACATACACTATCACAAGTACACCATTAAACTGCACTGAATGTATAACTTGCCTAATCAAGAAGGCTGAGTTAAAGTACCTTGTGGCAAAAAAGTCCACAAAGTTTTTTTTGCATAGAAAACATTCCCAGAGCATACTAAGGATAATTCCCATAAAATGTATCATTTCCAAGTCAGATTAGAATTTCATTGGCAAATAATAACCTTTTCAAAGTACTGGAATTAAAAAGCTTCTATGACTAGAGAATATCTAATGGCAACTGTACTTTGGATAGTCAATTACTGCCAGCATACTTAGTCATGACTTTTTTTAAAATCAAGACCATGAATGTTTTAAACTACACTCCTTCTTGTCATCTAAGCCTCAGGATATCTCTAGCTGTTTTATAATTACAAATTACAAAATCTCATACTGATTAGGCCTGATTAAAAAATAAAGGCAGTAAAATATTCCATAATGTATCAGATGAGAAATTGTCTATTTCCATCACTATATCCATAATGATCAACTATGGCAGATACTCCAAAAGAAATTATTGAATCTTGTACAAGTTGAACTGCATCCCAAAAGCTTGTCCTCATCATTACAAGTTAAGAAATGAAAAAAACCTTCACTCAATATGGCAGATTTTCTAAGAATTTTAATGAGAAGAGATCTGTCACATGAAACATACATTTTTAAGTATGACGAGATAAACCAACAAACCAGAAAGCACCAGAAATTCCTGGTACACAGATCAGTAGGAAGAGGAAGTTAGTCTGAAAATATGCATCATAGTTCCCTTAATTGAAAGAAACAAAGGAAAAGCAGCACAGGACATAATTAGCATTTCATGTCATTATGAACAAGGAATTACCCTGGATATCTGTAACAGTCTCTGGCAGTAGAGTTTGCTTTCCTTTTTACTGGCTGATGAAACAACTCAAAGTCCAGCCTCCACAGCTGAACATTCACTATAGTTTTTGTTTCCCCTATTTTAAAGCTTAAATTCAGAAGAAACTTAAAAGGGAAGTCTAAGCAAGAAGCACATGGAGTGTGTTATAAGAAAAATACTAGCAAGTGTACCAAAAATAAGCAGCAGTCACGAGTAACCCTGTTCTTGTCTGACAGCCATTTCTGCACAGCACATCAGTGCAGCCTGGCACTTGTTAGCCTTCCAGGGACTAATAGTGAAAGCACCTTCTTCTCTCCAGAACAATTTGTAAAGAAAAGGTGCAATTCACTGCCATAAAGGAGATCATCTAACCTCTTCCTTTGGAAAAGCAAGTATGCAATTTAGTGTTAAAAAGAGCCTGTATTTTTTTATTATTTAAAGCAAGGACTCTGGCTGCTAGCCAGGCCACAAGTAATTTCATGGAGAAAGTGTGCTGTTGGATTTTAAGCTTCCAGTATTTAACATAGAACACACTTAATAATACATTATTAAAACATTTTAAATACCAATTTACTTATTAAAAAAAAACTATACTGTGATAAGATTCTTACGAGTTTCTGTGCCATCTGTATTAAGATTAAACAGAGCGAATACTGAGTGCTTCCTACCCTGGACCTTATAGAGTGGCATAAAAAGAGGAAAAAAAGTTTAAAAGTATTTCTAAAATTTTTCTTTGAAGTGGTATTATTCAAACTGTTTATATTTTCTCTTCAGGAAAAAGGTATCCCTTAACATATTGCAGCAATTAGTTCTCTGAAGAAAACACACACATATACAAAGCAATGGCCCATCAGGCAACTTTCAGGGACATTGCACTCATGCTAATACTCTAACCCATAAGGCCCTAAATACTTCTTTAGTACTGCACAATTAGCTGTCATCTGACTCTCTTCTGGCTCTTTTTGTTAAAACACATTTAGTAAACTTCTCATTTAATAAACTAAACACCATTTAAAGATCTTGTGCACTAAGAAGCTTTTTCCTACCTTCCTTCAAACTTTACTCAAGTATTTTCATATTAGAACTAACTCATCTGTATCTTGTCCTAACCAAGGATGTCCTAACAGGTTCAGATCTTTATATTCACATGACAATTCTAAAACCTACAGTAATTTCAGCTACAACTGGTAAAGATACAAAGTGGCTTGTGAGAAATTGAGGGTAACAAGTATGTCTTACAGTCTCCTTGAGGCTTTATAGATCCTATGTAGCCAGTTTATTTGGAGGTTCCCTGCTGGTTTTGTCACCAGCTCTGCTCCCTTGTCTCCGTCTTATCTGCATTTGGCTTTCTTTGGTCTGAGGTCAGGACCCACAGCCAAACACAAACATATCCTCACTTTCACTTCCAATTCACTATGTTGCAGCTTCCTTCAAATGCTCAGATAGAATTGCAGCAATTTCTCATTTAAAATTTTAATGATCTTTCATGCACAAGAATACCTTTGCTCTTTCTGGGTAACTTCTACACCTGCTGTTAGAGCATGTCATTTGAGATTCAAGAAAAAAATTCCCTCCAAATAACACAAGCAGCAAATATTTATTTTGAAATGGAAATCATGAGGCCTGGAAAATTAACATATCACCAAAATAGATCCTGGATACTCACTTTCATTTGTTTAGCTTTGTTCTGAAGCTTGTTTATACTAAAAATGCCAAGTGTGAAACAGGGACTGTCTTTGCAAGACCTAGAATTCACTAGTTAAATTGATTAACATCTGGAATCACAATCACACTACAAAGTGTGACAGAAGGTCTTAACCATGACAAAATGTTCCTAAACCAAAAAGGTATAACCTCCCATTCAAGTCCTATAATGGCACTTGCCCAGAGTCTAGTTTCTTCTCATCATGCTTACATCCTATCTTCAACAACCATGCTGCAGATTCAATGTTTCAACTCAGTCTGAAATAGAAAACCTAACAAGAGACTTAAACAAAAACAATTTACCCAAGAAGTTGTCATGTCACAGCAACCTGTCTTTTCCAAGTCACACCTACAGTTAAACTTTTGTGAATAACGTATTCAATTTATTATCTTCAGGCTTTTTGTAAATGTTACACGAGAGTCCACATGAACTCACCCATTAAATACCATTTATAAATACCACACACCCTACGGAAATGATGTCATGATTTCTTCAGTTCTTTCCTTGGTCATTTCCACATAAACTCTTCACAATGCAGTGTAATGGACATAAACTAATATGTGGACTCTATCAGGACCTAGATGGCATGACAGCTTTGAGAAAAACAAAATCACTTTGCTATGTACATCAATTTGCCTTCTGAAAATGAGTAATAGAATAGACTGTCATCCTTCATGGAACAGGTTCATATCAACTCACAAAACCACTATGGCAGGATTTCTTTTTATACCATAAAAGAGAATGTTACTCAATAGTTTTACATTCATCCCATTATAAACATTTCAATATTTACATAAAGAAAAAAATGCTTTAACTCCAATGCTCATGCAGGAGAAAAGATGAAAACCCCCGTGACTCAACTTTACATGCACTCAAAGAGCTGGAAGTAAGAACATTAGTGGTGTGACACACAGAGAACTGTAAGAAAAGCAATTACATAATACAAAGAGGCAGCACCTTCTGCAGGACTAATACATCCTTGAAATTATGCATTTGATAAGACAGATTGGCAGATTTAGCCAAAATTCACAATTTTTTTCATCTAAAATTCATTAAGAGTCTGAGATACCTTTCACACTCACAAATCACAAAGCTATCCTATCTTTTACTACAAAGTTGTGCATGGAGATGAGAGTAGTCAAGTAAGGACAGCATCATTCACAAAGCATCCTCTCAGCTCTTTGAAAAAGACTTTCTGTGCTTAGTCACTGTCAAACATGTTGGCTTATGTATCTTCTTACTTTTTTCTCCTTCACCAAATTGATCTCCTGTATTACCCCAAAAAATTTATGCAAAGGTAAAGTAATCAATGAAAAATACAATTGAATGCTATGAACACAGCTTTATTAGGTAATCACTTAGAGAAAAAGAATATTAATTCATATCCTGACTAAAACAGCAGTTATTTATAGATCTATATTCTTCATTCTTTCTTATTTAGTCTGTTTTAATAATTTCATTATTTCAAAATGTACTCTTCATATATTTTACAAGCAAAACTTGCACCACAAAAGAAAGTAGTAGCTTATTATGAGTCATGTCAGTAGTTGCAGTATTGTGTTCTGGATCAGCGTACTTCTTTAGGAACAGCAGCGCTATAATACAATGTACTGGCAGTTGGCCATTGTGTTACACAAGACCGGCCTAATATATCTTTATTTGCAGTCCTCTAGAAATGAATACTGCCTCTTTAATTATTAAATGCAAGTGTTAGTTGAGTGCATTCAGGTCTCATAAATTACAGCCCTTAGGGTGACTGAATGGGCAAAGAGCATCAGCCTTGCTTTACACACTAACAAGCTTCAACTACTGATGGACAAAACATGTACGGCTTGTGCTAAAGGAAAAGGTGATTTTAGTCCTTCAGAAATTAATAGAACTGCACAGTCAATACTACTTACAAACTGAAAAAAGGGAGTAAACCCCATGAAAGTAAGCATCTGATGGATTGCCTTTGGATAGATCAAACCACAAATTACAATCCAAGGTAAGAAGAAAAAAATGTTACATAGAGATATATAAGGCAGAAATTGTAAGAAAGTCAAAGGATTTCTGATAACCTTCAAACTGTAAATCAGGTTGACAGGATTTCAAAAGATAAAAAAGCTAAATAAGATGCTACAACTCTAAAAGCATGTTCCTGTTCAACAGAAATTGGAAGTCAAGTCAATAATACAAAATGCCCTTGGCTTTTTTCACTAGAAAAAAAATTGAATTGAGCAATATATCGAAGATGAGATTTTCAGCCCCTAAAATTATATTAACATACTATAGGCATCTAGGGAAACTGCTCCTTACTCAGAGAGCTTTAACTTTCATTAATTATTGACACCATACAAAGGACTCCAATATCTTTTTTCTTCTTTTTCATGGTTCTGCTACTTCTCATACAAATGGTAGAAGCTCCTTTCCCTGAGGATACCGGAGCTTGGAAATGGAAAACTTTGGCTTCACATAATGGAATCTGTGCTTTGGCTTCATCATTCTTTCAGTTCACCTTCATTCTTGAGTAGGTTCTTACTAACAGCTTTGCAAAGAACAAGAACAAGTAATTTAATGTTAACTGGGATGTACTGTTTATAGCATAGGTCTGAAGAAGCTCAGCTCAATGACACCCAAACCTGTAATAGCAGCCAATCAGTTATTCAAATGCTTCAAGGAAGTCAGACTCGAACTTCTGTAGGACACAGATTTCCTGGCACTTACAGTTACAGGCTTACATATGAGCTAGAGTTTTCAAAACCCTGGTCTCATGTCAGCTATTTAACAAGTGAATTTTGCTAATACGTAAAGATTTATTTGCTACATTAGGCTTGGAATAAATATATTTGACATAAAACCGGTCTAAAGACTAGGTGTCAAAATTAAGATCAGATTATAGTAAATCCAGTGACAAAAGAAGTGCTATTTATAAAGGTATGAGTGAAGGACAATTTAAGAGAAATTAAAAGGAGTTAAAAGGTAATGGCTGAAAAACTACGTTGATTTTACCCTGCCACCTGAACTACTCTGGCAGCATTAGTGTACACTTTGTATTTAAACACCATGGAGACTGATCTTACAGCTCGTTTAAACTGGCATAATTTCAATTAACAGAAAGGCTCTTGACTTGAAACAGCAGAATGCTGATTTTCACTGCTCTAATGCCTCCTCCAAATCATTCCAATATGGCCTACCTGCATCATGATACACTGATATTTAGGCAATGGTTCTTTTCATGTGAATTTTTAGGGAATGTTTTGGTTATAACTAGTTAAAGGCTTTATGAAATTAAGTTATTAAAAACTGTCCAGATAATAGGAGATTCTGTGGCAGGGACAGTCTTGTTAGGCAAAAGATGCCAGCGCTGGAAATAATTTACGTCTGTAAATGCTACAAAGCAGCTTTGACCAATAATCTCTTTCACTGAACACCTATAATTCTCTGTAACATCCATGAGAACATGGATATTTCTGTAGCTTTACATCTTTTGGGATGAATAAAACAGTCTTCTCTGATGAAACTCTTAAAACCCATGCAGTATTTAATAAAAAACAGCTGAAAGGCCAGATTTCCCTGACACTGTTGAAACATAATCTATTCAACCACGGTTTATCAGCTGTGAAGATTATCAGAATAATACAGCACAAACATGCTCATCAGGAATAGAAAGCCAATTTACAGTGAGCAGGTGAACAGGGCTCAGGAACTTGGTCACAGTATGGAGAGGCTGCATGGGGCCAGACAAAGGTGTCTGGTTTAGGATGAGGATGAGGAAGATGAGAAGATACAAACAGTTGGAGAGGAGACTCTGTTCTTGAGAGAGAAGATGAGGAAGTATCAGAGGCTAAAAAGCGAAACAAAGAGAATGGTAAGGGGGTGTGGAGGGGGACTGGAAAGAAAAAAGATCCAACAGGGTTTAACGGACTCATGGATGCCAAAACTGCAAAGCATTTGTTTCACTTCTCGGTAAGATCAAAATGGCTCCTACATAAAATAAACATCACTTCTGAAAGTAACAACAAAAATACCCCTTTACTTATATGTGCTCTTCTTTCATACTAAATTAGATTTAAAGAGCAATAAAGTATTTTTGTCCTTATGTTCCAAGGCATGAATTAAAAAATATATATTTATGGAGAAAAAAGGCCAAAATCTAAAACTCACATAATATTGTTTCTTCCTATGATAAACTAGGTGGGCTGCAACCAAACTGAACAAAGGTTTTAAAAAGATTGATTGATTGATACCTTAAGCAAATAGTCAATCAGTCTGTAGAGATTTGCATTTTTTTGTTTGTCTTTGAATATGAAATGTGTCTGTGTCCCTGTGAGATTGATTGATTCATCAAAGCTCTTTTTTTCCCCCCCTCTACATTTATTTCCTTCATTGATATATACAAATATAACTGCATGCCACTCATGGCAAGCCAACTGAAACAGACAAGCTTAAAGTAAATTTGACATAGTTATTGATCAGGACATTAGAATCAACAGTCTAGCCTTGTAAGAAACCCACAATACAATCTTTTGATACGTTACAGGCTACACAAATTTAAACTTGAATCACTTTATCATTATAGGATGGGTAAGAGCTCCATATAAAGCAAGTTTTCAATCCTTTTTTTTTAAAGGTTAGCTTCTGCTTAATTGATAAATTTAAAAATATGAAGGATTTACACCCATTGCACTTGGAATTTTTTTGAAGGATTTTACATAAACTTCAAACTTGAATTTTAGCTCTCATTTCTTGATACTTAGATGACTGAATTCAGACTAGACAGGCAAAGGAGATCATCATCATCATCATCATCATCGATGGCAAGCAAAGTTATTAAGAGGAAAATTTCCAAAAGTTTACATGTATCCAGACATACAAATGTGTTCACAAAGTAGCATTACACGAGGAGGGGATCAAACATTTCCATCCGGAGAGGATTTTCAGCCAGAACATTTTTGCATTTTAACATTTGTTTACTAATTTGCCAAATTCCTTCTGCATTTCTAAATGCTGTGGATCCACAGATTTTGCAGATGAGCCCTTTCAGCCCTACAAAGGTTTAACATCTTGACCATCTATTGTTTCTATCATCTATCTGTTGTGAATAATATTTTATTGACAGTCTGCTTAAGCTTTCTCAAACACTAGGGCAAGCTTGACTGTTTTTATTCTTGTAGTACCATAATTTTTCAATTCCTGCAAAATGTTTATATAATATTCTGATGAAGAATTCTGGACAAATACTGGATGTGGAGCTTTTTTATATATGCAATTACATAGATTCAGTAGATAACAAAGTTCTAGTCCTTGCCAGAAATTGAGTACTGGTATTGCAACAAGGTTTCTCTGCTAAAATTAACAATAACAATTAAAATCCCACCAACAACCAAAATAAACTCCAACTTCCCTTTAAAAAAAAACAAAAAAACATAAGGGACATCTACCTACTGATCCTCCACAATTACCTTTTAGAAGATAAATAATAACAAATGGATCCCATATTTTAAATTTTCCATCTTGTTCTCCTTGACAATAGAGTTAAGTTCTAACAATACATCTGAGATTCAGAAAAAAATTCAATTTGGACCTGCTAGAAAAATCAGAATGTAAGCAGAGATCCTATTTGGATCAGGATATTGGCTGCAGGATTTCAATATGGAGCAAACTTCTTGAAAAGCTCACTGTTTTGAATGAGGGTTCATCTTTACTTAAAAGCATTGAGGACTATGCAATCTTTAAAGTGCACCCATTCACTGTGCTCTCAAGTATGGCAGGCATAAAATGCAACACCCTGAAGGTATAAATCATCACATGAATGTCCTCACTGGAAAAGAAACAAACAAAAACCACCACTAACCACAAAAAACCTTTCACAACACCCATCCCCAATGCACTTTTTTGAAGGCATAAAACTTTATCTATAGTTATGTCTATCTATATATATGTAGGAAATCCATATAACATAGTTATGCTCTTAAAAATGAAACAATCAGCTAGACTAGAATATAGAATGATCACCATAGCATGATAGAATGTTATCTTACCCCTTTTAATTATACAAATACAAGAAGACAGAAGATTCCATGTTAATTACTCCATATCATATTGCTGGTCTTGAAATCAAGAGACCTGATCTTTGCAATCAAAACTGCTTGCACTGTGCAAGCACAGAACACTACTTTACATTCAAAATTGAACATTCAATCAAATTTTAATTTTCAAAAGTTAAATAACTAAATTGGATTTTTCTCTACTGCACTATTGTGATATTAGACATATAGTACACATTTCAATGTGTCTCAATTTATGGGTACTCAAATTCATAGGCTGGCATATTTTCCCATAAGCTGTTAGTGGCAAACAGTGATTGAGCAGAAATACCTCCCTGAAAGGTCCCATGAAAAACATTCTTGTTGTTTTAAAACTCAGAAAAAAAAATTCAATATTTAGAACACAAGTAAGATATGGCAAAAGTTTTGAAATTAGCAGCATCATGATAATTCCTTCTGCAATCTCTGCAGAATGCATGGCTCACGTACTTTTTGATTGCATCATTTCTAAGGAATATTCGTTTGCACTGGGATAACTGAATATATTAATACAGGCAAATTATATATTGTCAGTATTTACAGACATGTAACAATTTTAGCTTTTATGTAGCATACCTGTGCACCACCATTTTTTATATGTATGTAAAAATACCACAGTATGTTTGATTTACAACAAATTTATTTTGCTTATAATGTCAAAGTATGTCCACAGTAAGCCTAGCCACCCATGTAATTATATTTTAACATCTATGTGAGATTTTAATTAATTAAAAACAATGTCTTTTATTCTTTTGACATTCAAAGTTCTCTGATTCTTTTTAAATTTATCTTTTAAACAAAAATATGCAAATATTGAATGAATGAAAAAGCACAGGACTTTGGCAAGCAGGCTAGTTCAGCATACTAATTTTTAGCCCTTGCATAAGGAAATACTACTAAATTCAGCAAGATCCATACCTTAGATATTTTAATTTACAGAGAACATGGTCAGCAAGTAGTTCGTAAGTTAAAAAGAAGAAAAAGAAATCTTATATCACACAATGTCTATTTTCACTTACATGACAATAATGAAAATATAATTTCATTCTGTAAAATCAAAAAAATAACTAATGCAAAATCTAGCTACAGCCAGATCACTTAACCTATTTTATTGCTCATATGCATTTCTTACCTGTTTCAGGATCACTGAAATCCGGCAATGTAATTGTATTGAGCTGTCGTCTGTCAGCAATAGCTCTGTCTAACAAGCTGCTCCCACGTCCAGAATCACTGTAATGAAGTACAGAAATTGTAAGCTATTAAAATACAAAATTATATACTGATATACAAGTTTCATGCTGCCCTACTCCCACAAAGGTTCTTGCTATAAAAGTTACTGCTATGACCAAATTTAGTACCAAGCACCACTAACCACTCACAGAGCGTTAAGCCAGTTGCATTAAAACAGAATTAAGCTGAGCAAAATTAAATCCTTATTTACTTCAGCAGTTCTGTTTTCATAATTAATACAACCAAAAAGGGAATAGTGGCTTTTAGTTTAATTCATAACTAACACCTCTACAGAAAGAATCTATTGTACCTTGAATATGATATGGGGTACAGGTTTCACAGAAAGCTGAGAGGGCAGGTATAAGTTTGAAAATCCACACTTTCTCTGGAATGAATAGAAAGGCTAAAGCCAGGACATCCAATTTTAGGTAAAGATGTTATAAAGGGCTGGTTTAGTTTTGTGGTTTCAGTTTTTCTAAATATATGCACATATTCATATTAACTGTCTAATGTTCAACTTGACTCTAACAGCATAGCAGAAACATTTAAACACTTCTAACATCTCAGGAGCATAAGCAGCAGCTGTGATTTTTACTGACTGCACCTGTGGGCAAACACACTTAACTTCTACTTTAGCAGTAAATCAGTATCTGCCCCTCAGACTTCTTGTAGATATGCCTCCTGGAAAACTAACTGCTCCTCCAACTATTAAAAATTCAGCACAAGAACTGGGACTGAAGAACTACATGTTTTTTCTCCTTCAGATGAGGCAAGCATTGAGACACATTGTCAGCAAAGTCTAAGGAAGCACATATGGGCATTCCTTCTTTAACATTCTATGGTTAATACAGTAATTTCATTTTTAGGATTGTTAAGTCTAGTACTATTCATTATCAATAAATATTTTCTTTAAAACCTCATTAAAAAAACAAACTACCCCACAAACTTAAAAGTAATTAAGCTTTAAAGCAGTTGAACTGTTAGCCCAACTTAGCAGAGTGCAATCTTTTTTGTCTGATTCTCCTGAAGAGAAAGAACTGTACAAAATTCCTTTAAATTTTTACAAGTTTAAAGTAAAGCTTGAGAAACTTTAATCTAAACTGCAAGCCTGGAATTCAGCACATCTCTCCATTTGCCTTGATTTTACAACTGCCTCCTTCTGAATTTGGATTGAAGTAATGGCAAGAATCCCCCAACAGTTCATAATAGTTGCAAAAGTCAGTGAAACAACATTCCCTATTTTTAGAGCTGTTATTAAAACGGTAGAATTAAAATTTTGCATTAGCATGACATTATTGCATTATTTCCTTACAAAATGACATCACTGTAGAAATCCACAAGAAACAGAGGGGAACTTTCTGGGCCGTGCACTACCAGCTATAGTTGTTACATCACTTGGTGTAAATTTTCTGTGGTAATCACTTCCTCAATCCACATGCAACCACACGCCAAATGTTGCTGACAAGTAGAGCCAGACCTACTGTCAATATCTTCTAAGCACAGCCCTGGCACTGTGGTTTGTTCCTTTTTCAAATGCAAACCATGAAGTGGAAAGGAATTCAACTATTTTCTAATGCATTTTAAGCAGTAGACTAATGGCAGACACTTAAATCTTCCAAGACTTGCACGACAAAATAATTTTAAAATTAATATTAACCACCTAATGAGAAAAAAGTTTGTATTTCAATTAAAGACAAAAGTTCTATATTGACTGAACAAAGGTAATTCACAGTATTGCATTTGGCCCTTTTTAAGGTATGTCTAGGTATTTGTGATTAATTTTTATTATTAAAATATTATTGAGGACACTAAACCCATGTTCCCACTAAATCTGATTCACTGCAGAAGAAATATTTAATATAAACCACAGCTTATCAAAAAAGTAAATTCTTATCTTATTAGGAAAATGATACACCAAATTAGTCTTCAGTCTAAATCATAATAGAAAAAGATATTTCAAGTAAGCATAAAAGATATTTAAATCTTTGAAGAACAATGTTATAAAAACGTTTAAAATTATTAAAAGACCTTTTATTACTGGCTCAAATAACTTTTTTATAAAGGCTTCCATTATTCCCAGCAGGAGACACAATTTTTAAATGATGCTTTGCAACAAAATTAAGTCTGTGTTAAAACTACAAAGTTTGAAAAATTAAAGTTTTCACAACAATCCCACATCATCATTCTTCAGTACAAGAGGAGTGCAGCTGGGTGAACAGAACTTCCCAGTCACGTTTCAGGTCTCAGTGATAACTGTTACCCCTTGGTAAGAGGTGGATGGATCTGGATCACTGTGATACAGTATGTGGGTACTCAGTCCTTCCATTTCCCACAGGCCAGTCAAAGGAAGACTCCAAATCTGTATCCTCATTCACTGCTTGATGTAACTCTAAATGTGTGATTTGGGAAACCTGGCTCCTTCTATCATGACACTTATCCACAGTTCCTGTTCATTCCATTCTAAATTTGATTTTAATGCACTACCATAACTTCAAGAAAAGACTTAGATGTCAAGATAAAAAAAATCAGTATGAAAAAAAAATCACATGAAAAGTAATCCTCACTAATTTTTCCACTTAGATGTTCTTGCAGGAGAATGGTGCCAAGGAGAGTTATCAAGCACTGCTGTTTGAAGGTGACACAGCCAAGAGTAAGTTTTCACAGTCCCTGCTGATGTCTGAAGGAGGCATTACTTAAAGTGTGTTTAACATGGCACAGTAGCTCTTAGCACAAGAACAACAAGGCAGTAATCACAAGTTATGATTAGAGCCCTGATATGATAACAGCAGAGATGGAAGGTGAAAAGTTGTGTTGGAGTACATGCAAAGCCAGTCTGAAATTAGGCTTGAACAGAAACTGTAGCTATTCTGCAAAGTGCAGTGTTTTGATACTAAACTCTTAACCCTGCCTGCCCACACACACAACCAGCTAACTAAAATAAAGCACCACCCACTAGGTTAGAAGAGAAATTTTCTCCCTGGCCCCTACTCCTCATTCAGTCACTTTGAATTTAAAAGATTCAGCTCAAGCCTGTCTGGTTATTGACATATTTGCTTTCTGTAACCTGAGTGATGCTCCCTGCTCCACAATGCAGTGTCGGGTCTCAGTATGCTGTGATTGACTCAGGTGCCCTCCCAGGTTTTTCCTGCCACACCCTCCAAACTTTGCTGCTCTGAATGCTCACTAGCTCCTTCCCTAAGCAGAGAAGCAGTCTGCCCTCTTCTGCCATTAGGTCAACTCTCTCAATCTTTAAGAGATGCATGTGTTTACATGCCTGGACTCAATGTACAGCAAAAACTGAATGCCCATCATACTGCTACACAGGTATCTGATGCCACCTGGTACATAGCTCTTCTGCTGTAGCATGTCTTCTCCAGAGGCTGTCAACCCTTCAAACAACCAGAGAGCAGGAAATTCTGCTTGTCTCCTTCACCAGGTATTTGATAAACATATTGAATAATACCAGCATGGATTTCTGCTAGGTAGCCTTCTCATTTGTTTCTCAGCTTATCTAAATATATACGGCAAAGGTCTTTCACAAAAGCATTTTGGAAACTCTAACAGTACTATAACAACTTATGTTTATACACTTATTAATGCCTATGAAGAACGTAAATAGGTTCATAAGCAAGACCTCCCTTGAAAAAAACAGCCATGCTGACTATGCAAGCACATGATTTCTATCCATGTGACCACTGATGCTTCCATTAGTTCTACTTAATGTCTTGTCTTCTTACATATTATTCAGTGAAAACCCTTGAACTAAATTCCTACTACAGCAATCTCTCCACTAGCCAATATAAAAGACTAAAACCCTGATCAGGAAACAAAACAAGACCATACCAGTACACTTAGAATTAGGTAACTCATTCGAGTTACCCAATCTGTGTAAACAGCCTTTATCATTGCAGAATTTAGTAGCTTTGGCATTTACCTCATAGAACCCTGGGTAGCTCCACATGACCATTAACTGGCATCTTTGAACATCACTCTCTAGATTTCCAGAGGACTCATTTGTTTATATGAAATACCAAAACAAGTAAATGCAAGACTTCTGACCTAATATTGCCCTGAAAAGCTACTAAGCAAGGTAGTGAGCAGCCCAGCACCGTACAGCATCTTACCTTGGGTTAGTTAGATTGTAGCAGGATTTCCAAATCTGGAGCATGTGTTTACAGGTAAGGAGAGCTTCATCTGGGCCTCTGCATAGGGACTCCAATTTGACTTTTGTAAACAGCAATCTAGTGAAAAGGAAAAAGAAGTTAAAAGAGATTCCAATTCAAGAAAAACATTTTTAAAGACAGCATCACACCAAACTGGAGAAAACTAAACTTCAAATACAGTAATAATTAAAGCTTAACGAACATAAATATCTAATGCCATCAAAGTAACAGTGCTTTTTACAAGATGCCTTTTTTGACTGGACAGAAGCAATAGATGACAGGATTTTCATTTTAATTAAAAAAAAAAGTTATAAAACAGTGTAGCTTATTGAAATTAACAGTACCACAGGAATCCACAGGATGTATCAAGTTGTAGGCTCTCCACCAAGATTAACCTAGATAGCTTTCCTAGTTATTTAAAGAGTATAAATACAATGTGACAATAAAGGAGCTAGTCCATTGGTAGGCACAGTTATAGGAGTGACAGCACCTAGGAACAGATAATACTAGAAAAATGCTAATTTAAAGGCAATTTTTAGCAAAATCACAGATGAAAGAGCCCATAGCATATATAGGAGGAGAGCATGCATATAAAACTGTTAGCCTACTTTCTGTTTTAAAACCCAGGTGTACTTTGGCATTTTATTCCACTGCAACCTTAATCATACTAAGTGAAAAATTTATATGATTGCTCATATGGTTTGCGTGGGAAGACTGAGAAGGGTGTAGAGGGGGGATGTGTGAAAGCTCAGAAGTTTCTTATCCCAAATACAAACTTGGAGGCTGCTAATAGTAACTGAAAAGTGCAGAGAGTTTTCTCAAGAATAAGAAATTACATCAAGTTATAGTAGTTAAATCTTCAGCATTGCACTGAGCATCCTTGGCAGAGATTACCCAGCATGTAAATCCAAAAATGAATCACACAACCTTAAGTGTGCAATGTGTGCATTGTGGGACTGAGGAAGAAACCAAAGGCACTTTGCAGTGTTAGTCAAGAAAATGAGCACCTGCCAGGTACAGAATGTAATACAAAGTCCCACTTGATATCTTGTAAGAATGTAGAGCAGTGTAATCACCCTGTAATGTAGAGCAGTCATACTAGCTTAGCTTTCTTCCTATCAGTAAATTGGATTTGAGTATAAAGGGAATATATGGATAACTTAAAGTTGTATTTCATTTGGCAGAGATGTCCTCTCTAGATACTCATTTAACAGTGACTATATCACTGAAAAAAAAGCATGTCCAGGTCTGTCCATCATTTTACTCACAAGAGAAGGAAATATGATAAATAACATCCTCCTTCCTTCACACTCCCCTCATCTACTCTACCCTTAACACATGCACATGCAAGCCTCACCCAAAGAGGAGCAAGACCTAGGCATCAAAACCTGCAACCAAAATCACAGGAATTTGTCTCATACAATCCCCTTCCTGCTTCTCTGTAAGATAGTACATTTGACATTTTGAGGAGCCTAGAGAAGCTCAATTTCTTAAAATTGTGATCATAAAGCATTTTACAAAAGTTATGGAACATAATCAATTCAGAAGCACTGAATTTGCAAGTAATTCTAGAGTCAATAATCATAATATATACCTTATTATGTACAGTTTACAGATAGACTGAATTTCCATTAACAGTATTCAAGTATTTAAGAATTTTAGGGATTTTGTAGCAGAGGGAAGGCACAGGGTCAGCAAAATGCTAAGATTCAACAAGGAAAATTTAAAAGGAAAAATGAAGCAAAGAATAGAAACTGAGGGGATTTGGTTATTAAGAAATTACTTAAAAGCACATGTACAACATAACAGGAATCAGTGCAACAAAAATGTTGGAACATGGGCTACTAGTGTATGATTCAGCTTCAAGACAGCAGAAGACAAATATACTCGTAAGAATGAAAGCAACACCTCAGTTTGGTGCTTTTGGATGCACATGTTGCAACATCATTCCTGTTTCTTGTGCATTATGGCAGTCAACAGGACAGGGTGTTCACATATTTTCCAAAATACAAACAACAAACAAACAAACAAATATTTGCAATTCTAATAAAGAAAGGCTAGGACATTGTATCTAATAAATAAAGTACACTGGTGTAGGATTATCCACACTATAGAAAAAATAATCTTGTGAGTAGAAAAGGTTGCATTTATAAAGCCACACAAAGCAGCTTCCCTGGATCCAATTAATATTTGGACTATAAATTTTAAAAGAACTAAGACACCTCAGAAAACTGAAACATGATGTTAACAATAAAATGAAAACCTGCCAACTATGCATACCTGACAAATGGGGGAAGGGAAGAGGAAGGAGGCAACAGAAAGGAGGAACACCATATGACAAAGAGATCTCCCATATTACCTCTATTTTATCAAGTTCCCTTGAAACATGGCTGGAGGTATAAGCAGCTCAGGGATAAGTATTACCAAGAAAGTTTTAGAAACCAAGAGGTAGGTTATCTGAAAAAAGATTTTCTGAAAGGTCAACTTCAAGCATCTGTGAAAACAGCTCTTCTGGAATACAGCCTGCATTACAGACACAGAGAATTTTAAACCTTACAAGAAGTTTTGATACACTACTAAAATTATGAAGAATAGATAAAAACTATCAAGTGACAGGATGATAAAAATTAAGCTGTAGATTTTATGAGCATCATTATCTGTTTGTGCCTGTTTGACACAAAAAAAATCAGAAATTTAAATTACTGGCACGTGCTGGAATAACACTCCATTAAGAATAGAAGTACTGAAGAAAAAACAATATTCAAGAAAGAAATTAAGAATAGAACAATGTGTGTCAGAGATGTAGAATAAATACAACAGATAAGAACAGAAATCTGTTTGGGTCAAATCCTTTGGGGAAGGGAAGTAGGTAAAACAGGTTCTTTCAAAGACAGACTAATAGACCATTTGTTCCAGCAACAGTGTTTTCTATGGATGCAGATCTTTAACATAGCTAAAAATAAAGTGAATTGTATCATTTTAGGAGACTAATTACCCAGACATAAAATGAAGAACAAATCAAACTCTTAAGTGGAAAGACTTAGTTATTCTTGGAGCTAATAGCTGATAAATTTATGAAATAGCTACTGAAGCAGCAAATGACTCCATTACTTGCAGCCTGTTCTCACTAACTAATGAGGATATTATAAAACAGCTGCTCATAACCTAATCCATACATTACTGGATTTTTATTTAAACAAAGAATGAAAAATTCCAAACAGGTTTATAATTAGGTCTTTGAATGTCAGTGACACATAACTTGATAGCGACAGTTAGCAAAGACATCCGAGATGCAGCAGAAGCCTGGTGTTTAACACAAGGATGCTCAGACATTTAAGGATCTGTGTCTCAAGTTGAATGGGTAAAACTCCATGTGTGACAAGCCAATCATTCAGAAGATGTGCAAGTAAGACATCAGAAGTGTGCAGAGATCCTATCAAGAATAGCAGGGGACAAAAGAGCAACACAAAAAGCTGCATCTTATGTACATTGGTAAAAAGGAAAGCTAAACTACACTTGAACACTAAAATTATACACTAAAATTGTAGTCTTTTAAGGCTTTTTTGTATCAAAGTAGGAAAAAGGAGAAAATGTATTTACTAAATGGGGATGAATATTAAGAATATTCAGGAATGAACCCCCAACCTTCACCATAATCTTTACCTATGTTGTCTGAGATATGAAAACTATGACAAATGAGGAACAGGAACACTTTAAGAATGACTAAAGGCAGTAAAAAAATAATCCATTTCTCAGAATTATGGAAACAATGATGCATAGGATTGTCCTTTTTAAAGTAAAACTTCAAAGAAAACATCATTTCTGGAATGAGTGGGGAACAGCATCTATATTGCCAATGATTTTGTCAGGAGGGAAGGAGCATCAAACAACCTGTGTAACCATTATTCCAGACCAGAGCTGCCTATCAGCTGGGCTCATCAAGGTAAGACAGCTGTGAAGAGTCCAGATGCAATTCAGGGACTACTCATTGGAACAGAAGAAGAAAGACACAGGGGCATTGTACAATATCCCAGTGAGACCACACCTGGAATGTTGTATGTAATTCTCATTGCAACAGCTAAAAAACCCACGCACTTGAGGAATTTCAAATTGGAGCAGCTGCACAGAAAGGCTGTAAGGGTGATCCATTTCCTGGAAACTACAGAGTACAAAAGATACTTCATTTAGTCAGTCTAGCAGAAAAAAAAAAGCTGAGAAGAAGTACAAATTCTTTCTATAAATACAGATGAGACAAGCAGCAGGAAGGGAAAAGAACAATTTACCTAGAGGAAATTGTTTCCACAAAAACAAGTATATCTAAAGGCCATTCAGACTACTAAAACACTAAGGGTGGGAATCAGGTCTCCTAATTTATAATTAGTTTGTAGAAAGGACTACTTCCTCACAGTTTGTTTTGTTTTCACCACAGAAGAGGTGGTGCAAATAACCGAACTTCTTAAAATACAACTGGTAAGTTCATGAAAAGTATTACAGATAGGACCACTATAATAATGGGGCCTCGTGCCATCTAAGGTTCTTGCTACTGCTGTATTGCCTAATCAGTGCAAACTAATCTATTAATCCATGATCTGAAGCTTTCTTTACCATCCAACCATTGTAATTTGTAGCAAAGAACTTATGAATCTCCAAAATAGAATTGTTGTCCTAATTCTCATCCAGCCCATTTCACTTTTTGAAAATGCTGCAACCACCCCAATTTCCTTCCATAGCAACTCTTACAATGTTAGGAGATCAATAGAAGTTGATTGGTCCAATACTGGCTTAAGCTATTGAAGGTATTTCTAATCTGTTGAATGAAACAAAAATCTGAAGTATGGAAGACTGAGCTCTGCTATGTGACAGGTAACACTACTAATGCTGAAAACTCTTGGTTATATCAGTGAACAGATACTGCTCACCTCAAGCATCATTTTAAAACCTGCTGCTTTGCTTTAGGGATCAAGTCAGCCATTTCCACAAGTTGCTGTGCACTGTAAGAGCACAATGGCTTGGATCAGCCATAGTTGGATATCTGTATTTAATTCACTACTGCATGGATGAGACCTGCCTTACATTCTGTGATCCTTTCTTCAAATCAAGCAACATGACACACTGTGATGCTTCCCCCAGACCTGCCTGCTACAGCCCTGTCACTCAGTGCAGTAGTAATCAGGAATCTCCCTAAAGTCCCTCAGACTAAGCAACACCCTACAGGAAACTTATAGTTCCACTAGACTTCTTTTGAAGAGTCCATTTCCCCATATCCTGATCAAAACTGATCAGAATGCTCTATTTTCAGTTAGTGTTGGAAGCAAATTTCATTATTATTCTCTTATTATACAAACGATTTACATCATTCAGAGCTTGAAGAAAATAAGAAAGAGTTGTATATAACTCTTAAAAGTATATGCATTGAAAATTATAGTGTAAAGCATCAAAAGCCTTGCTGGGAAACCTAAGAACCACCATAGGAAAATAAAATTTAAAAGAATGCATCAAATCTACTTGCTTAGAATGCAGGATTAAAAATACAACTACTTTGGTTTATGTTTAACCTACTTGGAGTAAACTGAGTAAGTTTTAAGAGAACCTTTTTAAATAATTGAAGAGTTTGCTGAGAGTAACTTCAGCTAACAGTATTTTTTACATGACAATCAATTATTAAAAATGTTAGGACATAATTAATATACTGGCAGTCCCATAATTATGAGTACAAGCAACAAACAAACCACACAAAGTATCAAACAACAGTCTGATCTCCCAGAAAACCACATCAATTTATACAACAGCTTAACTAGAATAATAAACTTGATATGTAATCAGTTCTGATAGATAGCCTGTTACTTACGAGAGCATAAAAGAAATGTGGCAAATACCAGTTCTGTGGAGTTCTATAATACTGCATTTCACTTTTAAGTGCTTATTTGATACATTCCACAACTTCAAATCCTCCAATGCTAGAAGAATTCAAAAGAAGTTCTGGCTTTAAAACCAAGCACTATATTAAAAAAGCAAAGAAAACCCCCTTAAAAAAACCAACCCCAACAAGAACTATCAAACAAACAACACTCCCAAAAAACCCCCTCACCAAGTCTAATCTCATGACTTGTAAAATCCTAGACTAACTGGTTTGACAATAATTCTGCACTAAAAAAAACCACAAAAAGGACGATGCAGAATGTAATGCTAAAGATACTGAACTCTGAAAAGAAACTCTTTTTTAACAGACAATGTAGACTTCAGATTATCTGAATTTAAGGGAAAAATAAATATGGTGATGTAGAGCTTACATTCACTCGCATACTTCATATAGTTTGATGTCATTTCTGTAACAAACTGTGATAGTGTCAACTGCTTGCGCAAATTAAGCAGGTTAACTTTGAAATCCCACAGAATAACTGAAGTGGGAAAGCAGTACACAGATTGCACAAAATTTAGGGGAACAAATATTATTCAAAATTGATTATTTGCAGGAATATAAATCTATTGACCTTTCCAGATAAAGTGTTAGCAAGTCAGTCCTTGCACTCAACAATTACATACATAGGAAAACTTCCGATGATTGACAGGGACCATAAGAAATGAGGAAGTAGGAGGGAAGCCAAACCTTGGCATGGTCAGTTTTCTTTGTGTCAGTACAGGCTGTGAGCAAGTGCCCTTCTAAAATCCTTGTAATTACTCATAAATGAATAGTTTAGAAGAAAAAAGGTAAAATTAGAAGAAAATCCTGAAGTTCCCAGTGTTTATCTCATTCACAATCCAGATTTTGACAATAGTTTACTGTCTGCAAGTTGATAGCTTCTTTTAGAAGGAGAAGGTAGAGCTGACTGCCTTAAAATTCTTCACTTGAGAATTTCAATTGAATCCAACAGAACTCTAATTTACAAGTAATACACCCCCTAATGCAAAGATCCTTATAAAACACAGTAGGAAACTTCATGAAGAAACTGTTCAGCAGCATGGCTTAATAGCTGTCAGGCCAAATTTCTTTTTAAAAATTAAATATATAGATATTGGAACAAATGTGCCTTTGCAATCTATATGTGGAAACACATCATAAAAATAACAAACCAAGAGGCAAATAAGAATGCCAGCAAACAGGTAGTTGAATCAAAGTCCCCAGTGAAGCAATTATGCTCAAAGTAATTAATACAACCCTTCCCAAGAGATGCGATGCAGGTGCTTCTCTGTGTAATGATGTAATAAATGTTATTGAAATATTTCTGGCTCACATGTGATGAAAACTGGCTACAGTGCCAGGCATAACTGAAAGGCTGGAGAACATGCCCTTAGAAACATCAGAAAGGACGTTGGGAGGTGGTCTTCTTACAAAAGCTACCATCAAGAGAATGGAGGCACCAGGATTGCAGAGGGATTAGCAAATTATGATATAAAAACCAATGGCTGGAAAGAAACCAAGCAGGGATAAATTGAAATTAAAAACAAAAATGCAGTCTTAATGAAGAGTGCAACTCCAGCACTGAAACAAGATACCACATGCTACAATGGTTTCTCCAGGTTTTGATGTGCTCTTATCAAGACTGAAGTTCTCTGGAAGAGATGCTTTAGCTAAACCTATTTTTAATATAAAAAGTAAAGCAAATGTAGGAATTTCTAATTTATAGACAGTCAGGGGGTTTAAGACTTGATCCTCCTGGCCTCAAACTATTAATTCAAGCATGCAGTTTTGACAGCTGTCCCTTTAACACTTGCTGTAAAAAAGCTTACAGCTAGTTTCACATTACTCCACTCCCAAATACCTGCCCCATCAGCAAAACACAAAATGACACAATCGTAAAAATTTAACCTACAGGGAGAATGACAACATGAAACTGGACAGACTGTGAAAGATACATAGATTTATAAAGGATGTGTTTATGCATTCAGAGATCTTAGATGCAACCATGATAATCAAAGTACAGAAAGAAACTTATAGAGGTGTCTTCTGCAATTGCAAAATGAGCTGCTGCACAGTCAGTCTACTCCATGTTGAGTATTCAAGGAAAGTTCCATTACCAGGAAATACATAAATATAAAGAGTTCATTATAAAACATGAAAAATCATCATTTGTAAGTACCTTGAAATCACTAAATGCCCAACACTGGCAACAGGAGGTCAAGCAAACAAATCTAGTTTTTTAAAATCTCTAGGAAAGCATTTAGCTTAAAAAAATAAATGTCCTGAATTGTTTCTCAATCAGTCACCAAACCTTCTCCAACACTGGCTGCACAGATCCCAAGTACTGGGAAGCTCATATACACACAGAAACATGGATGAAATAAAAATAGGCTGCTCAGACTGCTATTTGAAGCATGACTCTCAAAAAAGCATAAGAAGCAACAAAACCAGCCCTCAAGCCCCAAAATAACAAAATTTTGTGGAAATCATGAATATGTTTGGTATCCATTGGATGGCCTTCCTTGCACCCTATTATTCCCCACATATTTGTTCCCAGAGCAGTCAGATCTGTGATTTTTGGTGCAGTATGTGAATACTGTATTCCATATTATGAACTCAATGTCCTTAAGAAAATGTAGATCTCTAAACTATAATGAAGATAGTTTCTGACTAAAGCCAGAACAAATTAGTTATACTTGAAAACTTTTTATTTGCCTGCCTTGAATTCCCTGCAGCGTCCAGCTCATGACCCAAACTGGGACTCTTTCAATCAAGTTTCAAAAATCTACAGCCTAGCAAACATAATTCAGGGGTAAGACCCCGAGGCCAACGACCAATTTGTTATATAAAGTAATATCTACCTATCAACGATGTCTTTTTTAATGGACCATTCAGTAAAAGCATATAACAACAACCAAAGGGGAAGAGGGATCGGGGAGTGAGATAGAATAGCCCAGGATAAAAAGAAAAAACACAAGCAAATGATACTGTGCTTCATGACTTACAGAAAAATCATTCCTGAGAACAAATTCATTTAACTCCCAATAGAAACAGGATCAAAATTGAATGAACTTGAAAATTCATGTTGTCAAATATTGACAAGAATGCATACACAAGCCTGAAAGGCATGATTTTGGCAAGCACAGAACATCACTACTTCTTGTCCAATATTATATTATCATCTTTTCCTCAAATAATTCCCGGTGCTCTATTTATCAAGAGAAAAAATCCACAAAAGCACAAGTTTTTACGGCACCACACACTGCAGTGCAACTACAACTGACCTTGGGAAAGCAGAACAGGGTAGTCTGTTTCCTTCAGTTGATAAATATCTTCCTGTCCCACAAAACATTTTGTGTATATGTATAATCCAACACTGCCTGTACCAACCAGTTCTTTTTTATGCCCACCTGGACATTTCCAAGAAGGAAACAAGTTTTTTACTCACTCAGCTGAGAGGAATGTTAAAAGGCCCAATGATTCTGGGAAATCTAATGCAGCTCAAAAGAGCCCTTGAGGGTCAGGAAGTAAAGATTTAATAGTTTTCAGAGGAATGACATATTGGCCTGATGCTTCTGTGAAATATTCTTGGAAGAAAAAAAATTTCCATCACACTTCAAGAAATGTAAATGTTTAAACTGTGAACTAAGTCTTCAGTTGTCTTCAAACCTGTTACCATATGCCTTTCCTTTTTGAGTGTACTTAACATTAAAATAACATGCTTGCACTCCTCAAATAACCCATCTGCTGTTCTCTACTTCTGCTACTTTAAAAGCTTGTCAGCTGCTATCCATTGCAGTTCCAATTTTTAGCATAAAATTAGCAATTTACTATTTATTTTGCCCAATTACACTAATGGTAGGCATCGTATTTGTATTTAAGTGCCCTGGCATTTGAAATATTAAGGGAACCCCAAACAGTTAAGATTAAGGAAACAATATCCCAAGTACACTAGGAAGCCTGACTCCATCTCTCTTGACTGAGATTAATTATGTTTTAAATTATATAAAAATATATGTATTAATTATGAATTAAAAACAGACAAGTGTTGTTTCAAGATTTCACATCATTCAATACACCACTAAGATTTAAATTCCTTGTAACAAGCAGATAAAAGAAAGAGGGACTATTGTAAATAAGGCTGCTCAGGTAATTGCACATGCAGGATATATATTGTATATATCACAAGCCAATATGAACCAGTGCAATGCAACCACCACTATCTTGCATCACCCTGAACACGCCCTCAGACAGGAATGCACACCTCTGGGACAGCTTACACATCCAGAGTGGGAAACCACTGGATTAACAGAAACAAAACTCAAGGAAAACCCAAGCAACTGAGACCTGAAGCCCCACTCATAGCTAAGTAGGTTAGCAATTGAGGATATATCCTGGCTCCTTCCTGCCCAGTCTCACATTCAGGGCAGCACATCCTTGCTTCTGTTTCAGGAGGAGAAAGGGATCATCTCACTCAGCTTCCCACATAGTTTGATGGTTAGGACTCTGAGCTGCATCATTTGTGGGTTAAAATCCTGCCAAGCTGGAGAACTGAATTTCCTATTTCTACTACTGGGACAAGCTCTCTAATGAAAGGAGAAAACCCTTTTCAGTGAATTCCAACAAAGTAGCACCTGATTGGGATTACCTATTCAGGTTTATTAGTGCTGGCATCTTATTCCCACCCATCTCAGTATTGATACTGAGTACAGTATTCATACTTTTCAGTTCTTAACCTGTTCAATAATCTTTTGTTTAGAGATCTTTTTGTCCCTAGATTAAAGCATGATCAGATTGCAGGAGGCTTCAAAGATTAGCCAGCATTTAAAAGGAGATTGACTGTATTCACACAGCTGATTTCTATATAAATAGAGTGGCTACAACCTAGCAATTTAAGACTACAAGAAGTTTGAAAAAATAGTGCTATAAATATTCAACAAAAAACTTTCTTTTTAGTATCTCTGAAAAAAAATACTACATATCTATTTCACTTTTACAGGTTTCTTGGATTTTTGCCAATAGTTTTCCCAATACCTATTCATATCTCAGAGCAAACTGCACATTTATGCTGCCAATATAATGAATATAGGAGGAACAAGCAACTCTCTATTCAAAGAAAAAGCTATACCTTGCTGCTAACAGCCCAGTGTGTTTGCTCATTCCTTCCATTCCTTCAGAAAACGATTGGACAGAATTCTTCGGCTCTGACGAATTTCTTTCTGCTTATTGACCTAAGATGCCCAGGGCAAAATCATTATCTGATTGGCCAACTCTCTAGCTTTATAGTGCAGGAAGGGTAATATTAACTGCAGATCCAAAGGTATGCTTGCTGTACGCTTCAAATATTGAACCTGAACTCCAGGAATGCACCAGGTTTTCAAATGTCAAAAACTGACAGACAACATATTTACTAATTGATTACAACAGAAGAGTGCTGGAAAGGAGCCACTTCTCTGCATTTTTCATGGTGTATCCTATGAGTTCCTTGCAACCTCTGGCATTTTACAAAGATGCAGTATTAAACTTGTGAAATTGTAATTCTTTTTAAAGCAATGCAAATCAAAAAGAACGTACAGCTGTGAGGAGAGCAATGACAGCACTCAGTGCAGCAATGCAATGACAGCATACAGAGGTGTGTAGATAAGAATAATGCACAAGAAATGAGAGAAATAAGGAATAACATAAATCACAAGCACTATGCTTTAATATTTCCAAGTATAGAGATTTATTACTCTGCAAAGCCATCACAGTATCAATTTGCATAAAGCTGTGATAAAGTATCCTGACAGAAACACAGAGAATATCAAGAGAACTCTTATAGTATTTAGCTGACTGGATTGCAGACATAACTGAAAGATAAAGCATAAAGACATCTGAAGTGTTTATGAAACCCAATAAAGCACCACAGGATAATAATGAAATGTTTCAGTGTATCTAAAAATCAGCAAGCTGTAGAGGAACACAAGAGGATCTATTCCCAATCAACCAGGAAATACCATGAGATTATATTGTTTATAGAAGTTTCAAAATAAGAACATGGATTCACCAATACACTAAGCAGATGTGTTTTGTATTCTATATATATGCATGTACACGTTGCCAACCATTTCAAGAGCATTACATATAGTTTTCAAAAGCTGATAAATCCTTGCAAAAATAACCCAGTTACATGACAGAATCAATCCAAATTTGTATTATTGACCAGATGTGCCTGTCTGGCTGTCAGTATCAATTGGAGAGAGCAGACAAGAAATCTCAATCATATTTTCGACTTCTCTGGGAAATTGACAGCACTAAAAACAAGACTCTGAAAGACTTTCTAGAGATACATTTAACTGTTTCACCTTGGATTCTTTAGCATTTGTTACTACATCTGATGGTGATTACTAGTGCCAAGAAACTCCCAGATCTGTACCAGCACACTGTAATGCAGTACACTGTATCACCACAGAGTCCATATTATACAACAGGACCAACAATTTAGAACCACTACTATGGCCTGTATTTCATATTTTTATATATATATATTTATATATACATATATGTATTTTTACATATACATATATATTTATATACACACATACCTTAATACAAAGATCAGTACTGTAATGAACAACTCTGACAACCAGAGTTGCAGTATAAACTACTCTGGAAAAGCCTTGAACCACATTTGAAAAAGCCATAAATACCTTCTGAATGCTCACAAGAGTATTTTTAAACATTTTACTGAATGGACCCTTGTTCTCCCAACAGAGATTAATATAATAGGGAATTCTGAAAGTACAGTCTCAGAAATACTTCTGGACTATTACTACTCTAGACACATAGCAGTTACAGCTACATTATTTACATTGCCACTAAGTGGCAGAAGATGAAATGAGAACAGACAGAAGATGACAGTCAAAGTGCTTTGAACATATTTGTCTTTAACAATAATAGGGTATAAAAAATTAGGAAGCTGATACTTCAATTGCCTCTCAAACCTTGACTTACTGACAAATCCCTTGGTCCTGAGGAAAGCACAAACAGATTTGAAGAGAAACTACAGCATAGTTCTGAAATTGTGAAACATGTCTAGAAGTCCCTGATAAGAACTGAAACAAGTCATAGGTGTGTAGATAAACTAGGAAGTGGGATACAGCAAAAGGCAAAAAAAGCCTTTGCACAGAACTGGCTGCAATCCACAGAACTTCTAACAAGAGGTGATATCAACAAAGGTCTTGGTCAGATTTGTGAGGGAAAAGGCAACAGTACCTTATAGAGACACACAAATGGAGACATGAAATGTCAAGGAACAGGAAGGGAAACAACCATAGTGTCTATTTTCAAATGAATAATACTTAAAGAAATCATGTTTTCCTGGTAGGCTGATATAATAACAATTTATGATATAGGCTGGTCATTTAGAACTTAAGAATGAGGTAATTTCAAAAAATTGTCCAAATAAGCATGTAGGATATGTGTAATATTATGGATTACAACCTGAGTGACAGTTGGTAAAGCACCAGAGCAGAAGACTGGAAGTTAATGAGTTAATGGAAGCTGTCCCTGAGATATTTTCCTATTAGATTTTCATAAGAAAATATTTTTTTAAAAAACCAACCAACCAAAAAAAAAAAAACCCACAACAAAAAAAACCCTTAAAAAAGAACAAAATCTAAATGTATGTTAAGATGTACTTAACCTGAAAAATAAACAGAAAGAATGATTTCTTTCTTAAGCAAGAGAACATTTAGCAAATATGCTTCTTCCCTGTTCACTTTTGTAGCTGTTCATCAGCCAAATTCAGATGACTGTTATTATCTAAGCAAATGAGATTCTCTGTTTTATGATGTATTTTACAAAACAGATTCCATACAACATCCATAGAGTTATCTGTAAGATGGGATAAATGCAGCCTAGCCAATAGTAAAGTCCTGTTTATACTTCTTGCAATATTGCATAAAAATAGAAGACACAAACATAGTACAAAGCATGCAACAGGGGGAATTTGTTTACACAGATGGTCTAGAAAAAACAAATATTAACTATCCAGTTCTACCCTTCCTTCCAAAACAAATCCTTTATTGCTGTTTAACAAGCCTTTAATAAGCAGACTTGCAATAAATGGGCAGGAAAGAAGACTGCTGGAAAAAAAAAAATTGACCCATCTTCAAATCCATCCCCTCTTGAAATGAATGAGATGAGAATCCAGGAAAAATAAATACGAGAGAAAGCACAGAAAGGAAACATGACATTCACTCACATAAAATTTTCTGGATATTCACTCAAGGCCATATCAATGATATTCAAAGCATCATGATAATGTTTCTGGGCTGATAGCAAGAGTGCAAGGAGATGAAGAGAGTTGGCATCATCTCCTTGTAGCTGCAGAGCCTGACGAACATAACCCAAAGCTTCTGGTATCTGATTTAAAAAAAAGAAAAAAAAAAGCAGAAAAAGAAAGCATCACTGTTAAAAGTATTGCCTTTTACTTGACCGACATTAACCAAAATTTCAAAATGCTCACTCAGGTAACATGTAGAATTCTATTCACTCCTGTAAGACACTACTCAGAAGTTTAAAATGGACCTAATGCTCTACAGTAACACTGAAAATTAAATAATACGTTAACCCTGGAAAGTAAGATGAATGTTTTTATAAAACAGTTACCTTCAGCCCTTTAAAATATTCTCTTTCCAGTCCTACCTGTATTTCTATATGATTTTGAAAATATTTTAATTGCAGTGCTTAACTGAAATGTACAGCAACAGTAACTTTTCTTTATGTAGAATTTCATTGCCTCCTCAGCTGCCTGTGTTTTTGTTCAAAGTAGGTACAGTAAGTGTTAAAATCAAGAAATTTAATTAAGCAACACAAGTATTTTGGAATTCAGAATGTGTCTGAGCAGTCATAGCCTGCTCCTCAAAAATATTTTGTGCTAGTAAAGTGACAGTCCATTCCAGTCTTAAGTGACATAGTCCAAGTTGTGCACTATTCATTAGCAATGAGAAGTAGTCACTAGAGAATGTAAACAACTGTGCTCAGGGCTACTTTGTGAAATAAACACAACATAGGATGAGACTTACCATGATATACAGAAAGCAGTTCCACATTATCCAAATTCATCAGATGTATGGTAGAATGCCTTAAACATAACAGCTGTACAAGCTGGACTAAGCTCTGATCTCTTTTACAGTGATAAAATATTTTCCAGTTTTCTTAAACACTTCTTTTTAATTTTGTCCATAATAACCAAGCCTCACACAGGCATTCAGGATGGGCACAGATATTAGCAGGTACTCAAGATTTAAGCACTGTAAAGATCATTAAAGACTGGATTCAAGAGCTCCTCTGTCTAGGATCTGAACAGAGATTACACATAATAGGTAAAAACACCTTAAAAACTGACTTTTTGTCTCTCTGTCTAGCAACATAAATGGTGAAGTAAGTGGAATTACTTCTGTCTTGTTTCTGATCCTAGAGCTGGAAATAATGGCAGAATTCTGGAGAACTGCATTAAGACTGAAGGGGTTTGGAGAGAGTATTTCAGGGTTTTTCTCCATATATGTGAATATGTGCACAAGGAAAACAAGGTTTTTATTGAGAAAATATTAATCTCTATTCATCAACAGACACAAATTCTAATCTTTGTATGGCAGCATGATGCTGCACTTTTAAAGCATAACTAACCTGTCTGGAAATGGCAAGCTGCAGTGCCAAGTAAAATGCTGCCAAATGATCCGTTGGAGACAAACTGTGAGCCCTTAAAAACAAAGAAACAAAACAAAAATTAATTTTCCCCCTGTTCAGAGAGGTTACACACACCCATAAATGCATATATATTCATTTATTCATATTCAGATCTCTTCACTGCATGTATACTCATATTTTGCTACAAGTGGTGCTCATTTCAGCAACTTTTCTTATGCTTCTCAATCATCCTTGATTTAAAGGAAACACCTTGGGACATGAAAAGTCGTTTTCAATAGAAAATAATTATGTCATTTCTGCTTAAATCTTAAAATAAATCTTTAATACAAAATAATTCTTCAAATACATTATACTACTCCTAAGCAAACACTAGATGTCATTACTTAAGAAAAATTCATTAAACAAAGTTTTCTTACAGAAAAAAAGGGGAAAAAAATCCAAACATGAATTCCCCAGAACATCATGCCTTTAAAGAGATTAATAATATCAACTTTTTTACACCTTTTAAAAAATGATGTTTGTTATCTTCTTTTTAATATTTTGGTCAAATGCACACTCTAAGTCTTAGTCATTTTACTAGCCCATGGAAATTGTTCTTGTAATACAGTCTACTATTTCTCCCTGTAATACAATCTTTCTGCTGCAAGGTGAGAGCTTTTTAGCAGGGGGATGCTTGAGCAGAAGGACAAAAAAAAAATTACGGCTGTACCCCAAATGATGTGTAGTAAGTACTGGGCAGGAAGCCTAGGACTATTTTTTTATTTACATTTGTTGCATTCTTTTAACAGAGTCTCATTTAGAACTCTAATGTGCAATAATCATCTTTGGAACATCTAGTGAGTCACTTCCGTTGGGAGGAAGCATCAAAACTGACCTTTAAACCACTGAAACCACAGAGAACCTTCTGCTTCTGACCTGTGCATTTCTGTTTTCAAGTCCAAAGAGATGTACAGGTCCATTAGCTTAGTAACTACACCCAAGATGTGTCAAAAAAGTTTAAAGTTATTAAGGGGCAGCTCTAGATTTTGTTAACTTCACCTGTAAATTGGAGACGAGATGCACAGGTAAAGCCTAACAGGGTCCAGGACCAGTCCTTTTTTAAAATTTAAATTCACAAATTAAGCAATACTAAACAAGAATAAGAGATTTTTACTTAGAGAGTACTTCTTCAGTAATCCAAACTTCAGATAGTGAAAGAATTATTACTATTACGATCTATCTACCATTTGGTGAGTTCTGTGAAATTCCAATTCACACCTGCCACAGAAAAAGCACTGAAAGTCTTCCAAAATTTAACTAAAAAAAAGTTAGTGAAATAAACACCCCTCAGTACTGTGTGAAGACAGCAACAAACACCTTCTTGAATGGCCACCAATGCAAACTGGTGAGCCTTGAAATCTGACTCAGGCAAGGGTCCAAAATGCAACTGTATTTCTTCAGGACCCCTATTTCTTCAGGAATTTGCCCTCTAGGTAGGTGATTTTAAAAATCCACAAAAAAAATTATTAGGAAAAAAAAAGGCACATCAAAATACCGAGTCCAGTACAGGCTGCTTGCTTTATGAACTGGTAGAAGACAGAGAATTTAACTTCCATCTCCTGGAAAACTTCTATTTTTCAGATATGGTAAGAGAAAGTAGGCATGACTGGTGTGCTGGGTGAAAGACATAACATGCAACCAAGCAACAACATTTGAACAAGGATTGAGAAAGAGTAATTTTACAGTGACAAAAGAAGCTGAATATTGGCCTGACCTGGCAATGTGCTTTTACTGGCCAGAAAGCCAACCATGTGTTGGGCTGCATCAAAAGAAGTCTGACCACAGGGCAAGGGAGGTGCTTCTCCCCTTCTACTCCACACTCATGAGACCCCATCTGGAGTGCTGTGTCCAGGTGTGGGGTCCCCAGCTTAGGGAGGATGTGGACCTCTCAGAGTAAGTCTAGAGGAGCACCACCAAAATGACCAGAGGGCTAAAGTACCTCTCCTTTAGAGACAAGCTGAGAGAGTTGGGATTGTTCAGCCTGGAGAACAGAAGGCTCAGGAAGATGTTACAGCACCTTCCAGTACCTAAAGAGGTCCTACAGGAGAGCTGGAAAGGAGGTTTTTACAAAGGTAGGTATTCATAGGAAGAGGGGTGGTGTCTTCAAACTGGAAGAGAGTAGGTTTAGATTAGCTATTAGGAAGAAATTCTTCACTATGAGGATGGTGAGGCACTGGAACACATCCAGAGAAAATGTGGATGCCCCATCCCTGGCAGTGTTCAAGGCCAGGCTGAAGATGGCTTTGAGCCATCCAAAAAATCGATTCTCAGAATTCTGAGAATCGCTATTCTGAACTGGAGAATAGGGTCAGCAAACACCGAACTGGAATGGGTTAGCTTAACACTATGGTCCATTTCTTCCCTTGCTGCTTCAAAGAACCCTCAAAAGAAAGCAATTCACTGTTAGGGTCTCAAAAGTAGTGAATGCACAGAATTGGTGAAAAATGGTTAGCATACTATTTTTGAAACAGGGATGATTAAGTCAGTAGCGGTAAGAGGGATAAAGTGAGGAACTGAGGTGTAAACCAAGAGGTAGAAAGTTCAGTTTCAACATGGAGAAAACACTGAAGTAGTAAAAAACCTATTAAAAGCACTAAGGAATAGAAGAGCAAAGATATGTTAAAACATACTTACATACAGAGGAATTGCTAAGACAAGACAGAAAAAGAAGGACCAACACATACCAGCCTCACTCTGAAGTTACCTGCAAAACACTTTTTCAACCCTATCTCCTCAGATATGAAATCACCACCAAAAAGCCAGGGCTTCATTTTCACATTAATGCACAAATCTGTATCCCTACATTTAGGCGTATCTCACCAAATAAGGTTTTTCAAGGGTATATGAACATTAAAGACTTATTTAAATGTGGCAGCACTGTTGCCAGCTTTGTCACCAAGATTTGTTTCTTCCATAATTGGGGTAGAAATGTCCTCATTCACCTGTTTATTGTCATTTCATTTGCAGAGTCCATGAGAATGAACTACTGTCATCCCCAATGGCACTGCTTCCAGGTAATGCACTTGGAATATGACATTTGCACTGCCATTGCCTACACTGTTACACTTCCAGATAGAATTTTCATTTTCCCCTAGCTTACTACCTCAAAACCTGCACTTCACTCTCAGCCCCAGCAACACAGCCTCCATCATTACTCTGCTTCTAGAGATAATTGCAAAGGCCTCCTACACAATCTGATCAGTGGACAGCTCTTAGAAACATTATCTCATTGAACCATGGCTTGAAACCTTACACTGTATATTTTTTCCTACTAGATGAAGATATTTGAGCAAATATTTTATACTAAAGAGCAACACAAATGTCTTTAAATAAAGGGAAATCCTTAGAAATAAATTTAGGTAATGCTGGCAGAAAATGATGGAAATAAATGCTAAAAAAATACATTCTGTTCTCATGATGGGAGACCCCCAGAGGTGAAGTTGTCATTACACCATCTTTTACAAGTGTCTCTTTTTAGAACATAATAAAAGCTTTGCACTACATATAGCAGAACAAAATGGAAAGATCAACACCCACTTACCTCTGAAATGCAAGAAGAGCCTTTCTCTGCAAGACCTCTTGCATCCCTCGCAAAGATGCTGAAAAGGATATATTTAATCAGTGACACGAACAATGAGGAGATTTCATTCCACACACTAATTGAAGAAGCTTTCATACATTGACTGAAAAATGGTTGCACACAGAAGATTTAATGTCTACTATTCTGCCATGTATCCTTCTTTAGGCAGCATGGGAATTTCCAAGTGTGAATGTTTATTCCTATCTTACCATCAGTAGCCTGCAGACTGTAAGTCAATCCCAGGGCCAAGTAGCCTTTTGCTTTGAACTCTGATGTTTTGTCCCCGAGATCAACAACTGCTTTGGCAAATCTTTCAGCTTCTTCCAACTGAAAATATTACAAAATATCCATGTGAGTCTAAAACTACCTAAATCTTACATTATAATGATAAGAATTCTCAGAATGCTCAGAATGTATATTATGCACACTGAACCTGTTAAAATCTCAGCCATGATTGCTTTGAAGGAATACTTCATTTTTCATTAGACTTAGTTTTCTTGCTAAATACTGAGTAAAAACCACAGATTTTAAGCTGAAACACGTATTCCTATGATTGAGAGAAATCTGGCACAAAGCACACTTACTGTGCTTTTGCCTTTTTTCTTCTTTTTTTCTTTCTTAAAAAGGTATTTCTGGTCCATATATGCCACCTACCATTTTTTCACTTTATAAATAGAGTTCTTGACCCATGAACCATTTATTTAGGAAAATCAATCACAAGAACTATGGCTACTAACCTGTAAAAAAACAGTATACCATGCAGAACTCTGCTTCAAATACTGTATTGCTGAATGGATGCAAACTCATAAACAGACAAACACATTAAAAAATTAAGGTTTAGCTGCCATGTTAGCACATTATTTAATAATCTAGAAAGAAAAAAAGCCCATTTGAATCCATTCCAGTAACTGTAAATGCTAAGTACAGTAAGCAAATCCATACGGACTCCATCCATAGGGAATAATTTACAGAACTAGGATATACTTTAATCAAGGCTGTATTTTTTCAGCCTCAACAAGTCATGTTTGTGCTACGACACCACTCTCTCAATTTCTATACGTGACCTTTCCCTTCTTTTTCAAATATACTAATTCTTGTAAAAATTACACAAGTATCTTGAAAACATGATGATCTTTGATCACTGTAATGTTTTTGTACAGATACACCCATTTCAAGTTTATCTAAAATACTCAACTGTCCCTATTAAATATTCATAAACCACAGCTACCTGTAAACATGGTACCACCAGAAGAGTCTCTTGATTGTAAGAGATTTGCCTCATTATCTTCCAGAAAGTTATTTTTCCCTTGCAGAAAATAACCAAAATCTAAGTTGCATTTATGATCTTCCAGTATTCCAATGTTTCAACTTCCATATATGTCAAGCTATGCCTTAGACCAATATCAGAATATGCTACCTTGATAAACCTAACCTCTGTCAAGTATTTCAAATTAGCCATTCAAACAGGGATGTACATGTGCATGTACATTCTATGCTGTGTTTTTATATATGCCCAAGTGTGTGCAGTCACTGTGCAAAAGTATTTGCTACCTCTCTAAATCAAGAATTGAGTACAGGTCTTGCTCAGAAGACAGAGGGCAGACCTTACCCAGTGCAGAGATCCCATGCAGAGCTTTGCAGCAAGGAGTGGAATCGTTGCATCATCTGGTTTCAAACGTATACATTCCTTCAAGACTTTAACAGCTCGAGCAGACTGTTTAAAACATTTTCCATTTAAATTACTGCAAACATAAATGTGCTTCACAGATACACAATTCCTATTTCCACCATTTACTTTATTTTTCCTTTGTAAAGGAGACATTACTACATATTTTGTGGACAATTGGTCAAAGCTCCTCAAGCCAGTAAAAGACAAGACTTTAGGCACTGCTATTGTTATTTAACTCCTACAAACATTCATTAAGCATCCCCAGAAAAATGTAATTCCAATGGTACACAATTCAGTTTTGAGATGCATCTAAAACTTTGCTAGGCCTGCAAACTTACAGCATTTGAGCCAGATAAATGAAAGAGAAGGAGTGGGACAGAGTTTTCTAAACAAGCAGTGTTCTGGTGTTCTTTGGGAGTTAAAACAGCACACAGGAATAGGTCTGATATAAGACAGAATGGCACTGCTCCTCTTTTTTTTTTTTAACTTATTTGGCTCCATCCAATCACATTTTGGAAGGTAACTTAAAGTAAATAGAGTTGGAAGAAAAATCAAATCTCTTCAGATTCCATGTGTTGCTAAAATATTTTGTAAGGAAAATACATTCTTTTCCCCCATTCTGAAAATAAGCAAAATATCCCACTGAAAATTATATTTAAGAAAATTAGTTGTTTATATTACATGTGAATGCATTTTCTGTAACATGACAGCGAAAAGCAAAAATAACTGAAAACAGAGAATTGCATCTAAAAGCTTAAATTCCTGGTATATATAATTTTTTTAAAAAATCCATTATTTGCATAGAATACACAGTCTCAAAGGCAGCAATATTAATGAAGATAAAGTCAGAAATTTCCAAAGGGAAAAAAAAAAGAAGAGCATCACGAACCAGCATTAATTTGTACCTAAGTATAAAATAAATTAAGTCATCAAAAGCACACTTAAACAAGTTTTACAGGATAATAGGACCTGGTATAATTCACTGCTTATACTCAATCAGCTTATTTTAAGATTATTGGCAAGATAGTTGTTATCATCATCTAAGTTAGAAAGTACTCAAATAACAACATTCTTTGTACAGTCCTGGGAATAAATTCAGGAGTACAGCATACTTTGTTGATTCAAGGATTAGAATTATTTTCAAAAACACTACAGATGAAAATTATGGAAAAGCTAAACATTGTTATCAAACGCCATCAATACAAGAATTATATAAAAAATTTAGACTTACTTTTCCTGCTGCCATCAAGGACAATGCAAACTGATACCAGAGATGGAACTCTTCAAATGCAAACTTCATGGCTCTTTCTAAACACTAAATCAATTATTGAGAAGACACACTAGTATTAAGATTTTTATAGACTCTTACCTAACATACATGTACTAAAAACATTAAATTATTCAAATACATTAAAACAGCTGCCAGATTCTATATAGAAAAGAATTTAACAGGTCTGGAAGACATCTCTTCTTGTGGGACACTTACAAGCTCAATATCATGCATCCTACAAAGCTTAAAATGAAATTGATTACAGCCAGAGTATGATTGTTTAGGAAAGACTTGACAGTATAAAGTTCCTTCATCTAGTTGAAGCTACCCTAAGAAACTGAAAGCCCATTATATACAAACTTGATAAAAACATGAACCCTTTTCAGTTAAGAACGTGACTTTGCATTAGAACAGTTTAACAAGAATGAGACAGATTTTTGATCATTTCATATTCTTATATAACAACCAACTACTTCTGTAAGTAATCAGCTCTAGCTAAACCAGAAGGCAGCAATAAGACACTGGAACTGGTGGGTGAATACTATTTCCACAGTTAGAATAATTTCCCAATTTCTGATTTAATCTACAACAGCTCCACCAGAGCAATCAAAATCAGCTCAAAGAGAATGAAGCCCTAAAAAATTAAATGCCTATTATATAACTGAACAGAATGTTTTAACATTTCTGAATATGTGTTTATTACAATACTTCAAATTATAAAAGTTACAGACTATTGGGAGCAGGATTTGAGGGCAGGTATCTTCTACTCACTAAACCTGGAATGTTCCCATAAATATGATGGTTCTTTAACATTCTAAAAAAGACAAAAAGTCCACAACAAAAAGCCCTGCAACAAAACCATCTATGACACCAGACAAAATGTAAGAATCAGATTTGGAACCCAAGGCTGTTCTATCCCTGCCCAGTTGTTAGTCTACTATATCAAATTGAAAGGCTGTCAGTCACCTGGGGAAAAAAAGAAATGAAAGTTTTCAAGGTTTTTTGGTCTCTTGTTTGTTTTCTTTTTTTAAATACTTGTGGACATCTCTTGTTTTGGAAGTTCCAGACTGAAATATATGGGTGGCCACCTCTTGCACCTTTAGTGCAACCACCTAAAACTACATGAATGTGATTGTGTCTGTAGTCACAAGTAAATGGAAATATTCCTGATTAGATTATGTTGTAGGGCTGGTCCTGTGTGAGTTTTGTACTCCTTTGTTCTGTGAAACACTGGAAGTTAAACTGACTCGCATCCCAACTGGCAGCTATGAAGTACTTTCAAGAAAAAGAACACCCAAACTGAAGGTTTAATGTCATGTGAGATGCAGATAAATTGGTGACCATCAACATATACCAGAGAAAAACTAGAGCACTTTTTTTTCATCTTTTTCTTAACAGAAGTCCTCTGATATGGTAGAGAGAACCCATTTCTCAACAAATCAATTCCTGGGTATGCCTTCATATTCTTTCTGGAGACTAATAATTAATTGTGGTCGGTAACAGTACCCTGCTGCTGGGTGAGCACTGTTTCAGCAGTAGAAAGATCTGCTCTGCCCAAAGAGCTGTAGCTGTTTCACAGGTACAAAACTTCTAACAATACTTGGCAGCTTCCTGAAGAAGTTGCCACAATCTAACAAAACACAAGCATGCTATATAATGAAACAGACACTGAGGTAAGTAACACATTTCCCAAAGACCTGAAAGTTTTTTCATTAACTTTATTTTCTATTTATTAACTTTCAAACGATTATAAACTGTAAGGACTATGGATCACCTCAAATATAAGAAGTGTAAGAGAAAGTTTTCCTCTAAAATCCTTTTTCATTCATTAATAATATTTTTTCTAGGAAATTATATTTATCCTTTCTATATCCAGAACCACTTTTATTTTTGTCCATTCCTTCTTGCTCTCTCCATTAAATGTGTACCCTTTTAAGCAGATCCATGCATCCCCACCCAAAAATCATGTGCATTTCTGTGGCATTAAACATTTACCACACTTCACACACAACTTTTCTTGTTTGGCCACCTCAAGTCACTTGTATAAATTTATACAGTAAACATTTTGGGGTGGAAACTACCTCCTGTATTTATAAAGCAGTCAGAATAACAGTGTGCTATATTTGTTTCAGCCCTTTCTTACTACCACAATTAACATAATTAACAGAAAACAGCAAAAATGCCACAGATGAATATTCACTACTATCAACAAACCTCTGAAAGCATTTCATACTGGCCTCTTCTTCCCAAGGCTATTGTAAGTAAATCATAGACTACAGATGCACTTTGCAAACTGATGATGCGATCATTCTTGTGTTCTGGTATTCTGCTCAGTACAGCATCACGGTTAGCCTGAAACACACCACAAAGAAAGAAACCAAGACAGCCATTATAATTCAAGATATTTTTTTCACCCCAGTTATTACCATTCTACTCAACCTCACAGTCAGTAGTTGCTATAAGGGATACAAAGATATCTGATACTAATTTATAGATAGAAAGAATTACCAATTTTATGTATTAGTGGCAACACTGGTGTTTCTACATGGACCTATTTTAATTACTTCATTCTAATTCCACAATCTAAGTAATGTATTTAAAGTTATTGAAGAGTTCTCAGAAAAAAAAGAAGGTATATTTTCAATATAATGGATATACATCTACGAAAATATCTCTTTATTTTTGTGTGCTAGCAAAACATATTAAAAGGATCTTCAAGTCCTCTATTCCAGCCTTTGTAAAATAAGGCAATCAACTTCTTTTCTCTTCACAACATTATGACACCCATCTCACTTGTGAATGGTAACATGCCCAGGATAACCCACTATCACCTTCAGCAGTTACTACTGAGAAGTGAAAACTGAACCTGGTTCTGGGCACAGCTTTGGAATCAGGCCATGTTTGCAGTAAGAGCTTGTACTTTGTTTTGTGAAAGGCATGTTGCAAACCTAATTCCTTAAGTAAAGCATTCCTTTTTGGAAGGAAGAAAGCTGAGCTAGAAATGGGTTAAATGAATTGACCATGTTCACAGAGAAACCATGTTCAAGAGCAAAGAACAAAATTCAGGTCTCAGAGTAGTTAGTACCTCCCTGAACTACCCAGTGCTTCTCCCACTTTATGATCAAGCTTCTGAAAACACATTATCTTGCTATCCTATCTATTTCTATTTTTCTTGGTGTTAATATTCCCATTGCACATTGGTACAAATGCTAGTATATCTGGCAGTCTGCAATCAGAAGTCAAAGATACTTCACTCTCCTTATCCCCCTCTTTATTTTTAATTTCACAAGGCATGGCCCCCTTAGCATATTTACTTAAAACTACTAAATTTTAATAGGTTGCTTATTTCCCCCTCTTATAGATGCAAAAAATGGCACACAATAAGGGATAATAAATTTTTTCTCCACTTCAACAGGGTAACATTTTAAGCTCTTAACAAACTCAGTACATCTTTAAAATTGGAATAAATAAATACTGAAAAATTTTCTAAGAGATACATGGAGTGTAAAATGCACAGACATCTCAAGAATTATCAACTGAAAAATCCTCATCTTAGTTTGAAACAACCTCACACATGCATATACACACACCCCCAAAGAGACATTTTGCTTTCTTTTGATCAAGGAGTCTTTGGCTTTTACTTTTTACACTGCATAAATATTCAGTCAACTTCAAGAACTTCTTTTTAACTCCACCTCTAATCACTATTTGACTCAGTTCCTTGCAAGTTTTGAACAAGCTGTGAACTAGCACTTCTTGTGAAAGAGTGGTTGACAATGCCAAAGCACAAGGATGTCTCATAATTATTACACATATCTTGTGTATCTGAACAATCATTTTCTTGGTAATTATAAAAAGAAAGTATGTAGCAATGGAAGTGCTCAGTATTTCAGAGGTGCCATGGTCTCAGACACTCTGAGCTGGCAGTCAAACTGCAATGTGTCATCTGGCCACACTTACACCTGGAACACGCTTGAGCAGTGTAACTCAGCTCAGCCTCAGGGCAAGGAAGGATGTGCTCAGCCACTTTCCCACTGGTTAAGAATCTCCCACAAAGCTGAGCCCAGGAGCTGGTGAGGAGTGACACAAAGTCTAGCAGGAGGCCAGGAACTAGCAGTGTGTGCCAGAGATTGACACTGGGCCTGATCCCCAGCGTTTTTGCTGAACTGATATGCCAAAGGGCTGAGCTGCCATGCAGAGGGACCTCAACAGGCTGGAGCAATGAGCTGACAGAACCTCAGCAAAGCCCTCAGCAAAGTCCTGCATGTGGGAAGGAACAAACCCAGGCACCATACATGCTGGGCACTGCCCAGCTCAAAGGCAGCTTGACAGGAACACACCTGGGAGTCCTGGTGGACACCCAAGGTGAGCAGGAGCCAGCAAGGCACACCAGCTGGAAAAAAGGCCATTGATAGCCCAGGCAGCATCAGAGAAGTGCTGCCAGCAGGTTGAGGGCAGCGATCCTTCCCCTCTGGTCAGCACTGGTGAGGCCACACCTGCAGTACTGGGTCCAGTTCTGGATTCTCTAGTACAAGACACATGGAACTACTGGAGAGAGTCCAACAAATGCCCACCAGGCTGTATTAGACACCAGAGGAACTGTTCTATGAGGAAAGACTGGGAGAGCTGTGACTCTTCAGCCTGGAAAAGACAATGCTCAGGAGGGGAGCCTTATCAGGGTTAGAAATATCTGCAGGGAGGATACAAGGAAAAGAGAGCCAGGCTCTTTCCAGTGGTGTCCAGTGACAGGACCAGAGGAAATAGGCATGCACTGAAACATAGAAGGTCCCCTCTGAAGGTCAGGAACCTTTTTTTTTCCTGTGAGGGTTAATGAGCAATGGCACAGGCTGCCCAGGGAGGCTGTGGAATCTTTCTCCTTGGAGATACTCAAAAGATGTCTGGACAGAGATGCAGCCTGCTCCAGGTGGCTCTGTGTGAGCAAGGGGGCTGGACAAAATGACCTCCAGAAGTCCCTTCCAAACATAATCATTCTGTGATTCTGTTGCCACAACTCAGCTGACATGCAGCAACACATACATGCACTGTTAACTTGAGGATGTCAGATCACAGAACCACAGGATGCTTTGGGTTTGAAGGGACCTTTTAGAGATCATCCTGTCATGGGTGGGGACATTTTCCACCAGACCAGACTGCTCAGAGCCCTGTCCAACCTGGCCTTGATTGGGGTGTTTTCTTACTAGTTCACAGAAAATGGAAGTAAGGGATTATAGTACTTAAATTACACAATAGCATACCAAAACACCAGCTGTTACTCAGTCTTCTCTAAGTGTTCTTTCTTTCCCAGATACTGGTTTCAGAATCATAAATTACATACTACTTCACAACTACTACAGCTAGAAAGTTAGCATGCACTGAAATAACAGGTCTCAACTCTCAGAAAGGTAAGTTTGTAATGATGAATATTTTTATGCTCAATCTTCCCCTTTTCCCCCTCCAAAACTAATTTGAACAGATGACTTACCCAAAGTAAGTCAATCATGTCAAAGATTATACTCCCCCGAAACAAACTCTTTTGCCTGAAATAATCTGCAATAATTATTGTAAAAAAATTTGAAGGCTTGCTAAAGGTATATGCTCTACAGTGACAGCATTTGATATAATTAGGCAGAACTAATTCACAAACAAAAAGCTGTAAGTAACCTGAATTGACACTTAACAAGGCAGTACTTTTAATTTGGTTTTTGGCTTCTTAATGGTGATATGTAAGGAGCTACACAGCAATCAGCAGTCAGATCTTGCAGAACTGGGACTGCTTTCACTTCACACCAAGACCACAGCTCACATCAGAATTCTCTACATCTTCACTGCTGCACATTACAGAGACACAGGCAGCACCTCTCAGTGCTAAGCATATACTGCAGCAAAACCAACATAGGATAAGTGGAAATGTTTGCTCAGCAGATTTTTCTGTATTATGAAAATCAGAATCTAGACAGAATTTCTAGATTCTGTCATGAATACTGCAAGACAGATCCCTAGGAATGAGGAAAGCAGTTAGCACTACAATGTAAATATCTGCCACTTTACAACAGTTAAACTAGGACAATGTTCACTAAAATCTTCTGATCCTATTTAACTGTAGTAAAACAGAAATTATGCCAAAACATGTAAGCATTTGAATCACCTGTAGAACTTAAAAGACTACATCTCATTGATGTGAAGTGAGACAGATTGCATGATGCCTGAGACTGTAGAGGTTTCACCCCGTAGCTAAAAAAAAACTGGCAAAAGCTCCAACATTTTATTTTATCTGAGAACATAAAACTGACATGGTATGAGAATGTCAGTATGTGGCAGTTGATTGATGACTAGCAGAAAATATGGAAGGTTGATAAAGGGCACAAGTAGACCATTGAAAGGAATCATTTATTGAGGAAATGGGGACATCTAAAAAAATAATTCAGTAACCAAGACTGAATGTCAGTATCATTAAAAATCATTTACAAATTTGAGTGACTGAAGTTTAATGCACAATGGAAGGTACTTTTTGATGATGTTTATTATGCTCTTCTAGTAGTTTTTTATTTGCATTTTACAACAAAAATAACTTAGATTTTGTGTCTGTCTGAATAGCAACCAGCTGGTGTACCAGTGCTTCATATTGGTAAGTGATGCCAAATGAAGGACCTGGCTTGTTCACCTGCCTATGGCTGGAAGAAGGCTGGGTACAGCCAGCCCAAAGGAGAAAAACTCCCTAACACTTGCAGACCTCATCTAGCTGGCTCAGAGGAACAAAAACTTGAGTTTCAGAAATAACTGCCTGCTTTCCTAACAGAAAATAAAAGAAAAAGCAAAGGCTTGAGGGAAAAAAGGGGTCTATTTTAATTAAAAATGAAACAAACCAAACAAAACAAGGAAAGCACACACATACAGCAAATGCACATTCACTCTATTTTACCTACCATAGATTCACTAATAAGCAGCAACAGTAAGGCTTCTTCTGTATTTTCTTGAGGACAGAAGATGCTGTTCAAAATGAGAATTTAATTATTTAAGCAGAACACATTACTTGTATGAGTAGTTCACACGCATATATTAAAAGCACTATAAAAACTGGAAAATGTCCAAAAAATTAAAGGAAAGTAACTTGCATAGAAAGATCAATTGGTTAAAATGCATTTCTTTGCAATGCTCTATATTTGCATTTCAGAAAAGTTGGCTGAACATAATAAAAGAACAAAACTACCACAGCTGTCAGAGTTGAACTTATTCAAATATCCCAAAATTGAACATAATTGTTTACAATATGACAACTGTAAACACTAAACCCATAGTTTAACTAGCCTCTTACACCTAATCTGTCTGAGCTCCATCTGCATCACTGATTCAAGTGCTGGAAGAGGAAACTCTCACATAAGAACAGGAGAGCTTTTGTATTTTAGACAATATGTGGAGAAACACTTCTATCAGTCTTCTATGAGATATGCTTGAGAATTTTTTCCTGATGCTTTCAATAACTATGAATATTTTTAAATAGATCCATGACAATCTCCACCTGTTTGCCATAACCACTCTTAGCTCCAAGTAGTAGAATTATTCGCTTGTAATGAAGTACAGTTCCTTCCAACTTAATGCTGAAGGTTTGCATAGGACTAGTTTCCAGACTTTAATGCTTTCTCTGAATACTGGATGCTTTCTGAAAACTCTTCTATGCTGGTGGACAGACAACAGTAATCTGCATTGGGTACCGCCAGGAATTCATTCATCCATCTGCATACACATTAAAAAAAATCCCCCCAAATCAGCAACTACATTTTATCTGTTCAGCTTTCTTCCTCTAAACTATCTCTGCATTAGCACAAGTACTACTTCCTGTTAATTCAGTCTGTTAGTTCCACAATTACCTATTTAAATGGAGAAACTAATTTGTTGCTGTTAGTAATCAATTCCTATGGTCCGAAGGATGTTTAAACTACAATACATTATAGACAGGAAACCAAACTTCTCTGACATTAAAACATCTTTTCAGTTTTTTTAAAGCACTAGAAATATCAGCAGTAATTCAATGCCTGAAAAAAATAGAAACTAAAAGACATCTTAATTCCAGGCAATTTGAAAGCAACATTGTGAACGTATTGTGGTAATATACAACAGCTAAGACCCCAGGGCAGCTGTTCTGTTGTTGTATGTTTATTTTTTAATCAATGCAACTGCTCACCAGATTTTTAAGAGTATTCCAAATCTTAGAATTTAGCACATAATTTGTTATTACATAACAAAAGAAATTTCAAAACACAGTTAGTCATGAATAAGAACCACCCACGATAAGGAATGAGGAGTGATGAGGAAGCATCAGAGTGCTCCTTATTTAACAATCCACTCCTCTATGCAGAATTTAACAACCTGGAAGAAGATTTAACCTGACCAACTGACAATGGCACCCAGAAAGCAGAATAATGACTGGAAAGAGTTGCTGGAGAAATTATTCTCTCAGAGAAAGAAGGGATGCTTCCCCAAAGAGAACTACTAAAAAGCCACTTATCAAAACAAAAGCAAACATTATTTCCTCTAGCAATTTCAAACACATTTTTGTAGATATGTTGATGTTTGTCTCCAACAAGATCCTCCCCATGCAGAAATTAGTGAGACATTTCTTTGACCTAAGCAAAAAAGCTCAGTTAAGTTGACTGAACTAATTTTCTGTTTGTCCTGATAGATGCAGGCACATGAGTAAAGTAATTTCAGTGTAACAGGGTAAAAGAAGCAACTGAAAACATGAAACAGCTATCAACCAAAGGCAAACCATGGAAGTTATGCTCAGTTGAAGAACTGGTTCAAGTAAACTGAAGAGGCAATAACACAGAGATCTAAAAAACGATAAATGCCATTAGCCAAATTACACCCATAATCCTCATAAGAACACAATGCAGTTATTTAATGTCAGGCAACATACTTAGAAAAAACAGTGCATTGCAGATTCAGAGTTGGTGGTCAAAAGAATACCTAGGAAGAAATTTCCTAGATATCATTGTCTTTGATACTTGCTTTCAGTCACTGCTGGAGATGAGATGCTTGGCTGGACATATTTTATGTGGTATGGTATTAACCAGTCTGACCTGATGAAAGGGCTTAATTATATGCTCTGTTGAAATTGTGGAACTCCTCACCTGCATGTGCCAAGAACAAGAGAACTAAACTGAACAAAGCCCCACTTTTGCAGGAAGCATGTTGCTATGAAGGACAAGTTGAGAATGGAGAACATAAGTTTGAAAGACTGAGCCTGAGAAACCTCCTGTAACTATTCTGGATGCAGGAAGGAGAATTGCTGGAAGTCTTTGAAGATAAAGACCATTCTACTTAATAACAGTAAAGACACCATAATTATTTGGGCTTGCTGCTGTATAAAAGATTCATTAATAGAGCTCTGAAATAAATACAGCTAAACAACTCAAATGGTGTCATACTGCAGGCATTTATGTTACAATATAAAGATACAATATAAAGCAAACACTAAAACAAAACATCCCTCCATTAAGTAAGTAGGGCTACTTCTATAGTCAAGATACTAACTTCAAAGAAAAATTTCAAATTCAAGGAAATGGCTATCTATATTTAATAGTAATCCTAATGGTGATTAGTTTGGAAAAAAAAAGTTACATTTTTCAAGAAGGAAGAGCATACCATAGCTACTCTAGAATTCACTATGAGACATACCAGACAAAAACGAACCAAAAAGTATCACTTACCTGATTCAATGAAAGATTAAAACTGAACAAAGAGGTGGAATCATAAAAGAAATGGCAAAACTAATCTAAGATTATTAGCTAAAAGATTAGCCTTGGGAAAATAAACTAGCTTTGAAACTGCTGGATAAATTTCTAGATGCGTTATTTTTTTCATAATGCTTCCTGGACCAACTTGAATCTCCATTTTGTTGAATATTTCCTTTCTATGATAAAGCAGAATAGATGTCTAGAAGCAGCACATAACTTTTAAAATGTGCAATATCTGATTTCCTACCCGGTTCATGTTTTCTTTTGTATCCCACATATAATAAGAGATATTGAATTTATCACAAACACCAGGATAGAAAAAAATATTTCCGCAATTGAGAACAAAAGGTCTAATGCATGCAGTGCAAACTTCCCCTGGGAGAAGCATATTTCTTCCCTGGTTTTCCTCAGGGAATCTATCTATCTACACACTGCCAAATTTCTTCTACATTTTCAAAAATGCAAACTAACTTATCCAGTGCACTGGTAACAATTGCAATTAAGGAAACAAAAGAGGTTTAAACTCAGCCATACTTCTCTCCAGTGTATACCCGTGGTCTCCTACTGAGTGCATAATTCTTCATATTGGAACCTTTTCGCAGGGGATCATCAAGGGGTGATTGGTGAGGAGGATCTTCCAGGGGATTCCAGTAACTCTGTTCACACATACCTCGTAACAAAATTTCTGCAAGTTGTCTTGCTATTGTCTGTAAAAGCAAAAGATAAATATTTTCCCTAGAAATGCTGAATACAAACTATTAAAAAATGTCCAGATATTTTCTAATGAGGACTATTTATATAGAATGTATTTTTGTATTCTATAACATCCAAAAAAACCAAGCACGATGCTGTTTAAAAGGTAAAAGTACCCAGTTCAATTCTCTAAACACAAAGAAAAATAACAGCAATAACAAACAATTTTCCATTTTATCAGTTAATCCAGATACTTTTGAAAAATAAACAACCCAGCTGCTGTTCCTAAGAAAATCAATAACCTAAGATGCTCAATAACCTCTACTGCCTCTTCAGACCTGGAGCAGTTGTTTGCATGGGAGAGCCCAGAGTGGAGCAGTCCGAACTGCAGCCTGCCAAGAGAACCACGGGAAAAACAGGATAATATTCCCTGAAGGAACTGCAGCCTGGTGGAGGGACCTCATGCTGGAGCAGGGGAAAAGTGTGAGGAGCAAGGAGCAGCAGAGAGGAACCCACCACAACCCTCCACCCTCATGCACCACTCAGGGAATGGGAAGGTAGGGAGAGGAGGTAGAAGAGTCAGAAGTCAAAGACTGAAGTTGAACCTGAGAAAACAGGGTGGAAGGAAGGTGTTTCAGTTTTTTTCTTTGTTTCTCACCATCCCACTCTCTTTTAAGTGACTATAGATTAATTTCCTCCAAGAAGAGCCTGTTTTGCCTGTGACAGTAACTGGTAAGCAAACTCTTTGCCTTTATCGTGGGTCTATCTCGGACCTTTTGTAGGATATTTCCTCCCCATCGGTTAAGGAAGGGGAGTTTGAGAGCAGCCGGGCAAGCATGTGGCAGCCAGACAAGGTTAACCTATCACAGACAGTTATGGTCTATGGGCTGAATGGGGCTTCTGGCAACTCATACTTGAAGGTGCTGGTGTTAGCTACTGTTAAAGCTCAGCAAGACTGAAACAAGGCTGAAAATCAGCATGAAAAGTTTTATTTTGACCAACTATTATTGTCACCACATATTTACCTGTAGAAATACTTACATAAATATTAATAAATTAAATAATACTAATTTAAAGTTTTTAAGTCATCCTATAATCCATAGCTATCAGGTAAATCTCCTCATTAATGTTCCACACACAGCACAGACCCTCCACGACTACATATCATGATGATGAAAATGCAAAGGTTTTCTGTCAGGGCAGTAGAAAGAAGGCAAGATCTAAATTTGCATCAAAATTGGCAGCATTTCCAGTAACACTTCCCAAAAACAGATGTGTAATGTTTAAGTCACAGACAGCACCATAAGATCTGCACCTTCCACCTTAACTCCCATACCATAAGAAACTCTTCATCTTTTCTATTAAAATGTGCAATATTATCCCTCTCCATTGAAAGTCTATTACTAAATAATTTTAATATATTTACTAGGAATCAGTTATTGAATTAATTAAGGATTCACTTACCTTCCTTACAAGTTTGGAAGTTTTAAAGGCCCAGTATTAGGAAACTAATCTAGGATATTTTGAAAATAATTACATGACAGCAAAATGTGAGCCTCTACTTTTTATTATATGAAAGATTCAAGGTTCTGACAATATAAGTAACAAACATTCATGATGGAACTTGATAGCCTTCAACTGTATAGAAACCACACAAAAATGATGCTTTCTGTTCTCACCCCCACTACCTTACAAAAACATAAAACTACACTGACTCATAAATAGGGCAATTATAACGAAGGCTGAAAGTATGGTCAATCAAAGACCAGTCAGGTTCTAATCATAGCCAAAAACAAGAAAAAGGAGTAGGGGGGAGACTGGATACCAAATATTCCTTACTTGAATCATTCATTAATCATCCTTAAGCCAGGAAATGTAACCTTATAAAGTGTTGGCTAACAGGTCCTTATCAATATGCTACGTATCCAACTATTTGTCTCTAACTCATCCACTGTATTTGTGCTTTCTCTGCCTACTGAAACTCAGATGCTACAATAGGAAAGGGGTTTAATACAACTCACCATTCGCAGGTTTTGTGTAGTTCTTGTTTCGACAGCTCTTAGTAACTCTCTAAATCTACCAACTCCTCTTGTCAAGTTCCTGTATATAAACATAGAATTTGACAGAATTCCAACTCGGATGAAGTAACACCTTAAAATATTACTCAATAAAGTTGTTAAAATCCATGCTACCTTTTTTTTTCTTTCATAGCCTCATTGCCTCTCTGTGAGATAGATATATAGAGATAGATGTTCATCTGGAAACCTCACCACTGATTACTGTAACAACATTCCCTGACAGTTTATCAAAAAAAGAAACATTTTCATGATCAGTAGATAGATCAAGGGAAAGCAAGGAAAAAAGTAAGAAGCAACCATCTCAAAAAGAAAAAAGACAAAACAAAGTTGTTCTCATTGCTACAGTAAAGTTTTCAATTACATTAGGTTTCAAGTATAAACCTTTAAAAAATCCATTTTAGCTGCCCCTTGATACCTTAAAACAGGGAGATTAGAAATGAGTAAATCTTGTAACCCTGAAAGCAAGACAAAAAGTTTTGAACTCCTTTTCAAAAGGATAAGAGCACAAACACTTTAAGGCCCACTGTGTGGCCAGAAGAGGACTGGGGCATCAGTGTTCTGTTCTTGACTCTGACTTGCTTTTCATGTGGCTTCTGCAACCAAAGTTTCTCCATCTACACTTCTTCCACATCCACTGCCTAAACAGCTTTGGCAGAGATTCAAGACCCCCAGAGGCATCACTGATATTTTAGCAGGTCTGAACTTTCTTCTCAAACAATAGATTATATTGAATGGTCTTATAGCTTTACCTTTTTCTCATCTCTTTATCAGTTGTTTGGAGGTTTTATTGTACACAAAAGCAGTTGAGAATATTCTACTTTATATTAATACAATTTGTCTTTGAACTAGTGAAGGATTGGGTGAGCTTTAGGCTGTCCTGAACAACAGAATTCTGCAATGTGAACACAACAGATAGGACAACCATTTCACTATTTCAGGGTTAGTTACAAAATAAAATTATTTCATCAAAACTGTATTTTGTGTTAAATCATTGCTGTTACATCACATACTGTCTTAAGGTGTGATGTTATGTGCAAGCTGCATAGCATTTACCTAAGACAGAGCCAAAACAGACAAGAAATATTACATATTGTGTAAGCTTTCTATAAGTAAAAGCACTATTGCACTGCACTATAAATCAGATGTTAAAACTGCCTTCCTTAGTCTGCTGTCTGTATTTAAAAATATGTTTAAAATACTGACTTTTGAACTGCAACTCTATACAAATTCAAAAAAAAGTCAGCATTTTTTAAACAGATACTTTCTTTCAATTCAGTTGCAGAAGATCTGAAACTAGTGTTTGATGCAAGAGATCTTGCTATAGGACTGTAGAACTCCTATCACTTTACCTAGAGACCTACTCATTTATTTTACTCTTCAAATTACATGACAGCACTCATCTCTGTTCTGTTTTACATAATAAAGGATTATCAGGATATTTCAGAAACTTTCCACACATCTTTCACTAGCACGGGCATCATCTTTCATCAGCACAAGTTCACCTTCTAAAATACTTTTATATAAAAGCTCATTTTAAAAGAAGTAGCATGTCCAAGTAATAAAACCCATACGAATTATTCAAAGTTATGCTAAAGAATGCCACCAGTTGCCTAAAGAGAAATCATCACCAGTCACACAAGACATAAAAATTGCTTGTAAAAAGCCCATGTGCTACAGCAGAGCTTGAAAACAGAGTGACCAGCTACTACATACTAAATAAAATTCATCTTGTGCAAACATCTGCATGGAAACAACTGTGTGAAAAATTGTATTAATTTCTACATTTCAAACAGGCAGCCTCAATAGCTGATGACTATTACACCAACTTCACACACTAAGGAAGGACAGAAAGTCATTAGGTCAATTTCAAAAAAACCTCCAAACTCATTTGAAGCTGGATACATTCAGCACTTTTGTAAAGCCAAAATATCATTCAGTAATGCCACATTCCAAATATTTTAGAGAGACAAAACCAGTCCACTGGAATCCCAGCTTTAAGTCCTCTGGTCTAAGTGGGCATTTCTCATTAATGGATTTCTCTCTCACAGACTGCATTGCAAAGTCACAAATGTGTCCTTATAACAAGATTAAAAAAAAACCAACTGAAATGCTCCCTGCAAAATTGTTGAAAAAGAGTTATGAGCAAGAACTTGTCAGCTTGAAATTTTATTTTCCCAGTGCGGATGAAACACATACTATGTAGTAGAACTTCAAATCACAATAACTTCATTAAATGTTAAGAATTGGCATTTTTTCCATATGAAGTTTATGTCTTTTGATGGGTTACAAGAACAATAACAAAACACTTTATGAAAATGCATGCAACTTTCACAAGCCTTCAAATACTTCATGACAGGCTACTTTTAGTTACCCATTACACTTTTTTAAGCATCTGCAAGGGAATGAAACTTGTGACTGAAGTTCTACTGTATTATGGAAAAAGCAGTAAGATTGTACAAGAAAGAAAGCAGTTAAAATACAGAATTAGCTTTTGCTTCATAAAGCATTTAACAGCGATCCACTGCACACATCAACACAAACAAAAACAGATTTGTCAAGCATCTTTCTACATGAAATTTACTTAAGAAAACCCTTCAAAACTACAATCTAAATCACCCTAAAATTGAGTTAAATGCTTTAAGAGACAAGAAATGAAGCAAAATATACCATTAATAATATGGTAGATCTCCACACCACACTGGTTTTAGCCAAGTACATTTCCTGTATTTGTTAACAGTTTGTAACATTGAGAAGAGTGATGGCTGCTCTGCTACGTGGTTTCCTTCCTAGCCTGGGACACACATGGCTTTTACCTGCTTTTCACTAGGATGTGCTTTCATGTCAGCAGCTCTCCCTGTGCTGATGGAATGCCAGAGCAAAAGGGCACATTAACTTAGACAGCAATGTCCCAGAGTGTCTGTAAACGACTTTGAGATCCCTTCCTTTCAGGGACAAGGAATTTTAAGGTACATTAACATTGACTTGGAACTGACACGTTTTCAGTGATTTCAGACAAGACAAAGACAGCCCACAGATGGACACTGATAGTAATGTACCTGTGTGTTTCTATGATTGCCTCCTGCCAGAACATGCTCAAATCAACTCCTTTGAATTGTATCTTCCTCATTTTTAAGGACAAGTAGAATGTTTGCTGCTTTAAATCTTCAAGAAAAACACCCCTACTTTGACCCTTTAAGTAGCAATCTGCCAGTTAGGCTGAAAACCAAGATCTACTGAAAGTCTCTACAGACATGCCCTTAGGGCCTGTTTGCATCCTCGTGTCTACATATTTGCACCCTAAACCCCAAATATTCATGTTAGAACCTAATTAATTATTCTGATACACGATCAGCTTTTAGGCTCCTTAAAAAAATTTCAGACAGTATTTCTGTTTAGAATAATGCAAATATCTGCACCTATAAAAGGTGACAGAAATTAATAACTGCAGATATGATACAAGCAAAGTGCAGAAAGAAAATTAAGGGGCATCAAGGATAAGCTTTCAAGGCAGGATCAGAAAAGGTGTATATAAGCATGAAGGCCAGCAGTAGCAAACTTTAGGCACAAACAAATTTGTCACCATCATCACCAAGACATTTCTTGGTTTTAAAAAGCATGTTTAGCATCAGACAACACAGTGCTTTGGCATTACTGGTCCAGATAAACTTCACCCCCACCAATACTTATTTTTGCGGTTTTAAAGACATTCAAAAAGTAGAAAAGAATGAAAGAAACTGCTCAACAAAAAGCAGTCTATGTTTGAATGATATTAGGACAAAACCCCCAAACACTATTGCCTATAACAAAATTAGTGAGATCAAATCATGGTATACTCAAAACAGACTAAAAAAGGAATGTTTGAAAATTAACCTTAGAAAGATTGATAAGATTAATTTACTCCATATTTACAGCATGTTTTGGTAATAACTTCTTAATCAGTGAAAAGGACTTTGTTTGTCAGTTATTTCCTTTATGCTTCTCAGTCAAGAACCCCAAATATTTAGTCTACCACTGCCTTTCAATGATTAAAAATTTAATTAGAATAAATTTTTGCATACTGAGCTAAACCAAATCTCACCTACTCTGCAATTTTGTGGCTAAATTGTCAATGTTTTTCCCATTTAAGAGAGAAAAGCACATCCGGAACCATGCCGGTAAATAAGCTGAGCTACTTATACTATCCTATTACTTCATTGCTGAGACTTACTATATCACATTTTTTAAATATTAATCTTTTAAAAGGAGAGAAAAACCAATAACAATGAAATCTACACAGCTTGACCAAAGCAATGAAGTAGAGGTTGGTTTTGGAATTGAGCTCACTTCCACCTTCTCTTGTGCTTTCTCTTTCTGTCTGTATTTATAAACAGAAAAAGAAATGCAATATTTGTAAACCCATAGGTACACTGCAAGTTTTAAAGTTTGGGGTTTTTTTCCTCTCAAAAACTCAAATATGAAAGAAAAGAAAGGAATTATTTTAGAGGTAAGGAGTAAGGGCAAGTGAAACTCTTAATATGCCAATCAGAACAGTGACATCTCAGTAATTTCAGTATAACTGACATGTTTACAAAAAAAGTAATTCTTAAAATCCATATACTCTAGCTATTACTTTTAGCCAATTAAGAGTCATTTACACAGTATTAAGGCCAGAAACAATTTCACATTAAAATAAGTTACCACATAAGCAAAAAGCAAGAAAGGTGACAAATCAAGATATTAATTCTTAAACTGTAAAATAACATCCTAATACCAAGGTATGCAATTTACCCTACTGCTTTCTATAGCCCAACAGAGATGAAATTAAAAAAAAAAATTAAAAGGACCACAATTCTGTGGCTCCCTTCCATAACTTTATTAAAGGCCTGACCAAATGGACAAGACTACATACTCTGCTCAATGTATGGTGCTTTGGATGATTGTGACTAATGTCTGTGTCTGTTTTCCATCAGGTTTAAGAGGGTGGAGAAGTATAACTTAATCCACAATTAGAAAAACATCCTAGTAAGCATTTAGGTATCTATCTATGAGAGGCAGCATAGTTGGAACTTCAGACAGTTGTGCTTTCCCACTCTTCCTTTCATACTTACACTTTCAGTACACCCACAATATTATATAATTTCCAGAAAATACTAATTAACACTGGACATTATTTTCTGAATAAAATGTAGAAAATCCCAGATTTGCTGCCAGGACCTAAACTACACTTTTTTTAAAAAAAAAATTTTAAGTCTACTTTAAAAAATTATCATGGCATACTTCTTATTTTATCCATTGTTCTCTCATGCAGAAAGAAAATTCCCAGATACCTCAAATTTACTACAGAAGATCATGTTTGTTTGATGCCTGAAAGTTCTTAACACATGTTTGAGATTATAAATAAAACATCTTCAATGTGCCATTAGAGCTACACAAGCCTAAGTATTTGAAAGAGCACAATCAAGCAGGAATTCTGGCATTCATGCATTCAAAATGAAAACACTTGCTGCCTAGACTGCAGTTCCACTGGTAGTTAGTCCATCTAATGGTTCACCAGCTGAAGAGGAAGATCTCATCCTCCCCATTCTCATCTCCTAGTGTTTGTTCCCTTTTCCCACCATTCTTCCTTCTTGATATTTTCCTACTCTCAATCGCATGGTCCCATCTCTGACAGCCACACCAGCCATTATCAACCTTCCAGTGAATCAATTCTTCTCACCAGAATGACAGAAAACTGTCACTGATTTCTTTGACAACAAAACTCCACAGAAGAACCAAACAAGCACTCCAACCAGCAAAAGGCAAACAAGGAAAATGCACACTAGGAGGGTAGGAGGAGGGTGGGTCTGAGGAAAATGACAATATTAACATCTCTGTACAGTGGAAAAACAAGAGCATTAAGTAGGGCAGTAAAATGAGCATTTTGAGGGGAGTAGAGGAAGTGTACGAAATATTAACTCCCCTATTTGAGGATCCAAGATCATTTTGTTTGTCAGCCATCTCAATTCAACATAAAACCAAAACCTTCAATCTGATGCTTGCAAATGCAATCAACAGCCACTGTCAGCAAGACATGTGGTACATAGGCTAAAAAATGCTGAGTATCTTCTTGGAAGAAGTGAGCTGGAGTCAGAACTCCAACTACAAATTATTAAGAGTATCAGTCTTGAACATAACTCAGATACTAACATTACTCTTTCATTGTTCTTTGTATAACCAGTTATTACAAAACTTGATAAGATTTTGAATAGAAGTAATTCCTTAATTTTTATATCCCCCTTAGTCTTCCGTGTAACACTGCCAGGCTTCCCACCTGTAACTTCACAATGGAATCTTGTTTTCAACTCTTGAAGTAGGACACAATTCTGAGCAATAAATATACAGTAAGGTTTGAAAGAGAAAGCATTCATAATGGATGATTTTATCTTAAATATCTGAGGGAATAATAATTTCCTCTCATGTTCAAATAGCTTTTTCAATGAAAACTAATAGGTGAGAACAGTATTGGAAACAAGGATGAGGAAAGCATCTGATATGACAGACAATAAAGTATCCTTTGAAACCTTATTTTTGCTAGGAATCACAGAGAAATTATTTTTGTTCCTATCTTGAGTATATTCCTGCCTTAGCTTCCTAACCACACAAACACAAAAGCAGGCATATAGAAAACAAAGCTGTGTTGAAAACTGCAACAGAAGTGATTTTGTTTGCTTTCCAACACACAGCAGTGATATTTTACATATAAGAAATGTGATATGTTGTAGGATTTCAATGTTTTCATCTTACTTTCTATTCTTTACTTAAACACCAACTTGTTTTGAGACTGATGTAGGATGTGCAAAAGGATTTCAAGAGATGCAGAGTGATGGGTATCTAGCACTATATTCTAATACAGCAGAGAGCTGATCTTACAGGATCTTCATGTGCATTTATGTCAAGCATTTACATAAACCTTTCTCTCATGGACTTCATCCCAGTAAAACCCCTATCAGTGAGCACTGTATGGATATACCTGCGGAACAGAAGCACCTACAGACTGCCTCCCATCCACTGTTCCTCTCTTACCAAAAAGAGACCAATGTTCTTATGCTATTTCTGTTATATGCTATAGTGAAAAGAAAAAAACAGATTAAAAAATTCTACATAGTTAAGTCCCATACTCTAAGGAGGGCTTTTGTTGTGCTTGTCAAACATGTGAAGTCAATATAAATCAATTATCTCAATTATATGAAAAATGAGAAAAATTGGTTTATATTTTTTATTCTTTTTTTTCAGGGCTAATTTTCTATGAAGAAGTAAGTCTATAAGAAACAACTTGCTGGAGGAGACCAGGAATGTCTTGCTTCACTGTGACAGGGCCAGCACAGGTAATGGCCCCATGAGGACCATGATGGGTCCATCTCTGGGATGCTCAGGTTTTGACTGAGTATGTGAACCATAAGGGAGACTAGACCAAACTGCAGTCTGGATCCAGAGCAATATCCTTGGAGGGGGTGTAAAATAAACGAGAAGCCAAAAAAATTGCTCTGAAAGCTAGCTAAGTCTGATTTTCACATGATGGCCTCCTGATTTTAGACTTCAACCAAAATGCCACTTTGCTTCAAGAGCATACATTTCCAGTATATTTGTGAACACTACTACCTCAAAAATAAAAACCATAAACCAAGAACAAAAAACCATAAAAAAACAAGAAAAATCAACTTGTAAATCTCACAACAACACAAATACTAGGATAGAAGAAACACTGGGTATCTAAAGAGCTGTCCTTTCTCAGGGGCATTGTACTTGAAAATAGCTATGTTAAATACTAATGTCAAAGTTCCTGTGCTCACAGCTTTTCTTGGAAAAACATCAAGGCTTTGAACTCCTTCAATATGAAATTACAAAGCAACTATTATACAAGATATGTAATCAGCCTGAAAGCATGGAAAGTTACATTTCAGAACATTTTTTAAAAAAACACACAAACCCTACTCTAAGTTTTAGAACAACTTCCTCCACTTCTTTGTTACACATTTCCAAGCTGAAATGTTCCTCATCTCCCAAGTGAAAAATGGGCATGTAGTTTGTTTCTTTAATAAAATTCTGCACGCTTCAGAAGAAACCATTCATTTCAGTTTTGTGTCTTATTAGCACTAAAGTAACACTTTTCTGGTTCAGACTATTTCTACTTCGATTTTTTTTTTTTTAGCTAATTGCATTTCCATGTATTTTCAAAATACCACCACTTAGCAGAAAGGCTAAGTTAAGTTTCAAGCACTTTGTAGTTTTTTATACAAGATAATGCATACCTGAAAGATAATGACTGAATTCTCTACAAAATCTCGATTATTCGACTTAAAAGAAAATCTCTGTACAGTTAACAAATGAAAGGGAAATTTAAGTAGATCAACCAACTTTATAGGTAGGCAGCAATACTCCCTATGTCACTGTTGAAATTGTGGTCTTCCAGCACATATAAAAGTTATCTTATTTTGTTTTCTGGTTTGAAACTGACACACATGTACAAAGATGATTTTAGATTACATTCAAACTTGAAGTATGTTGTAAAGCTTCCTGGAAAGATCTCAAATCTACTCTCTGTAACCTAACATCAGGAGGGATGATACATTTAAAAATGAAACAAGATATCCTTAAAATAGATTTATTAAAAAGCAGGCTATAATTTAACCCTATTAGAAAAAGTATATATTTGAAGTTCTCTTCAGTTCTGGTAAACCCAAGATAAGAAATTATAAAAATAAAAAAGCAGTCCCTAAAAGCAGCCACATAACAAGCAGCCTGGAACAATGACTATATTAGGAAATACTGAAAGAATTGTGATTGACTCCGAATTAAGGAAGGAAACTAAAGGAAATAACAGCAG